>NC_133741.1:5129367-5241867 GCF_048934315.1 Petromyzon marinus | reverse complement strand
ATGGTGGTGATGGTGGTGGTGATGGTGGTGGTGGTGATGGTGGTGATGGTGATGGTGGTGGTGATGGTGATGGTGGTGATGGTGGTGATGGTGGTGGTGATGGTGGTGATGGTGGTGGTGATGGTGGTGGTGGTGATGGTGGTGATGGTGATGGTGGTGGTGATGGTGATGGTGGTGATGGTGGTGATGGTGATGAACGCTGAGGCGACGCTGCTGTAGACTACTGTGCTAGATACTGCACGCTACACTACACTATACACTACACTACTATACACTACACTATACACTACACTACTATACACTACACTATACACTACACTACTATACACTACACTATACACTACACTATACACTACTATACACTATACACTACACTGCTATACACTACACTATACACTACTATACACTACACTATACACTACTATACACTACACTATACACTACACTATACACTACACTATACACTACACTACTATACACTACACTGCTATACACTACACTATACACTACTATACACTACACTATACACTACACTATACACTACACTATACACTACACTACTATACACTACACTACTATACACTACACTATACACTACTATACACTACACTATACACTACACTATACACTACACTACTATACACTACACTGCTATACACTACACTACTATACACTACACTACTATACACTACACTACTATACACTACACGCTACACTACACGCTACACTACACTACTATACACTACACTATACACTACTCTACACTACACTATACACTACACGCTACACTACACTATACACTACACTACTATATACTACACTACTATACACTACACACTATACACTACACTATACACTACACTACTATACACTACACTATACACTACACTACTATACACTACACTACTATACACTACACTAATATACACTATACACTACACTATACACTACACTACTATACACTACACTACTATACACTATACACTACACTATACACTACACTATACTATACACTACTATACACTACACTACTATACACTACTATACACTACACTATACACTACACACAATACACTACACTACTATACACTACACTGTACACTACACTATACACTACTATACACTACACTACTATACACTACACTATACACTACTATACACTACACTACTATACACTACACTACTATACACTACACTACTATACACTACACTACTATACACTACTATACACTACACTATACACTACTATACACTACACTACTATACACTACACTATACACTACTATACACTACACTACTATACACTACACTATACACTACTATACACTATACACTACACTACTATACACTACACTACTATTCACTACACTATACACTACTATACACTACACTATACACTACACTATACACTACACTATACACTACACTACTATACACTACTATACACTATACACTACTATACACTATACACTACACTACTATTCACTACACTATACACTACTATACACTATACACTACACTATACACTACACTATACACTACACTACTATACACTACACTACTATACACTACACTATACACTACTATACACTACACACTACACTACACACTACACTATACACTACACTACTATACACTACACACTACACTACACACTACACTACTACACTATACACTACACTACTATACACTACACTACTATACACTACACTATACACTACTATACACTACACACTACACTACACACTACACTACACTATACACTACACTACTATACACTACACACTACACTACACACTACACTACTACACACTACACTATACACTACACTACTATACACTACACACTACACTACACACTACACTACTACACACTACACTATACACTACACTACTATACACTACACACTACACTACACACTGGTGAGGGCTGGTGAGTGAGGTGGTGAGTGGAGTGGTGAGTGTAGTGGTGAGTGTAGTAGTGTACTAGTGAGTGTAGTGGTGAGTGTAGTAGTGTACTAGTGAGTGTACTGGTGAGTGTAGTAGTGAGTGTACTGGTGAGTGTAGCGGTGAGCGTGGCGGTGAGCGTGGTGATGAGTGTAGCGGTGAGTGTAGTAGTGTAGTGGTGAGCGTGGTGGTGAGTGTAGCGGTGAGTGTAGTAGTGTACTAGTGTGGTGGTGAGTGTGGTGGTGAGTGTGGTGGTGAGTGTAGTGGTGAGTGTGTTGGTGAGCGTGGTGGTGAGCGTGTTGGTGAGTGTAGTAGTGTAGTGGTGAGCGTGTTGGTGAGCGTGTTGGTGAGTGTCTCCCTCTGTCTGCAGGCTCAGCTCGAGGTGTGTGTGTCGTGTGGTGAGCTGGTGAGGGAGCGTAGTGGTGAGTGTAGTGGTGAGTGTAGTGGTGAGTGTAGTAGTGTACTAGTGAGTGTAGTAGTGAGTGTACTAGTGAGTGTAGTAGTGTACTAGTGAGTGTAGTGGTGAGTGTAGTAGTGGTGTACTAGTGAGCATGGTGGTGAGCGTGGTGGTGAGCGTAGTAGTGAGTGTAGTGGTGAGTGTAGTAGTGTACTAGTGAGTGTAGTGGTGTACTAGTGAGTGTACTAGTGAGTGTAGTAGTGTACTAGTGAGTGTAGTGGTGTGTGTAGTAGTGTACTAGTAGTGTAGTAGTGAGTGTAGTAGCGTGGTGGTGAGCGTGGTAGTGAGCGTGTTGGTGAGTGTAGTAGTGTACTAGTAAGTGTAGTGGTGAGCGTGTTGGTGAGCGTGGTGGTGAGCGTGTTGGTGAGCGTCTCCCTCTGTCTGCAGGCTCAGCTAGAGGTGTGTGTGTCGTGTGGTGAGCTGGTGAGGGAGCGAGTGGTGAGTGTAGTGGTGAGTGTAGTGGTGTAGTGGTGAGTGTAGTGGTGAGTGTAGTGGTGTAGTGGTGAGTGTAGTGGTGAGTGTAGTGGTGAGTGTAGTGGTGTAGTGGTGAGTGTAGTGGTGAGTGTAGTGGTGAGTGTAGTGGTGTAGTGGTGAGTGTAGTGGTGTAGTGGTGAGGGTAGTGGTGAGTGTAGTAGTGAGTGTAGTGGTGTACTAGTGAGTGTAGTGGTGAGTGTAGTGGTGAGTGTAGTAGTGTACTAGTGAGTGTAGTGGTGAGGGTAGTGGTGAGTGTACTAGTGAGTGTAGTGGTGAGGGTAGTGGTGAGTGTAGTGGTGAGTGTAGTGGTGTACTAGTGAGTGTAGTGGTGAGTGTAGTGGTGAGTGTAGTGGTGTAGTGTAGTGGTGAGTGTAGTGGTGAGTGTGGTGGTGAGTGTAGTAGTGAGCATGTTGGTGAGCGTGTTGGTGAGCGTGTTGGTGAGTGTCTCCCTCTGTCTGCAGGCTCAGCTCGAGGTGTGTGTGTCGTGTGGTGAGCTGGTGAGGGAGCGAGTGGTGAGTGTAGTGGTGAGTGTAGCGGTGAGTGTAGTGGTGAGTGTGGTGGTGAGTGTAGTAGTGTACTAGTGAGTGTAGTAGTGAGTGTAGTAGTGTACTAGTGAGTGTAGTAGTGTACTAGTGTACTAGTGAGTGGAGTGGTGAGTGTAGTAGTGTAGTAGTGTAGTGGTGAGCGTGTTGGTGAGTGTAGTAGTGTAGTGGTGAGCGTGTTGGTGAGCATCTCCCTCTGTCTGCAGGCTCAGCTCGAGGTGTGCGTGTCGTGTGGTGAGCTGGTGAGGGAGCGAGTGGTGAGTGTAGTAGTGTAGTGGTGAGCGTGGTGGTGAGTGTAGTAGTGAGTGTAGTAGTGTACTAGTGAGTGTAGTAGTGTACTAGTGAGTGTAGTAGTGTAGTGGTGTACTAGTGAGTGTAGTGGTGTACTAGTGAGTGTAGTGGCGAGTGTAGCGGTGAGTGTGGTGGTGAGCGTGTTGGTGAGCGTGTTGGTGAGCATCTCCCTCTGTCTGCAGGCTCAGCTCGAGGTGTGTGTGTCGTGTGGTGAGCTGGTGAGGGAGCGAGTGGTGAGTGTAGTGGTGAGTGTAGTGGTGAGTGTGGCGGTGAGCGTGTTGGTGAGTGTAGTGGTGAGTGTAGTGGTGAGCGTGTTGGTGAGCGTGTTGGTGAGCGTCTCTCTCTGTCTGCAGGCTCAGCTCGAGGTGTGCGTGTCGTGTGGTGAGCTGGTGAGGGAGCGAGTGGTGAGTGTAGTGGTGAGTGTAGTAGTGTAGTGGTGAGTGTAGTGGTGTACTAGTGAGTGTAGTAGTGTAGTAGTGTAGTGGTGAGTGTAGTAGTGTACTAGTGAGTGTAGTAGTGTAGTAGTGTAGTGGTGAGTGTAGTGGTGTACTAGTGAGTGTAGTAGTGTAGTAGTGTAGTGGTGAGTGTAGTAGTGTACTAGTGAGTGTAGTAATGTAGTAGTGTAGTGGTGAGTGTAGTGGTGTACTAGTGAGTGTAGTGGTGAGTGTAGTGGTGTACTAGTGAGTGTAGTAGTGTAGTGGTGTACTAGTGAGTGTAGTGGTGTACTAGTGAGTGTAGTGGCGAGTGTAGCGGTGAGTGTGGTGGTGAGCGTGTTGGTGAGCGTGTTGGTGAGCGTGTTGGTGAGTGTAGCGGTGAGCGTGTTGGTGAGCGTGTTGGTGAGCGTGTTGGTGAGCGTGTTGGTGAGCGTCTCCCTCTGTCTGCAGGCTCAGCTCGAGGTGTGTGTGTCGTGTGGTGAGCTGGTGAGGGAGCGAGTGGTGAGTGTAGTGGTGAGTGTAGTAGTGAGTGTAGTAGTGTAGTAGTGTACTAGTGTAGTAGTGTAGTGGTGAGTGTAGTGGTGAGTGTACTAGTGAGTGTAGTGGTGAGTGTAGTAGTGTAGTAGTGTAGTGGTGAGCGTGTTGGTGAGTGTAGTGGTGAGCGTGTTGGTGAGCGTGTTGGTGAGCGTCTCCCTCTGTCTGCAGGCTCAGCTCGAGGTGTGCGTGTCGTGTGGTGAGCTGGTGAGGGAACGAGTGGTGAGTGTAGTGGTGAGTGTAGTGGTGAGCGTGGTGGTGAGTGTAGTGGTGAGTGTAGTGGTGAGCGTGTTGGTGAGCGTGTTGGTGAGCGTCTCCCTCTGTCTGCAGGCTCAGCTCGAGGTGTGTGTGTCGTGTGGTGAGCTGGTGAGGGAGCGAGTGGTGAGTGTAGTGGTGTAGTGGTGAGTGTAGTGGTGAGTGTAGTGGTGTAGTAGTGAGCGTGGTGGTGAGTGTAATAGTGTAGCGGTGAGCGTGGTGGTGAGTGTAGTAGTGTACTAGTGAGTGTAGTAGTGAGTGTAGTGGTGTAGTAGTGAGCGTGGTGGTGAGTGTAATAGTGTAGCGGTGAGCGTGGTGGTGAGTGTAGTGGTGTACTAGTGAGTGTAGTGGCGAGTGTAGCGGTGAGTGTGGTGGTGAGCGTGTTGGTGAGCGTGTTGGTGAGCGTGTTGGTGAGCGTGTTGGTGAGCGTGTTGGTGAGCGTCTCCCTCTGTCTGCAGGCTCAGCTCGAGGTGTGCGTGTCGTGTGGTGAGCTGGTGAGGGAGCGAGTGGTGAGTGTAGTGGTGAGTGTAGTGGTGAGTGTAGTGGTGAGTGTAGTAGTGAGTGTAGTAGTGTACTAGTGAGTGTAGTAGTGTACTAGTGAGTGTGGTGGTGAGTGTAGTAGTGTGGCGGTGAGCATGGTGGTGAGTGTAGTGGTGAGCGTGGTGGTGAGTGTAGTGGTGTGGCGGTGAGCGTGGTGGTGAGCGTGTTGGTGAGTGTAGTGGTGAGCGTGTTGGTGAGCGTGTTGGTGAGTGTAGTGGTGTACTAGTGAGTGTAGTGGTGAGTGTAGTGGTGTACTAGTGAGTGTAGTGGTGTACTAGTGAGTGTAGTAGTGTAGTGGTGTACTAGTGAGTGTAGTAGTGTACTAGTGAGTGTAGTGGTGAGTGTAGTGGTGAGCGTGTTGGTGAGCGTCTCCCTCTGTCTGCAGGCTCAGCTCGAGGTGTGCGTGTCGTGTGGTGAGCTGGTGAGGGAGCGAGTGGTGAGTGTAGTGGTGAGTGTAGTGGTGAGCGTGGTGGTGAGTGTAGTGGTGTACTAGTGAGTGTAGTAGTGTACTAGTGAGTGTAGTAGTGTACTAGTGTGGTGGTGAGCGTGTTGGTGAGTGTAGTAGTGTAGTGGTGAGTGTAGTGGTGAGTGTAGTGGTGTAGTGGTGAGTGTAGTGGTGAGCGTGTTGGTGAGTGTAGTAGTGTACTAGTGAGTGTAGTGGTGAGTGTAGTGGTGTACTAGTGAGTGTAGTGGTGAGTGTAGTGGTGTACTAGTGAGTGTAGTGGTGTACTAGTGAGTGTAGTAGTGTAGTAGTGTAGTGGTGAGTGTGGTGGTGAGTGTAGTAGTGTAGTGGTGAGCGTGTTGGTGAGCGTCTCCCTCTGTCTGCAGGCTCAGCTCGAGGTGTGCGTGTCGTGTGGTGAGCTGGTGAGGGAGCGAGTGGTGAGTGTAGTGGTGAGTGTAGTGGTGAGTGTAGTAGTGTACTAGTAAGTGTAGTGGTGAGCGTGTTGGTGAGCGTGTTGGTGAGTGTAGTGGTGAGCGTGTTGGTGAGCGTGTTGGTGAGCGTGTAGCGGTGAGTGTGGTGGTGAGCGTGTTGGTGAGCGTGTTGGTGAGTGTAGTGGTGAGCGTGTTGGTGAGCGTGTTGGTGAGCGTCTCCCTCTGTCTGCAGGCTCAGCTCGAGGTGTGCGTGTCGTGTGGTGAGCTGGTGAGGGAGCGAGTGGTGAGGGCCGGTGAGTTTCCCTTCCATCCCCACTGCCTCGTCTGCTCCGAGTGCGGTGCCTCTCTGCTGGACCAAGCCATCGCGATGGCTCCCAGCTCCGGCGAGCCATCGATCACCACAACAACAACAACACCACCACCACCGCCACGTCCGCTATGTCTCCCCGATTATCACCGGTGAGCTCACCACCACCACGCTCACCACCACCACCACGCTCACCACCACCACCACTACCACACCACCACCACGCTCACCACCACCACGCTCACCACCACCACCACCACCACCACAACAACACCACCACCACCACCACCGCCACGTCCACTATGTCTCCCCGATTATCACCGGTAAGCTCACCACCACCACGCTCACCACCACCACGCTCACCACTACACTCACCACTACGCTCACCACCACGCTCACCACACCACCACCACCACATCCGCTCTGTCTCCCCGATTATCACCGGTAAGCTCACCACCACCACCACTGTCACCACGCTCACCACCACCACGCTCACCACTCTCACCACTACACTCACCACCACCACCACCACCACGTCCACTCTGTCTCCCCGATTACCACCGGTAAGCTCACCACCACGCTCACCACGCTCACCACTACACTCACCACCACGCTCACCACCACCACCACACTCACCACCACCACTAGCGCTCACCACCACCACCACCACGCTCACCACTACCACTCTCACCACCACGACCACTCTCACCACCACCACTCTCACCACCACCACCACGCTCACCACCACCACCACCACCACGCTCACCACCACTACCACCACCACGCTCACCACCACTACCACCACCATCACCACCACCACCACCACGCTCACCACCACCACGACACCACCACCACGCTCACCACCACCACCACGACACCACCACCACGCTCACCACCACCACCACTGTCACCACGCTCACCACCAGCAGCAGATTGAGTGTTGTACTGCACTCCACGTGTCACCACCAGGCTCTACTCGCCACGCTGTGCTGGTTGCCATGAGCCGATCGCTCCGTCGCCAGGCCAGGAGAAGTCTCTCCACCTCGTGATCCTGGACAAACACTTCCATCCTCACTGCTTCTGTTGCCAGGTGATGGCCCAAACATCATCACCATCACATCATCACCATCATCATCACCATCACCACCACCACCATCATCACCACCACCATCATCACCACCACCATCATCATCATCATCACCATCATCACCACCATCATCACCACCATCATCACCATCATCATCACCATCATCACCACCACCATCATCACCACCACCATCATCACCATCACGACCATCATCACCACCACCACCATCATCACCATCACCACCATCACCATCATCATCACCATCACCACCATCATCACCATCATCACCATCACCACCATCATCACCACCATCATCATCATCACCATCACCACCATCACCATCATCATCACCATCGTCATCATCACAATCATCACCATCATCATCATCACCATCATCATCATCACCATCATCATCACCATCATCATCATCACCTTCATCATCATCATCACCACCATCATCACCATCATCACCATCATCATCACCATCATCACCATCATCATCATCACCACCATCATCATCACCTTCATCATCACCATCATCATCACCTTTATCATCATCACCATCATCACCATCATCATCATCACCATCATCATCATCACCATCATCATCACCATCATCACCACCATCATCACCACCATCATCACCACCATCATCACCACCATCATCACCACCATCATCACCACCATCATCACCATCATCATCACCATCATCACCACCACCATCATCACCACCACCATCATCACCACCACCATCATCACCATCACCACCATCATCACCATCACCACCATCATCACCACCACCATCATCACCACCACCATCATCACCACCACCATCATCATCACCACCATCATCACCACCACCATCATCACCATCACCACCATCATCATCACCATCATCACCACCATCACCATCATCATCACCATCACCACCATAACCACCATCATCACCATCATCATCACCATCACCACCATAACCACCATCATCACCATCGTCATCATCACCATCATCATCATCACCTTCATCATCATCACCACCATCATCACCATCATCATCACCATCATCATCATCACCATCATCATCATCACCATCATCATCACCATCATCATAACCATCATCATCATCACCTTCATCATCACCATCATCATCATCACCATCATCATCACCTTCATCATCATCATCACCATCACCATCATCACCACCACCATCACCACCATCACCATCATCACCACCACCATCATCACCATCATCATCACCATCACCACCATCATCACCACCACCATCATCATCATCATCATCACCTTCATCATCATCATCACCATCATCACCATCATCATCATCACCTTCATCATCATCACCTTCATCATCATCATCACCTTCATCATCATCATCATCACCTTCATCATCATCATCACCTTCATCATCATCATCACCTTCATCATCATCACCACCATCACCACCATCATCATCACCATCATCACCACCATCAACATCATCATCACCACAATCACCACCATCATCACCATCATCACCATCATCACCATCATCATCACCATCATCATCACCTTCATCATCATCATCACCATCATCATCACCATCATCATCACTACCATCATCACCATCATCATCACCACCATCACCATCACCACCATCACCACCACCACCATCACCACCACCATCACCACCACCACCATCATCACCATCACCACCATCGTCACCATCATCACCACCACCATCATCACCACCACCATCATCACCACCACCATCATCACCACCACCATCATCACCACCATCATCACCACCACCATCATCACCATCACCACCATCATCATCACCATCATCACCACCATCACCATCATCATCACCATCACCACCATAACCACCATCATCACCATCATCATCATCACCATCACCACCATAACCACCATCATCACCATCATCATCATCACCATCATCATCATCACCTTCATCATCATCACCATCATCATCACCTTCATCATCATCACCACCATCATCACCATCATCATCACCATCATCATCATCACCATCATCATCACCATCATCATAACCATCATCATCATCATCACCTTCATCATCATCATCACCATCATCACCATCATCATCATCACCTTCATCATCATCATCACCTTCATCATCATCATCACCTTCATCATCATCATCATCACCTTCATCATCATCATCACCTTCATCATCATCATCACCTTCATCATCATCATCACCTTCATCATCATCATCACCTTCATCATCATCACCATCATCATCATCACCATCATCATCATCACCACCATCACCACCATCATCATCACCATCATCACCACCATCAACATCATCATCACCACAATCACCACCATCATCACCACCATCATCACCATCATCACCATCATCATCACCATCATCATCACCTTCATCATCATCACCATCATCATCACTACCATCATCACCATCATCATCACCACCATCACCATCACCACCACCACCATCACCACCATCATCACCACCACCACCATCATCACCACCATCACCACCATCGCCGGTGCAACATCGATGTGGAATCATTTGGATGATGATGACATCGGTGCCACGTTGACACAATCAGGGCGAGGTGGGGGGTGTCAATTCGACCATCTTGTGTGGGGAGGGTATGTCAAGTCGGCCATATTGTGTGGGGAGGCGATGTCAATTCGGCCATCTTGTGTGGGGACGGTATGTTTATTCGGCCATCTTGCGTGGGGAGGCGATGTCAATTCGGCCATCTTGCGTGGGGAGGGTATGTCAATTCGGCCATCTTGTGTGGGGAGGCGGTGTCAAGTCGGTCATCTTGTGTGGGGAGGCGATGTCAAGTCGGCCATGTTGCGTGGGGAGGCGATGTCAATTCGGCCATCTTGTGTGGGGAGGCGATGTCAAGTCGGCCATCTTGTGTGGGGAGGCGATGTCAAGTCGGCCATGTTGCGTGGGGAGGGTATGTCAATTCGGCCATCTTGCGTGGGGAGGTGATGTCAATTCGGCCATCTTGCGTGGGGATACGATGTCAATTTGGCCATCTTGTGTGGGGGGGGGGGGGTCAAGTCGGCCATCGCTACCACTAACAGCACTTGCCCCTACAGCCTGCTAGAGGCTACCTGGGGGAGCTTTGTCTGTGTGTAGGTGCTGCTACTACAAACAGCACTTGCCCCTACAGCCTGCTAGAGGCTACCTGGGGGATATTTGTGTGTAGGTGCTGCTACTGACAGCACTTGCCCCTGCAGCCTGCTAGAGGCTACCTGGGGGAGCTTTGTCTGTGTGTAGGTGCTGCTACTACTAACAGCACTTGCGCCTACAGCCTGCTAGAGGCTACCTGGGGGAGCTTTGTGTGTAGGTGCTGCTGACAGCACTCGCCCCTACAGCCTGCTAGAGGCTACACGGGGGATCTTTGTCTGTGTGTAGGTGCTGCTACTAACAGCACTTGCCCCTACTGCCTGCTAGAGGCTGCCTGGGGGATCTTTGTCTGTGTGTAGGTGCTGCTACTCACTAACAGCACTTGCCCCTACAGCCTGCTAGAGGCTACACGGGGGATCTTTGTCTGTGTGTAGGTGCTACTCACTAACAGCACTTGCCCCTACAGCCTGCTAGAGGCTACCTGGGGGAGCTTTGTCTGTGTGTAGGTGCTGCTACTACTAGCAGCACTTGCCCCTACAGCCTGCTAGAGGCTACCTGGGGGAGCTTTGTCTGTGTGTAGGTGCTGCTACTCACTAACAGCACTTGCCCCTACAGCCTGCTAGAGGCTACACGGGGGATCTTTGTCTGTGTGTAGGTACTGCTGCTACTGACAGCACTTGCCCCTACAGCCTGCTAGAGGCTACCTGGGGGAGCTTTGTCTGTGTGTAGGTGCTACTACTACTAACAGCACTTGCCCCTACAGCCTGCTAGAGGCTACACGGGGGATCTTTGTCTGTGTGTAGGTGCTGCTACTCACTAACAGCACTTGCCCCTACAGCCTGCTAGAGGCTACACGGGGGATCTTTGTCTGTGTGTAGGTGCTACTGACAGCACTTGCCCCTACAGCCTGCTAGAGGCTACCTGGGGGATCTTTGTCTGTGTGTTGGTGCTGCTACTCGCTACTACTGACAGCACTTGCCCCTACAGCCTGCTAGAGGCTACACGGGGGATCTTTGTCTGTGTGTAGGTGCTGCTGCTACTGACAGCACTTGCCCCTACAGCCTGCTAGAGGCTACCTGGGGGAGCTTTGTCTGTGTGTAGGTGCTACTACTACTAACAGCACTTGCCCCTACAGCCTGCTAGAGGCTACACGGGGGATCTTTGTCTGTGTGTAGGTGCTGCTACTGACAGCTCTTTCCCCTACAGCCTGCTAGAGGCTACCTGGGGGAGCTTTATCTGTGTGTAGGTACTGCCGACAGCTCTTGCCCCTACAGCCTGCTAGAGGCTACCTGGGGGAGCTTTGTCTGTGTGTAGGTGCTGCTACTCACTAACAGCACTTGCCCCTACAGCCTGCTAGAGGCTACCTGGGGGATCTTTGTCTGTGTGTAGGTGCTACTAACAGCACTTGCCCCTACAGCCTGCTAGAGTCTACCTGGGGGATCTTTGTCTGTGTGTAGGTGCTGCTACTACTGACAGCTCTTGCCCCTACAGCCTGCTAGAGTCTACCTGGGGGATCTTTGTCTGTGTGTAGGTGCTGCTACTACTGACAGCACTTGCCCCTACAGCCTGCTAGAGGCTACCTGGGGGACCTTTGTCTGTGTGTACGTGCTGCTACTACTAACAGCACTTGCCCCTACAGTCTGCTAGAGGCTACCTGGGGGATCTTTGTCTGTGTGTAGGTGCTGCTACTGACAGCACTTGCCCCTACAGCCTGCTAGAGACTACCTGTGGGAGCTTTGTCTGTGTGTGGGTGCTGCTACTGACAGCACTTGCCCCTACAGCCTGCTAGAGGCTACACGGGGGAGCTTTGTCTGTGTGTAGGTGCTGCTACTACTGACAGCACTTGCCCCTACAGCCTGCTAGAGACTACCTGTGGGAGCTTTGTCTGTGTGTGGGTGCTGCTACTGACAGCACTTGCCCCTACAGCCTGCTAGAGGCTACACGGGGGAGCTTTGTCTGTGTGTAGGTGCTGCTACTACTGACAGCACTTGCCCCTACAGCCTGCTAGAGGCTACACGGGGGATCTTTGTCTGTGTGTAGGTGCTGCTACTGACAGCTCTTTCCCCTACAGCCTGCTAGAGGCTACCTGGGGGAGCTTTGTCTGTGTGTAGGTGCTACTACTACTAACAGCACTTGCCCCTACAGCCTGCTAGAGGCTACACGGGGGATCTTTGTCTGTGTGTAGGTGCTGCTACTGACAGCTCTTTCCCCTACAGCCTGCTAGAGGCTACCTGGGGGAGCTTTATCTGTGTGTAGGTACTGCCGACAGCTCTTGCCCCTACAGCCTGCTAGAGGCTACCTGGGGGAGCTTTGTCTGTGTGTGGGTGCTGCTACTACTGACATCACGAGGGGATCTTTGTGTTTGTGTCCAGGACTGTGGACTCCAACTCTCATCCGCCCCGGACCGTGGCTGCTTCCCAGTGGGGGAATGCATCTACTGCTTCACGTGTGCTCGCAAACACACGGGGCAATGAGTTAGCCTCTCACTCACTCAACCACTCAGCCACTCACTCAGCCACTCAGCCACTCAGCCACTCACACACTCACTCAACCACTCACTCACTCAGCCACTCACTCACTCAGCCACTCACTCAACCACTGAACCACTCAGCCACTCACTCAGCCACTCAACCACTCAGACTCTCAGCCACTCACCCACTCACCCACTCACTCAGCCACTCACTCACTCAACCACTCACTCAGCCACTCACTCAGCCACTTACACACTCACTCAACCACTCACTCAACCACTCACTCAACCACTCACCCACTCAGCCACTCACTCATACACTCACTCAGCCACTCATTCACTCAGCCACTCATTCACTCAGCCACTCACCCACTCACTCACCCACTCGCTCAGCCACTCACACACTCACTCAACCACTCACTTACTCACTCACTCAGCCACTCACTCAGCCACTCACTCACTCATCCACTCACTCACCCACTCACTCAACCACTCACTCACCCACTCACTCGCTCAACCACTCAGCCACTCACTCACTCACTCAACCACTCAGCCACTCACTCAGCCACTCAACCACTCAGCCACTCACTCAGCCACTCACTCACTCAACCACTCAGCCACTCGCTCACTCACTCAGCCACTCAGCCACTCACACACTCACTCAACCACTCACTCAGCCACTCACTCATCCACTCACTCACCCACTCACTCAACCACTCACTCACCCACTCACTCACTCAACCACTCAACCACTCACTCACTCGCTCACCCACCCACTCACCCACTCACCCACTCACTCACTCACCCACTCACTCACTCACCCACCCACTCACCCACCCACTCACCCCCCACCCACCCACCCTATCACCCTCCAACCCCACACCCAGGGGTGGCTAAAATACAGAACCACTTTGTGATTGTATGCACAAGGAGCTTCACAAACAGTGACAAATATCACCCATCAGGAGTGCGTCGAGATTGTGGTGCTGTAGCCTAGGGGTCACCCCCAGTGGCAGCTGTCCCTGTGTGTGAGTCTGCTGCTGTGTGGTGCTGTAGCCCTAGGGGACACCCCCAGTGACAGCTGTCCCTGTGTGTGAGTCTGCTGTGTGGTGCTGTAGCCTAGGGGGCACCCCCAGTGACAGCTGTCCCTGTGTGTGAGTCTGCTGTGTGGTGCTGTAGCCTAAGGGGGCACCCCCAGTGACAGCTGTCCCTGTGTGTGAGTCTGCTGTGTGCTGCTGTAGCCCTAGGGACACCCCCAGTGGCAGCTGTCCCTGTGTGTGAGTCTGCTGTGTGGTGCTGTAGCCCTAGGGACACCCCCAGTGGCAGCTGTCCCTGTGTGTGAGTCTGCTGTGTGGTGCTGTAGCCCTAGGGGACACCCCCAGTGGCAGCTGTCCCTGTGTGTCTGCTGTGTGGTGCTGTAGCCTAGGGGACACCCCCAGTGACAGCTGTCCCTGTGTGTGTCTGCTGTGTGGTGCTGTAGCCTAGGGGGACACCCCCAGTGACAGCTGTCCCTGTGTGTGAGTCTGCTGTGTGGTGCTGTAGCCCTAGGGGACACCCCCAGTGGCAGCTGTCCCTGTGTGTGAGTCTGCTGTGTGGTGCTGTAGCCTAGGGGGACACCCCCAGTGGCAGCTGTCCCTGTGTGTGAGTCTGCTGTGTGGTGCTGTAGCCTAGGGGACACCCCCAGTGACAGCTGTCCCTGTGTGTGAGTCTGTTGCTGTGTGGTGCTGTAGCCCTAGGGGACACCCCCAGTGACAGCTGTCCCTGTGTGTGAGTCTGCTGTGTGGTGCTGTAGCCTAGGGGGCACCCCCAGTGACAGCTGTCCCTGTGTGTGAGTCTGTTGCTGTTTCGCTGGAATGAAAGTGATTCAGCGGTGGGATTAGATCGTGGGTGGACTCACAAAGGGCCGACTCCTGCCACTTACGACTGGTCCATCCGCTCGCCCACTCACTCACCCACCCACTCACCCACCCACTCACCCACCCACTCACTCATTCACCCACCCACTCACACACCCACCCACTCACTCACCCACCCACTCACCCACTCACCCACCCACTCACTCACCCACCCACTCACTCACCCACCCACTCACCCACCCACTCACCCACCCACTCACTCACCCACTCACTCACCCACTCACCCACCCACTCACTTACCCACCCACTCACCCACTCACCCACCCACCCACTCACCCACCCACCCACTCATCCACCCACCCACTCACTCAAACAACCACTCGCTCACTCAACCACTCACCCACCCACTCACTCACCCACCCACTCACCCACTCACTCACTCACCCACCCACTCACTCACTCACCCACTCACTCACCCACTCACCCACTCACTCACCCACCCACTCACCCACTCGCCCACTCACTCACCCACGCAATCACTCACCCACTCACTCACCCACTCACCCACTCACTCACCCACCCACTCACCCACTCACTCACTCACCCACCCACTCACTCACTCACCCACTCACTCACCCACTCACCCACTCACTCACCCACCCACTCACCCACTCGCCCACTCACTCACCCACGCAATCACCCACGCAATCACCCACTCACTCACCCACTCACTGACCCACTCACTCACTCACTCACCCACTCACTGACTCACCCACTCACTCACTCACCCACTCACTGACTCACCCACTCACTCACCCACTCACTCACCCATCCACTCACCCACTCACCCACCCACTCACCCACCCACTCACCCACTCACTCACCCACTCACTCACCCACCCACTCACCCACTCACTCACCCACCTACTCACCCACTCACTCACCCACTCACTCACCCACTCACCCACCCACTCACTCACCCACCCACCCACTCACTCACCCACCCACTCACTCACCCACCCACTCACTCACCCACCCACTCACTCACCCACCCACCCACCCACTCACCCACCCACTCACCCACTCACTCACTCACCCACTCACTCACTCACCCACCCACCAACTCGAGACTCCGCCATTTGCTGCCTCTCCGCTGTGTGGGGTATGCTCGCGCCCCCGTCATAGAAACGTGGAATTGCCACTACGATTGCGTCGCGTCACGCTCATTTGCCTCTGCGACGCTCACTTGAGTGGGGGAAAATCACTTTCATTTGTCATGATGATGTGATGATGATGTGATGATGAGTTACTTGTGATGATGCTGATATGTTAATTGTGATGATTATATGTTAATTGTGACGATGATGATATGTTAATTGTGATGATGATATGTTAATTGTGATGATGCCGATATGTTAATTGTGATGATGCTGATATGTTAGAGCGCCCGGCCGTCTTTGTATCTCTCCCCCACTCTCCCTCAAACCCTCCCTCCCCCCCCCCCTTATTAAAGTGCCTCCTGCTTTTTGATCACGTGTTCAGCTGTGGGTGAGTGAGTGAGTGGGTAAGTGAGTGGGTGGGTGAGTGGGTGAGTGGCTGGGTGAGTGGGTGAGTGGCTGGGTGAGTGGGTGGGTGAGTGGGTGAGTGGGTGAGTGGCTGGGTGAGTGGGTGAGTGGCTGGGTGAGTGGGTGAGTGGCTGGGTGAGTGGCTGGGTGAGTGGGTGAGTGAGTGGGTGAGTGGGTGAGTGAGTGGGTGAGTGAGTGGGTGAGTGGCTGGGTGAGTGGCTGGGTGAGTGGGTGTGTGAGTGGGTGAGTGAGTGGGTGAGTGGGTGGGTGAGTGAGTGAGTAGGTGGGTGGATAGTGGGTGAGTGAGTGGGTGGGTGAGTGGGTGGGTGAGTGGGTAAGTGAGTGGGTGAGTGGATGGGTGAGTTGGTGATTGAGTGGGTGGGTGAGTGAGTGAGTGGGTGAGGTGAGTGAGTGGGTCAGTGGATGAGTGAGTGGGTGAGTGAGTGGGTGAGTGGGTGGGTGAGTGAGTAGGTGGGTGGATAGTGGGTGAGTGAGTGGGTGGGTGAGTGGGTGGGTGAGTGGGTAAGTGAGTGGGTGAGTGGATGGGTGAGTTGGTGATTGAGTGGGTGGGTGAGTGAGTGAGTGGGTGAGGTGAGTGAGTGGGTCAGTGGATGAGTGAGTGGGTGGGTGAGTGAGTGGGTTGGTGGGTGGGCGTGTGGGTGAGTGACTGAGTGAGTGGGTGGGTCAGTTAGTGGGTGAGTGAGTGAGTAGGTGGGTGGATAGTGGGTGAGTGGGTGGGTGGGTGGATGAGTGGGTGGGTGAGTGGGTAAGTGAGTGGATGGGTGAGTTGGTGATTGAGTGGGTGGGTGAGTGGGTGAGTGAGTGGTTGGGTGGGTGAGTGGGTGAGTGAGTGAGTGGGTGAGTGGGTGGGTGAGTGGGTAAGTGAGTGGGTGGATGGATAAGTGAGTGGGTGAGTGGATGGGTGAGTTGGTGATTGAGTGGTTGGGTGGGTGAGTGGGTGAGTGAGTGGTTGGGTGGGTGAGTGGGTGGGTGAGTGGGTGGGTGAGTGGGTGAGTGAGTGGTTGGGTGGGTGAGTGGGTGAGTGAGTGGTTGGGTGGGTGAGTGAGTCGGTGAGAGTGACTGAGCGAGTGAATGATTTAGGGAATTACTGCGTGAATGAGTGAACTAACGATTTTTTGATCGATAGAGACGAGTTGTGGATCAAAATCGATTAATAGTGGATCGATATAGAGACGATTTTGGATCGATGGAGTGCGACATGAGGATCTAAAAAGACGATTTGTGGATCGATGTAGACGATTTGTGAATCGAAAAAGACTGTGGAATCGAAGGAGCTTATTTGCGGATCGATGGAGCCGATCGATAATTTTTTTTACTTAAAACTTTGGCGACTGCAGGAATTAATATTCTGTGGTTTGTGTTGCGATAGAAACGTCGTCATATTTTATTATGTTTGATCAACTTTATTTTTATTATTCTTGGTTCTTTCGGTAAAGTCACCACCACGTAGGTAAGGAAACAATAAAATAATAAAAATATACAACAATAAAATTTCTCACGACGTTTCTACATTAGCATAATTTATTATTTCTCTAACATCATCATCTGTCCGTCCCTTGACGCTGATTGGCTTCCCCAACATTAACATAATTTATTCTTTCCCGTACATAATTTCCTGTCCTCCCCTTGACGCTGATTGGCTTCCCTCAACATTAACATAATTTATTATTTTCCGGACATAATTTCCTGTCCTCCCCTTGACGCTGATTGGCTTCCCTCAACATTAACATAATTTATTATTTCTCTCACATCATCTGTCCGTCCCTTGACGCTGATTGGCTTCCCTCAACATTAACATAATTTATTCTTTTCCGGACATAATTTCCTGTCCTCCCCTTGACCGCTGATTGGCTTCATTCAACATTAACATAATTTATTCTTTCCCGGACAGCATTATCTGTCCTCACCTTGACGCTGATTGGCTTCGCTCAACATTAACATAATTTAATTCTAGATTCGAAGCTTTCGTGACTGCAAGGATTCATACTCTTTGCTTTGATTCGGTAAAGTCACGTCGATAAAATAAAACAAAATAAAACAATTAAATCACGACGTTTCGGAGGCAACACAAGCTTCCTTCTTCAGGTGGAAAAGTCAACGCAGAACATCTGCGTCAGGAGCACAGTTCAGAGACAACCGGGATTATATATATACAGGTTAAGGGAGAGGGGGGAGGAGTCAGTAAGGGGGCGTGGGTGGGTGGGTGGGAGTTGCTGGGTTAAGCAGCCTTTTCATAGGCTGCTGCAGGTAACAACCACTTCGCACTGCACGGGAGTGGATTAAAAAAAAAACACCTTTTGTTATGCTGCATGTGGGATCGGGGAGATTTTGACAGCGGGTGCAAAACGGCTGTTCAATGGTAAGGTAGCTGAGAAAATGAAATGGCTGTACAAAAAAAATGAAAGGCAGCCAACGTTTGACTTGATTTAGAACACCTTTCCAGTGATTGCTCAATTTGAAGCCATCCTCTCGGTCGAAGTTGTGTCTGTGTTTGTAAATCTGGATGGCCTCGTGGACTAATCTCTGATAATAACCGGGAGGTCTGCTGAGCACCTTGGTGTCGGAAAAAAAACAATATCGTGATCACCCACAGCGTTGTAACAGTGATCAGCCGCGGCGGAAGAATTCGTTCTGCCGTGTTTCAAATCTGATTTGTGCTCGCGAATTCGGCCAGAGACATGTCGCTTCGTCTCCCCGATATAGCAATCACCGCAGGTGCAACTCAATTTGTAAACACCGGGGTACTGTAAGTCAGGAATGACATCCTTTACTGACGGGATCAGATCACGGATTTTGTGCACTGTGTTGAACCGGACCTGGATCTTGTGTTTGTTTAGAATTTTGGAGATCTTTTTAGTAACGCCTGCTATATATGGTAACGTGATGATTTTGATCGGAGTGTCAAGTGCCTCTGTGGATGTGTAAGCTTTGACTTTAACATAGCTATTTCTGTGACCAGTCACAAGCTAATCACTCAGCTATTATTTCAATGCTAAATTCTGCTGTTTGATTTGTACTAGGTGCCTCTGTGGATGTGTAAGCTTTGACTTTAACACAGCTATTTCTATGACCAGTCACAAGCTAATCACTCAGCTATTTCAATGCTAAATTCTCCTGTTTGATATGTAAACCCCTTTGTCAAGGTGCCTCACTTCTCTAAACCAGCTTAAAAGACGCTACGAATCTTAGCAGCGGTCATTGAAGCTCTGTCGTCCCGACAGGTTTGTTCCTTTCACCTGAAGAAGGCCACTTGTGTTGTGGCCGAAACGTCGTGAGAATTTTAATGTGTAATTTTATTTTATTAATTTATTATTTTAGTCTCATTCTATGTGACTTCACCGAAAGAACCAATAAAGATGAATCCTTGCAGTCACGAAAGCTTTAAATCGAAATGTCAAGTGGTTGTTTCTGTATGGTGGGAGAAACAGCTTGGCGGATGGTACGGTCAGAGTATCCGTTCATCTTGAGGGTCAGGTGTACATGTTTTAATTCACTGGTCAGGTGGTGTTGGTCGGAAATGCAATGAGCCCTGTGGTATAACGTTTTGATGAGAGAATTCTTCTGAGTCGGGTGGTGGTGGGAATCAGGTTTCAAGTAGGAGTCTGTGTGGGTGGGCTTCCTGTAGACAGAATGCCCCAAAGAGCCATCAGGCCTTCTCTCAAACAGGACATCCAAGAATGGTAGCTTGCCATCCTTCTCCACGTCCATGGTGAATTTGATGGAAGGGTGTCTGGAATTGATGTGGTCTAGGAAAAGGTTCAAAGCTGGGAGGCCATGTGGCCAAATGGCGAACGTGTCATCCACCTATCTCTTCCACAGGGAAGGGCTGAGGGTGGATGTCTGGATGGCGTCTGATTCAAATTTCTCCATGAAAACATTGGCTATCACTGGCGACAAGGGGGATCCCACGGGGGTACCCTCATTTTGTTTGTAGAAGGTGCCATTCCAGGTAAAGTAGGTGTTGGTGAGGCAGTGCTTAACCAACGCCGGGTACATCGGGGGTCAAGTCCATGTTGGACCAAATCTTCGATTATTGTGATGGTATCAGGTACTGGGACCTTGGTGAACAGAAAGACCACATCAAAGCTGACGAGGATATCATCAAGAGACAGTATACAACGTCCTTAACCATAGAGACCAATTGGGCTGAGCTAAGTACTTGTGAACTGGTCTTGCCAGTGAAGAGAAGCAGAGTATCTGACAGAAAACGGGCCAGCTTGTCTGTTAGGTGAGTTGATCGTGGGCACGATGGGTCGTGGTGGGGTGCCTTCTTTATGGATCTTGGGATGACCGTAGCATCTGAGAGGTCTTGCAGCGAGCGACTGAAATAACAAATCAATGCTGCGTGAAGAACGCCCTTAGACCTGCAACGCATTTCTATGGCTGGGTCGGGTGGGTAGGGGGGGGGGTGTGACGTCAGTAGGCACACGACGTCACGCTCCCGCATGCGCGGGTCACATGACAGACGTGACGTCACAGCTCACTTGCAGTGCAATAAAAAAATACGCATTATTTCGCCCCCCACCCACGCTAATTTGTTGTTTTTTTTTATCAAAGTGTATTTTTATAATCGTTGCATGGTGTACAGTCTGGAAAGTACCCACGTGGCAAATTTCAAGTCTGTTGCATGTCGGGAAGTAGGCTAAACACTTTGAACAGACACACTACATGATCACTGCCTTTTTTTATATATACGTGGAGGAGAAGATAGCCTTGTGAGCCATTCGGCTCTTGAAGCAGGCGTCACGTGTCTGGGGCGTCACGTGTCTCGGGCGTCACGCGTCTGAGGCGTCACGTGTCTGGGGCGTCACGTGTCGCCCGAGACACGTGTCTGGGGCGTCACGTGTCTCGGGCGGCACGTGTCTGGGGCGTCACGTGTCTTGGGGCATCACGTGTCTGGGGCAGCACGTGTCTCGGGCGTCACGTGTCTCGGGCGTCACGTGTCTCGGGCGGCACGTGTCAGGGGCGACACGTGTCTGAGGCGTCACGTGTCTGAGGCGTCACGTGTCTGGGGCGGCACGTATCTGAGGCGACACGTGTCTCGGGCGGCACGTGTCTGAGGCGACACGTGTCTCGGGCGGCACGTGTCTGGGGCGTCACGTGTCGCCCGAGACACGTGTCTGGGGCGTCACGTGTCTGGGGAGGCACGTGTCTGAGGCGTCACGTGTTTGAGGCGTCACGTGTCTGAGGCGACACGTGTCTGGGGCGTCACGTGTCTGGGGCGTCACGTGTCGCCCGAGACACGTGTCTGGGGCGTCACGTGTCTGGGGAGGCACGTGTCTGAGGCGTCACGTGTCTGAGGCGTCACGTGTCTGAGGCGACACGTGTCTGGGGCGTCACGTGTCTCGAGCGTCACGTGTCTCGAGCGACACGTGTCTGGGGCGTCACGTGTCTCGGGCGACACGTGTCTGGGGCGGCACGTGTCTGGGGCGGCACGTGTCTGGGGCGTCACGTGTCTGGGGCGGCACGTGTCTGGGGCGGCACGTGTCTGGGGCGTCACGTGTCTGAGGCGTCACGTGTCTTGGGGCGTCACGTGCCTGGGGCGTCACGTGCCTGAGGCGTCACGTGTCTGGGGCGTCACGTGTCTGAGGCGTCACGTGTCTGAGGCGTCACGTGCCTGAGGCGTCACGTGAGGGCGTCACGTGAGGGCGTCACGTGTCTGGGGCGTCACGTGTCTGAGGCGACACGTGTCTGGGGCGTCACGTGTCTGGGGCGTCACGTGTCTGAGGCGTCACGTGTCTCGGGCGGCACGTGTCTCGGGCGGCACGTGTCTCGGGCGGCACGTGTCTCGGGCGTCACGTGTCTGGGGCGTCACGTGTCTGAGGCGACACGTGTCTTAGGCGTCACGTGTCTGAGGCGGCACGTGTCTCAGGCGTCACGTGTCTGAGGCGACACGTGAGGGCGTCACGTGTCTCAGGCGTCACGTGTCTCGGGCGTCACGTGTCTGGGGCGTCACGTGTCTGAGGCGACACATGTCTTAGGCGTCACGTGTCTCAGGCGACACGCCTGCTCCGTGTGAACGGAGTTACGGGGCACCCTCACTCACCGAATTTGTGAATAAAGCCGTCGTTTAAAAAAAAATGAAAACTCTTTTTTAAGAAACCCCGCAGATTGTGAACTCCTGCGGTGACCAAAGCTTCAATTTCGAGATTTTTTTATATTATTCTGCCACCGACTCCGTTTGCTACAGCGCCCCCTGACACTGATTGGCGTGCCTCCAACATTAACATAATTTATGCGGTCGCGGACAGCATTGTTCGGCCGCCACTCGACGCTGATTGGCTTCCCTCAACATTAACATAATTTATTCTTTCTGCGGACCACATTGTTCGGCCGCCACTCGACGCTGATTGGTTTACCTCAACATTAACATAATTTATTCTTTTGCGGACAACATCAGGTCGCCCCAAGACGATGATTGGCTTCCTTCAACATTAACATAATATATTCTGTCCCAGACAGCATTATCAAGTCGCCCCTTGACGCTGATAGGCTTCTCTCAGCATTAACATAATTTATTCTGTCGAGGACCTGTTGCTACACCGCCCCTTTACACTGATTGGCTTTTCCTCAACATTAACATAATTTATTCTGCCGAGGACCCGTTGCTACATCGCCTCTTAACGCTGATTGGCTTGCCTCAGCATTAACATAATTTATCTTTTTGCGATCCCATTGTTGGGCCTCCCCTCAACGTTGATTGGCTTCCCTCAACATTACCATTATTTATTCCTTCGGTAAAGTCACGTAGAAGGGTAACAATAAAATAATAAATACATAAAACAATGCTATTTTTTTATTGTTTCCCTATCTACGTGGTGGTGACTTTACCCAAAGAACCAAGAATAATAATTTTATTGATTTATATTTTTATTGTTTTATATTTTTATTATTTTATTGTTTCCCTATCTACGTGGTGGTGACTTTACCGAAAGAACCAAGAATAATAATTTTATTGTTTTACAATAATTTTATTGTTTTATATTTTTATTATTTTATTGTTTCCCTATCTACGCGGTGGTGACTTTACCCAAAGAACCAATAATAATAATTTTATTGTTTTTTTTATTATTTTATTGTTTCCCTTCTACGTGGTGACTTTACCCAAAGAACCAAGAATAATAATTTTATTGTTTTACAAAATTTTTATTGTTTTATATTTTTATTATTTTACTGTTTCCCTTCTACGTGGTGGTGGTGACTTTACCGAAAGAACCAAGAATAATAATTGTATTGTTTTATATTTTTATTATTTTACTGTTTCCCTTCTACGTGGTGGTGACTTTACCGAAAGAACCAAGAATAATAATTTTATTGTTTTACAATAATTTTATTGTTTTATATTTTTATTATTTTATTGTTTCCCTATCTACGTGGTGGTGACTTTACCGAAAGAACCAAGAATAATAATTTTATTGTTTTATATTTTTATTATTTTATTGTTTCCCTATCTACGTGGTGGTGACTTTACCGAAAGAACCAAGAATAATAATTTTATTGTTTTATATTTGTATTATTTTATTGTTTCCCTATCTACGTGGTGGTGACTTTACCGAAAGAACCAAGAATATGAATCCCTGCACTCACGGAAGCTTTAGATCAAAATAATTTATTCCGTCCATCATGGACGCTCGTAACATCAGTTATTCCCTTCATGGATCCTATTGTTAGAAAGCCAATCGACCCTGATTGGCTTCCTTCAACATTAACATAATTTATTCTGTCGAGGACCCGTTGCGACACCGCCCCTTGACGCTGATTGGCTTTGCTTCATCATTAACATAATTAATATTCTCACGAACGCATTGTTGGGCCGCCCCTCAACGTTGATTGGCTTCTCTCAGCATTAACATAATTTATTCTGTCGAGGACCTGTTGCTACACGCCCCTTGACGCTGATTGGCTTGCCTCAACATTAACATAATTTATTCTGTCGAAGACCCGTTACTACACCGCCCCTTGACGCTGATTGGCTTGCCTCAGCGTTAACATAATTTATCTTCTCGGGAACCCATTGTTCGGCCGTCCCTGGACGCTGATTGGCTTTCCTCAACATTACCATAATTTATTCTGTCGTGGACAGTATTATCAGGCCGCTCCTGGCCGGTGATTGGCTTCTCTCAGCATTAACATAATTTATTCTGTCGAGGACCCGTTGCTACACCGTCCCTTGACGCTGATTTGATTATCAGGTCGCCCTTTGACGCTGATAGACTTCTCTCAACATTAACATAATTTATTCTTTCGCGGACCACATTGTTCGGCCGCCACTCGACGCTGATTGGCTTCCCTCAGCATTAGCATAATTTATTCTGTCGCGGACAACATTATCATGTCGCCCCAAGACGCTGATTGGCTTCTTTCAACATTAACATAATTAATGCTGTCCCAGACAGCATTATCAGGCAGCCCCTTGACGCTGATAGGCTTCCCTCAACATTAACTTAATTTATTCTGTCGTGGACAGTATTATCTGGACGCTGATTGGCTTGCCTCAGCATTAACATAATTTATTTTCTCGCGGACCCATTGTCAGGCCGCCACTCGACGCTGATTGGCTTCACTCTACATTAACATAATTTATTTTTTCGCGAACACTATTGTTAGGCCGCCCCTCGACGTTGATTGGCTTATCTTAGCATTAACATAATTTATTCTGTGGCGCACCTATTGTTAGGCCGCCCCTCGACGCTGATTGGCTTCTCTTACATTAACATTATTTATTCGGTCGGGGACATCATTGATAGGCCGCTCCTTGAGGCTGATTGGTTTCCCTTAACTTTAACACAATTTATTCTGTCGCCCGCGCGCGCGTTATACAAATGGCAGGGGGCGGGGATTAGACAGAAGGGGGCGGGAGATTGCATGGAAATGGGGCGGGGATTGAGTGTGAGCGAGTGCGGTGATTGGTTGTGAGGGCTGAAGGTGGGCGGGGACTGGGGGGGGTTCAGGAGCGCGGGAATTGCTTGGAAACGGGGGGGGCGGGGATTAGCCTGAAAAGAGGGCGGGGGATTCGTCGGAAGTGGGCGGGGATTGATGTTGAGCGAGTGCGGGGATTGGCCGCGAGGGGCCGGGTGTGGGCGGGGACTGGGTGCAGGTGTGGGGAGCGGGAAATTGAATGGAAGCGGAGGGGGGAGGGGAGATGAGCTCGAAAGTGAGCGGAGATCAGCCGGAAGTGGGCGGGGATTGGCCGCCAGGGTCCGGGTGGGGGCGGGGACTGAGTGTGGGCGTGGGTTGGGGTGGAACGCGGGGAATTCCATGAAAGCTGGACGCGGGGGGGGGGAGGGGCGTGGATTAGCTCTAAAGTGGGCGGGGACTGAGCTTGAGCGAGTGCGACGATTGGCCGCGAGTGTCCGGGTGGGGGCGGGGACTGGGTGTGTGAGTGGGGAGGGGTCCAGCGCGGGAAGAATTGCACAGAAGCGAACGGGTGTGTGGGAGGGGCGGAGATTAACCCCGAAAGCGGGCGGGGATTAGGCAAAAGGGGCGGGGCTTGTCGCGTATGTAGGCGGGGACTGAGCTCGAGCGAGTGCGGGGATTGGCTGCGAGGGTCCGTGGGGTGGGGGAGGCGGAGCCTGTTGGTGGGTGTAGGGCTCCTCCCCTCCCCCAAGGGTTTGGTTTGCTTCCCGCTCGCCCATTCGCTTCTCTTTACAAAGGAAGGCGCCCTCGTGTCTTTGTGGCCGCATCTCCTCGCCTCCTTCGTCTTCGTAGAAGATTTAAAAACTTAAACTTAAACAATAAATTCTCAAGTCCAAAACAGCAACAGCAGCAGCATTCGAGTAAACGCGTTAATTTCGTAAGGGGGCGATAGCGAAGCGATCAGGTTTGCGAACACTCAGGGACACGGACAGAGAAAAGGGGGTATAAAAATTCGTCGTCTTTTTTTAAAAAGGCTTTATTAAAATAAAACCACCACACACACACCCACGCGTCGACTAACGACTTACTTTAGGTGAACCATGGCAGACGCGGTTGTTGACGCGAGCCCAAAGAAGGTGAGGATGATGTTGTTTGAATAAGTTGTTATTGTTGTTTGTGGGTTTTGTTTGTTGGTAAGAAGCCCCTCGTGTTTGTGTTTGCTTGCTATTGTTTGCGTGTTTTGTCTTTTTTTTAATTAATGAGGGGGGGGGGGAGGTTTTTTTTGGCGCGTATTGTGCCTCGGAATAGCCACCGCAAATAAAGCATTAGGGCTGAGGGGGGGGGGCAGTTAAGAAAATTAATGTTTAAAAAAAAAAAGATTTTTTAATTGATGTTATCGTGGTTAAATTTTGATTTAAAGCTTTCGTGACTGCTGGGATTGATGTTCTTGGTTCTTTCGGTAAAGTCACCACCACGTTAGAAGGGGTATACAATAAACTAATACAAATATAAAACAATAAAATTCTCACGACGTTTCGACTGCAACACAAAGCAGCAATCATCATCAGGTGTGAAAGCCACAGCAAGAAAACGTGAGAATTTTATTGTTTTATAGTTATTGTGGTGGTTGTTTTGTGTTCGTGAGGAGAATTTGCGCTCATTGTTGAGTCCGTCGCCACTCAAACGCTGCGGCTGAGGTAAAACATTTTTTTAAACACAATTAATCTTTAAAGATGTTGATTTTTTTATTGTTTCATTTTATTGTTCTAACATTGCCCTCGCACGTGGTGTGGCGGCGGTGAATTGTTGCGTTGTGCGTGAGGAGAATTGGCGCGCGCGTTCCTCTCGCACCGGCTGAGGTAAAAAACTAAAACTAATTTTTTTAAAAGATGTTTCTGTTTAATTGTTTATTTTTTAATTGTTGTAACATTGCCCACGTGGTGTTGCGGCGCTAATTGTTGCGTTGTGCGTGAGGGGAATTTTCGCGCGTTCTTTTTGCTTTCAGCTACGGCTGAGGTAAAAAAAAGGCAACATAATTTTTTAAATATTTTGTTAATTTTAATTGTTGTTTATTTTTAATTGTTGTTGATACAACCCGCATGGTGGTGGTGGTGTTGATAATTTGTCGGTTCGCGTGAGGGAGAATTTGACGCTCATTGTTCCCATCGCTCGACCACCGACTACGGGCCGAGGTTTTAAAAAAATATATATACACAAAGAAAAATAATGAATAAAAAGAACCTTTCAAAATATTTAATTAATTAGATTTTTTGGGCAACAAAAACCTCGCGTGGTTTTTGTTTATCGTCGTGAGCGTGAGGAAGGTAAATTTGGCGCGCATTGTACGGCTGAGGTAAAATACAAACACACAACCATCCCCTCCCTCCCCCCCCCCCCCCCCTTTTAAATAATCTCTAAAATATTTTATTATCGATTTGGATGCTGATGTTGTAACACAAACCCACCCCCGCGTGATAATTGCGGTGTTGGTTTGATTTGTCGTGTTGGGGGGGGGGGGGGAGAAATTTCGCGCGTTTTGTTCTAGGAGGGCCCCTCCATCCACTTGAATCGGCTGAGGGAAAAAAAAAACTAGGAAAATTAATTTAATTGTTGTTGTGGTGGTGGGTGGGGGGTGATCAAACGTTTTATTTGTTAAATTAACGTTTTTTTTAAAAAAAAACCCCATCACATTTTGTTTAAAGCGCGGGAGAAAGGAGGAGGAGGGGGTGGTGGTGGTGACTTGGAGCAGTCAAAATGGCGAGGCGCCAGCGACACAACAACAACACACAGAGAGAGAGAGAGAATCATCAAAATAATAAAAACACGACAACAACGATTTACAACGAACTACTCGCGAGCCCCGACCGTGTTTTAAAGGACGTGGGGTGACGCGCTAGCCCGGTGCATTTTGTTTTGCGTGTCAATTAATCGTCGTGTTCTTGTTGGGTGGTAGTTGGGTGTTTAAAATAATGAATGTATAGGCGAGGGGGGTTGGTGGTGGTGGTGGTAGTGTGGGTTTGGCCATTGTGACCACGCGGTGGATGGGTGGGTGGTGGTGGTGGCGGCGGCGGCGGCGCGCGCTCGGCCTTCGATAACAACGAAAAAAAATAATCGATAAATTAGCGACGAGCTGAGGTAAATGTTTAGTAAAACGGTTAACTTTACCTCAAAACCGTCGATGCTTTTGGTGCATTTTTGTTCGATAGCCTCGATAACGACGTCGTAAGCGAGCCCGAGCGCGCATTGAATGTTAACGTGTGCTGCCTTTGGGACGCGTTCTGAAACGTCGAGTGTTAATGGAAAGAGCGAAACGTCGAGTGTTAATAGAAAGAGCGTGGCACGCGCTTTAGATCGCTTTGTAAATGCGTGATTTTTTTTTTAAATTTGCATATACCAAGTTGGGTCGATGATGTAGCAAGGTGGTTTGGACAACCAGTGGAATAAGTTAAAGCTCTTAAAACTTTGTGTATGTGTGGGGGGGGGGGGTAGGGGGTTTTGGTCGATTTTTAAAGCTTTAAAACCGTCTGCTTTTTTTAAAAACGACGATTCAACAAAGAACCAAGAATATGGGAAGAATGTATTTGTTGAATTTAGTTTTATTTTAAAATTAGTATTCTCAATTTTTTGTTTTGAGGTTGGTGTGGTGGCAAAACGTGGCCGGCAAATGCACAAAAGGGGTGACCTAAGAAGACCTTTAAAAATAAACCAAATCTACGCCCATTGTAATGAATTACTACCGCGATTTGTGTTAATTTAGTTGGATGTTTTAAGAAAGATAACCAAAAATAAGGCGGATTGTTTAAGGAGTGGTGACTAAAAAAAATGTCATTCTCTGCCCCACCATTGTCCCGAACAAAAAGAGAATCCCTTAAAAATGAATTAACATTTTACTTATTTAAACCCAGGGTGGAGATCCCCCCCCCCCCAGAGAATTGTAATCTACAACTAAATCTAGTTTATTAACATTTTACTTATTATTGAAACCCAGAGAGGTGGGGGGGCCTTAGAATTGATCTGAAACCAAATTTAGTTTTGTAACATTTTACTTAAACCCAGAAGGAAAGTCCCTTAAGAATTAAGATCTCAAACTTTATCTAGTTTATGCACATTAAACTTGTTATTTAAACCCAAGGGAAAGCCCCCCCCTAAGAATGATTATCTCAAATTAATCTCATTTATTAAAATATAACTTATTAATTAAACTCAAGGGAGACAGCGGTCCTCCTAAGCCATTATAATATCAAACCATATCTATTTTATCAACATGTATTAGTTCAACCCAAGGGAGACAACTCCCCTTAATAATTATAATCTCAAACTAAATGTAATTTATTACAATTTTAACTTGTTATTTAAACCCGAGGGAGAGAGATCGGGGGCCCTCCTTTAAGCGATTATAATCTCACCAAATCTTATTCCGTTCGGAAGTAATTGAGTTGAAAGAGGATGACTTGTGATGAAACTTGAACGCAAAGATTTCTAATCTTTAATTCGATAAGGGGGGAAGCAAACTCGCCCACACTGAGTGTGGAATAGTGTTGAATTGTTGTTACAACCTCGCTATAATTATCTTAGACGAAATATATAAATGTAAAAAGTGACTAACTTGACATATTCACTTCCCCAAGCACACGGGTCAAGGGTTTATGCGACCATTTATTTTCGAATGTCGATAAATCTATCGATTAATGCAACGGGACGTTCGGTTATTATACTAATCGATTATACAAGTATAAACATGCGCTTAATGTATTCCAGCATGTTCAGTTTGCATTGTAAACTACACAATGTATTATATACTATACATTGTATAGTATACACTATTATACACTATACATTGTATAATACACAATGTATTATATGCAATACATTGTATAATATACACTATACTACACTGTATTATACACTATACATTGTATAATACACACTATACTACACACTGTATTATATACTATACATTGTATACTATACACTATACTACACTATTATAAACTATACATTGTATAATACACACTGTACTACACTATGTATTATATACTATGCATTGTATAATACATACTATTACACTATACTGCACAATGTATTATATACCATATATTGTAAGTTGCACATTGTATTATATACTATACATTGTAAACTGCACAATGTATTATATACTATATATTGTAAGCTACACAAGGTATTAAAGATTGTAACCTACACGATGCAATCTATGCACTACTTTGTAGACTATGCAATGAATTATTTACATAGTACATTACACACTTTAGCATTCTGTTATTATTATAAGGTATCACCAGTTTAAACAATAGGGTGGTGGCAAAGGTACCTTAAATTGTGTTGGTGGGGTAAAGAATGGGTAACCCCCCCCCCCCAAAAGCAATCTTTTAGAGTGGTTAGCGGTGGAAGAGTAGGCCAAATACCCTCTGCTGTAACGGCCTCTAGTGGTGGGGGCAGAGGCGGGCAGAGCCCGCTCTATTGTTGGACATGGCGGGAAAACGATAGTGGGAACCACGTGGCCCTGGGCCACGTGGTTGATGGTGGTGTTTGTGGGGTAGGTTAACTTGGCACTAAATAGTTTGTAATATGCCACAGTAGTATAGTGGTGGAGTGGTTATTGTGATTTTAGAAACACTAATTTATAATTGTAATTATTGTTAACTAGACTGCTTCAGAGGAGTAGTGGTTGGGTGGTTGTGGGGTGGATTAACTTGGTACTAAATTGTTTGTAATATATCACAGTAGTATTGGCAGTGGTGGTGATGGTCATGGAGCAGTTATTTATGATTTTGGAAGCGCTAATTGTAATTTAACGAGTGTTTCAGAGGAGCAGTGGTTATGTGGTGGTCGTTGTTTGGTGGATAAATGCAGTACTGTATAGTTTGTAATATACCACAGTAGTGGTGATACAGCTGCTGTGAGGAGCGGTGGGGCAGTAGTTTGGTGTATAAACTTACTACTACATAATTGGTAATATACCACAGTAGTAGCAGTGATTTGGAGAGTCAATGAGTGGTTATTATGATTTTGGAAATCTTATAAGCTACACTACACCACGATAGATTACCCTGCCGTTGCAGTGTGGATCTCCAGAGGGTTGTGGGATGTGGAAATCATGAATCTATCCAGCGGTGGATTGACCACGGCTCTTAAGCTGAACTGTTTAATCGTTTTATTTTACCAGGTTTAAGACCCCCCCCCCCCTCAGCCAGCCACCGCTTCTGAGCTGTGGCTCTTTTTCAGACGTGACCTGGACATCACACACGATAGCATCTCATCATCATCTGTGTGGGAGTCTATGGGTCAGTGTGGTGAGTGTGTGGGTCTGTGGGTATGTGTGGGTCTGTGGGTATGTGTGGGTCTGTGTGGTGAGTTTGTGGGTCTGTGTGGTGAGTCTGTGGGTCAGTGTGGTGAGTGTGTGGGTCTGTGTGGTGAGTGTGGATCTGAGTCTATGGGTATCTGCGTGAGGTGGGTCTGTGGCGAGTCTATGGCTATGTGATGAGTCTGTCTCTGTGTGTGGTGAGTCTATGGCTGTGTGTGTGTGAGTCTATGGCTGTGTGTGTGTGGTGAGTTTGTCTCTGTGTGTGGTGAGTCTATGGCTGTGTGTGTGTGTGTGAGTCTATGGCTGTGTGTGTGTGGTGAGTTTGTCTCTGTGTGTGGTGAGTCTATGGCTCTGTGTGTGTGGTGAGTCTATGGCTCTGTGTGTGTGGTGAGTCTATGGCTCTGGCTGTGTGTGGTGAGTCTATGGCTCTGGCTGTGTGTGGTGAGTCTATGGCTCTGGCTGTGTGTGGTGAGTCTGGCTGTGTGGTGAGTCTGGCTGTGTGTGGTGAGTCTGGCTGTGTGTGGTGAATCTGGCTGTGTGTGCTGAGACTATGGCTGTGTGTGCTGAGCCTATGGCTGTGTGTGCTGAGCCTATGGCTGTGTGTGCTGACCCTATGGCTGTGTGTGCTGAGCCTATGGCTGTGTGGTGAGCCTCTCTGTGTGTGATGAGTTTGTCTCTGTGTGTGTGGTCAGTCTTATGGCTCAGTGATAAGTCAATGGCTCTCAAATGAATGGGCGACTACTACCTGCAGTGCCCATAGCCGACCACTAGCGGGTCTCGCTCTTCGCCACGTGTGGCGTTGCTACCACGCTGTTCGCCACACAAAGAGAACGGGAGGGTTCCGCTCTCTCTGGCTCCCTTTGTCCCTCCACCGGTGGTGATGAGGGGGATGGGTTCGCGTAGCAGTTAGCGCTACGAATCAGACGAAGGCGCTCCCCCTTAGCGTTCAGTGTTAGACTCACAGAACCAGACTAAGGCTTCCCTCTTAGCTTTCTGTGTTAAGAGACTTGCAGAGCCATACTAAGGCTCCCATAGGGTTCAGTGTTAGTGTCTCATAGAGCCAGACTAAGGCTCCCATAGGGTTCAGTGTTAGTGACTCAGAGCCAGACTAAGGCTCCCATAGGGTTCAGTGTTAGTGACTCACAGAGCCAGACTAAGGCTCCCATAGGGTTCAGTGTTAGTGACTCATAGAGCCAGACTAAGGCTCCCATAGGGTTCAGTGTTAGTGACTCAGAGCCAGACTAAGGCTCCCATAGGGTTCAGTGTTAGTGACTCATAGAGCCAGACTAAGGCTCCCATAGGGTTCAGTGTTAGTGACTCAGAGCCAGACTAAGGCTCCCATAGGGTTCAGTGTTAGTGACTCACAGAGCCAGACTAAGGCTCCCATAGGGTTCGGTGTTAGTGTCTCATAGAGCCAGACTAAGGCTCCCATAGGGTTCAGTGTTAGTGACTCACAGAGCCAGACTAAGGCTCCCATAGGGTTCAGTGTTAGTGTCTCATAGAGCCAGACTAAGGCTCCCATAGGGTTCAGTGTTAGTGTCTCATAGAGCCAGACTAAGGCTCCCATAGGGTTCGGTGTTAGTGACTCACAGAGCCAGACTAAGGCTCCCATAGGGTTCAGTGTTAGTGTCTCATAGAGCCAGACTAAGGCTCCCATAGGGTTCAGTGTTAGTGTCTCATAGAGCCAGACTAAGGCTCCCATAGGGTTCAGTGTTAGTGACTCACAGAGCCAGACTAAGGCTCCCATAGGGTTCAGTGTTAGACTCAGAGCCAGACTAAGGCTCCCATAGGGTTCAGTGTTAGTGACTCATAGAGCCAGACTAAGGCTCCCATAGGGTTCAGTGTTAGAGGCTCACAGAGCCAGACCAAGGCATCTGGTAACAGTGATAACGGGAACAGCATGCTGTATGTGGAGTCTGCGTCTGTCTCTTTCCCTGTGGGGATGTTAACTACCTCGCGTGGTATACAGGAGGTGATGGGTTCCATCTCGACCCTGACGATGCCTGCTGCTTGTGGCGTCTGCACGTCTCTCTCCCTCGCCTGGTTTACAGGAGGGTCGTGAGTTCGACCCTGAGGGATGGTTGGCTGGGTGGGTCTGGACAAATAGTTGGGTTAGTCTTGGATGCGGAGGGTTGGAGCAACTCTTGGTAGGGTTCTGGGTATGCATTGGTTGACTACCAGCGTGCATCACCAGGTGTTATAGGTTGTGGCGAGTGCAGCTGAGGGCCTCGTACTGTACTTTATATGCTCTCTCACGTCTGCTCCTCGGCCTTGAACTCGGACTGACTGGCGTGGAGAATTATGGTCAAATTGCACTCATCCAGCAGTGGATTGACACGGAGAGACACCATAGACTCAGCACACACAGAGACACCCATAGACTCACCACACACGCCCATAGACTCACCACTCAGAAACCCATAGACTCACCACACAGAGACCCATAGACTCACCACACAGAGACCCATAGACTCACCACACAGAGACCCATAGACTCATCACACAGAGACCCATAGACTCATCACACAGAGACCCATAGACTCACCACACAGAGACACATAGACTCACCACACAGAGACCCATAGACTCACCACACAGAGACCCATAGACTCATCACACAGACCCATAGACTCACCACACAGAGACCCATAGACTCACCACACAGAGACCCATAGACTCACCACACAGAGACCCATAGACTCACCACACAGAGACCCATAGACTCAACACACAGAGACCCATAGACTCACCACACAGAGACCCATAGACTCACCACACAGAGACCCATAGACTCAACACACAGAGACCCACAGACTCGCCACACAGAGACCCATAGACTCAACACACAGAGACCCACAGACTCGCCACACAGAGACCCACAGACTCGCCACACGACACCCATAGACTCAACACACAGAGACCCATAGACTCATCACACAGAGACCCATAGACTCACCACACAGACCCATAGACTCACCACAGAGACCCATAGACTCACCACACAGACACCCATAGACTCACCACAGACCCATAGACTCATCACACAGAGATAGTTCATAGTTCCATTTATTTGGTGTAGCCCTGTGAGCCATTTGGCTCTTGAATCGGGTGCAACCGCAACAAACAAAAACAAATATGAACAGACAACATCTTAAAGTGATTATGTGACTGTGCAAACAGAAAATCCAGGAAAAAAACATCAAAATATTCCTGAAATAGCACCGTACACCAACGTTGTGTGCTAAAATCCCAGAGACCCATAGACTCACCACACAGACACCCATAGACTCACCACACAGAGACCCATAGACTCATCACACAGAGACCCATAGACTCACCACACAGAGACCCACAAACTCACCACACACAGCCATAGGCTCACCACACAGACCCATAGACTCATCACACAGAGACCCATAAACTCAGCGCACAGAGACCCATAGACTCACCACACAGACCCATACTCACCACACAGAACCATAGACTCATCACACAGACCCATAGACTCTGGACACAGATACCCATAGACTCACCACACAGAGACACATAGACTCACCACACAGAGACACATAGACTCACCACACAGAGACCCATAGACTCACCACACAGAGACCCATAGACTCATCACACAGACCCATAGACTCATCACACAGACCCATAGACTCATCACACAGACCCATAGACTCTGCACACAGACCCATAGACTCACCACACAGAGACCCACAAACTCTGCACACAGACCCATAGACTCACCACACAGAGACCCATAGACTCGCCACACTGAGACCCATAGACTCACCACACAGAGACCCATAGACTCACCACACAGAGAGCCATAGATTCACCACACAGACCCATAGACTCATCACACAGACCCATAGACTCACCACACATACACCCATAGACTCACCACACATACACCCATAAACTCACCACACAGACACCCATAAACTCACCACACAGAGACCCATACTCACCACACAGAGACACCCATAGACACCCACACAGAGACACATAGACTCACCACACAGAGACACGTAAACTCACCACACAGAGACACATAGACTCACCACACAAACACCCATAGACTCACCACACAGACACCCATAGACACCCACACAGAAACACATAGACACCCACACAGAGACACCCATAGACACCCACACAGAGACACATAGACTCACCACACAGAGACACGTAAACTCACCACACAGAGACACATAGACTCACCACACAAACACCCATAGACTCACCACACAGACACCCATAGACACCCACACAGAGACACATAGACACCCACACATACACCCATAGACTCACCACACAGAGACACCCATAGACACCCACACAGAGACACAGACTCACCACACAGACACATAAACTCACCACACATACACCCATAGACTCACCACACATACACCTACACAGAGACACCCATAGACACCCACACAGAGACACATAGACACCCACACAGAGACCCATAGACTCACCACACAGAGACATAAACTCACCACACATACACCCGTAGACTCGCCACACAAACACCCACAGACTCACCACACACACCCATAGACACACCACACAGAGACCCATAGACACACCACACAGACACATAGACACCCACACAGAGACCCATAGACACCCACACAGAGACACATAGACTCACCACACAGACACCCATAGACTCACCACACAGAGACCCATAGACTCATCACACAGAGACACCCATAGACACCCACACAGAGACACATAGACACCCACACAGACACCCATAGACTCACCACACAGAGACACATAGACTCACCACACAGAGACACCCATAGACACCCACACAGACACCCATAGACTCACCACACAGAGACACATAAACTCACCACACATACACCCATAGACACCTACACAGAGACCCATAGACTCACCACACATACACCCATAGACATTTACACAGAGACACCCATAGACACCCACACAGAGACACATAGACACCCACACAGAGACCCATAGACTCACCACACAGAGACACCCATAGACACCCACACAGAGACACATAGACTCACCACACAGACCCATAAACTCACCACACATACACCCATAGACACCTACACAGAGACCCATAGACTCACCACACATACACCCATAGACACCTACACAGAGACCCATAGACTCACCACACATACACCCATAGACACCTACACGGAGACACCCATAGACACCCACACAGAGACACCCATAGACACCCACACAGAGACCCATAGACTCACCACACAGAGACACATAGACTCACCACACAGACACCCATAGACTCACCACACAGAGACCCATAGACTCACCATACAAACCCATAGACTCACCACACACACATAGACACCCACACAGACACCCATAGACACCCCCCACAGTTATTTCTCCATCGTGGCTGTGACTGGGTGTGTGCAGGACAAAGGGAATCGAAAATTCAACGACAAAATCGACGCCCTCTAATCGCCCCGCTTAGTGGAATCGCCAGCTGCCCTGCCGAGTCTAAGGCGACCCCCTCCCCCCGATTCGATTTAATCGATCCGCGTATATATCGACTACCACGCGGGCAGGAATCGATTTGGTGGGTCCCGATGTGGAGTTTGCCAGCGCCCTCTAGCGGCGCAGCGCGAGTACGACAACGAGAGAATCGAGAGCAGCGAATTCTTATCGATTATGTGGAATCGGTATCGATGCGTATTTTAGCCCGTGGGGGGTCAATCCACCCTGCAGCTGTGTGGGCATTGTTTTAGTTGGCTGTGTCGGGTCTTGTTAGTGGCTGTGTCAGATATTGTTAGTGACAGTGACAGGTCTTGTTAGTGTTAGTAACAGTGTTAGTGACAGTGACAGGTCTTGTTAGTGACAGTGTTAGTGACTGTTAGTGACAGTGACAGGTCTTGTTAGTGACAGTGACAGTGTTAGTGACAGGTCTTGTTAGTGTTAGTGACAGGTCTTGTTAGTGTTAGTGACAGGTCTTGTTAGTGTTAGTGACAGTGTTAGTGACAGTGACAGGTCTTGTTAGTGTTAGTGACAGTGTTAGTGACAGGTCTTGTTAGTGACAGGTCTTGTTAGTGACAGTGTTAGTGTCAGTGACAGGTCTTGTTAGTGTTAGTGACAGGTCTTGTTAGTGACAGTGACAGTGTTAGTGACAGTGACAGGTCTTGTTAGTGACAGTGTTAGTGTTAGTGACAGGTCTTGTTAGTGACAGTGACAGGTCTTGTTAGTGACAGTGACAGGTCTTGTTAGTGACAGTGTTAGTGACAGTGTTAGTGACAGTGTTAGTGACAGTGTTAGTGACAGTGACAGGTCTTGTTAGTGACAGTGACAGGTCTTGTTAGTGACAGTGTTAGTGACAGTGACAGTGTTATTGTTAGTGACAGTGTTAGTGACAGTGACAGGTCTTGTTAGTGACAGTGACAGGTCTTGTTAGTGTTGGTGACAGTGACAGGTCTTGTTAGTGACAGTGTTAGTGACAGTGTTAGTGACAGTGACAGTGTTAGTGACAGTGTTAGTGACAGTGTTAGTGACAGTGTTAGTGACAGTGTTAGTGACAGGTCTTGTTAGTGACAGTGTTAGTGACAGTGACAGGTCTTGTTAGTGACAGGTCTTGTTAGTGTTAGTGACAGGTCTTGTTAGTGACAGTGTTAGTGACAGGTCTTGTTAGTGACAGTGTTAGTGACAGGTCTTGTTAGTGACAGTGACAGTGTTAGTGACAGGTCTTGTTAGTGACAGTGTTAGTGACAGTGTTAGTGACAGGTCTTGTTAGTGACAGTGACAGGTCTTGTTAGTGACAGTGTTAGTGACAGTGACAGGTCTTGTTAGTGACAGTGACAGTGTTAGTGACAGTGTTAGTGACAGTGACAGTGTTAGTGACAGTGACAGGTCTTGTTAGTGACAGTGACAGTGTTAGTGACAGGTCTTGTTAGTGACAGTGTTAGTGACAGTTAGTGACAGTGACAGGTCTTGTTAGTGACAGTGTTAGTGACAGTGACAGTGTTAGTGACAGTGACAGGTCTTGTTAGTGACAGTGACCGGTCTTGTTAGTGACAGGTCTTGTTAGTGACAGTGACAGGTCTTGTTAGTGACAGTGACAGGTCTTGTTAGTGACAGTGTTAGTGACAGGTCTTGTTAGTGACAGTGACAGGTCTTGTTAGTGTTAGTGACAGGTCTTGTTAGTGACAGTGTTAGTGACAGTGTTAGTGACAGTGTTAGTGACAGTGTTAGTGACAGTGTTAGTGACAGTGACAGGTCTTGTTAGTGACAGTGTTAGTGACAGTGTTAGTGACAGGTCTTGTTAGTGTTAGTGATAGGTCTTGTTAGTGACAGTGACAGGTCTTGTTAGTGACAGTGACAGGTCTTGTTAGTGACAGTGTTAGTGACAGTGTTAGTGACAGTGACAGTGTTAGTGACAGTGACAGGTCTTGTTAGTGACAGTGACAGGTCTTGTTAGTGTTAGTGACAGTGTTAGTGACAGTGACAGGTCTTGTTAGTGACAGTGACAGGTCTTGTTAGTGACAGTGTTAGTGACTGTTAGTGACAGGTCTTGTTAGTGACAGTGTTAGTGACAGGTCTTGTTAGTGTTAGTGACAGTGTTAGTGACAGGTCTTGTTAGTGACAGTGACAGGTCTTGTTAGTGACAGTGTTAGTGACAGGTCTTGTTAGTGACAGTGACAGGTCTTGTTAGTGTTAGTGACAGTGTTAGTGACAGTGACAGTGTTAGTGACAGTGACAGGTCTTGTTAGTGACAGTGTTAGTGACAGTGTTAGTGTTAGTGACAGGTCTTGTTAGTGTTAGTGACAGTGACAGTGTTAGTGACAGGTCTTGTTAGTGTTAGTGACAGGTCGTGTTAGTGACAGTGACAGGTCTTGTTAGTGACAGTGACAGGTCGTGTTAGTGACAGTGTTAGTGACAGTGTTAGTGACAGTGTTAGTGACAGTGACAGGTCTTGTTAGTGACAGTGACAGGTCTTGTTAGTGACAGTGTTAGTGACAGTGACAGTGTTATTGTTAGTGACAGTGTTAGTGACAGGTCTTGTTAGTGACAGTGACAGGTCTTGTTAGTGTTGGTGACAGTGACAGGTCTTGTTAGTGACAGTGTTAGTGACAGTGTTAGTGACAGTGACAGTGTTAGTGACAGTGTTAGTGACAGTGTTAGTGACAGTGTTAGTGACAGTGTTAGTGACAGTGTTAGTGACAGGTCTTGTTAGTGACAGTGTTAGTGACAGTGACAGGTCTTGTTAGTGACAGGTCTTGTTAGTGTTAGTGACAGGTCTTGTTAGTGACAGTGTTAGTGACAGGTCTTGTTAGTGACAGTGTTAGTGACAGGTCTTGTTAGTGACAGTGTTAGTGACAGGTCTTGTTAGTGACAGTGTTAGTGACAGGTCTTGTTAGTGACAGTGACAGTGTTAGTGTTAGTGACAGGTCTTGTTAGTGACAGTGTTAGTGACAGTGTTAGTGACAGGTCTTGTTAGTGACAGTGACAGGTCTTGTTAGTGACAGTGTTAGTGACAGTGACAGGTCTTGTTAGTGACAGTGACAGTGTTAGTGACAGTGTTAGTGACAGTGACAGTGTTAGTGACAGTGACAGGTCTTGTTAGTGACAGTGACAGTGTTAGTGACAGGTCTTGTTAGTGACAGTGTTAGTGACAGTTAGTGACAGTGACAGGTCTTGTTAGTGACGGTGTTAGTGACAGTGACAGTGTTAGTGACAGTGACAGGTCTTGTTAGTGACAGTGACCGGTCTTGTTAGTGACAGGTCTTGTTAGTGACAGTGTTAGTGACAGTGTTAGTGACAGGTCTTGTTAGTGACAGTGTTAGTGACAGGTCTTGTTAGTGACAGTGTTAGTGACAGGTCTTGTTAGTGACAGTGACAGGTCTTGTTAGTGTTAGTGACAGGTCTTGTTAGTGACAGTGTTAGTGACAGTGTTAGTGACAGTGTTAGTGACAGTGTTAGTGACAGTGTTAGTGACAGTGACAGGTCTTGTTAGTGACAGTGTTAGTGACAGTGTTAGTGACAGGTCTTGTTAGTGTTAGTGATAGGTCTTGTTAGTGACAGTGACAGGTCTTGTTAGTGACAGTGTTAGTGACAGTGTTAGTGACAGTGTTAGTGACAGGTCTTGTTAGTGACAGTGACAGGTCTTGTTAGTGTTAGTGACAGGTCTTGTTAGTGACAGTGTTAGTGACAGTGTTAGTGACAGTGTTAGTGACAGTGTTAGTGACAGTGACAGGTCTTGTTAGTGACAGTGTTAGTGACAGTGTTAGTGACAGGTCTTGTTAGTGTTAGTGACAGGTCTTGTTAGTGACAGTGACAGGTCTTGTTAGTGACAGTGACAGGTCTTGTTAGTGACAGTGTTAGTGACAGTGTTAGTGACAGTGACAGTGTTAGTGACAGTGACAGGTCTTGTTAGTGACAGTGACAGGTCTTGTTAGTGTTAGTGACAGTGTTAGTGACTGTTAGTGACAGGTCTTGTTAGTGACAGTGTTAGTGACAGGTCTTGTTAGTGTTAGTGACAGTGTTAGTGACAGTGACAGGTCTTGTTAGTGACAGTGACAGGTCTTGTTAGTGACAGTGTTAGTGACTGTTAGTGACAGGTCTTGTTAGTGACAGTGTTAGTGACAGGTCTTGTTAGTGTTAGTGACAGTGTTAGTGACAGGTCTTGTTAGTGACAGTGACAGGTCTTGTTAGTGACAGTGTTAGTGACAGGTCTTGTTAGTGTTAGTGACAGTGTTAGTGACAGTGACAGTGTTAGTGACAGTGACAGGTCTTGTTAGTGACAGTGTTAGTGACAGTGTTAGTGACAGTGTTAGTGACAGTGTTAGTGTTAGTGACAGGTCTTGTTAGTGTTAGTGACAGTGACAGTGTTAGTGACAGGTCTTGTTAGTGTTAGTGACAGGTCTTGTTAGTGACAGTGACAGGTCTTGTTAGTGACAGGTCTTGTTAGTGACAGTGACAGGTCTTGATAGTGATAGTGACAGTGACAGGTCTTGTTAGTGTTAGTGACAGGTCTTGTTAGTGACAGTGTTAGTGAGAGTGACAGGTCTTGTTAGTGACAGTGACAGTGTTAGTGACAGGTCTTGATAGTGACAGTGACAGTGTTAGTGACAGTGACAGGTCTTGTTAGTGTTAGTGACAGGTCTTGTTAGTGAGTGTTAGTGAGAGTGACAGGTCTTGTTAGTGTTAGTGACAGTGTTAGTGACAGGTCTTGTTAGTGACAGTGACAGGTCTTGTTAGTGACAGTGTTAGTGACAGGTCTTGTTAGTGACAGTGACAGGTCTTGTTAGTGTTAGTGACAGTGTTAGTGACAGTGACAGTGTTAGTGACAGTGACAGGTCTTGTTAGTGACAGTGTTAGTGACAGTGTTAGTGACAGTGTTAGTGTTAGTGACAGGTCTTGTTAGTGTTAGTGACAGTGACAGTGTTAGTGACAGGTCTTGTTAGTGTTAGTGACAGGTCGTGTTAGTGACAGTGACAGGTCTTGTTAGTGACAGTGACAGGTCTTGTTAGTGACAGTGTTAGTGACAGTGTTAGTGACAGTGTTAGTGACAGTGACAGGTCTTGTTAGTGACAGTGACAGGTCTTGTTAGTGACAGTGTTAGTGACAGTGACAGTGTTATTGTTAGTGACAGTGTTAGTGACAGTGACAGGTCTTGTTAGTGACAGTGACAGGTCTTGTTAGTGTTGGTGACAGTGACAGGTCTTGTTAGTGACAGTGTTAGTGACAGTGTTAGTGACAGTGACAGTGTTAGTGACAGTGTTAGTGACAGTGTTAGTGACAGGTCTTGTTAGTGACAGTGTTAGTGACAGTGACAGGTCTTGTTAGTGACAGGTCTTGTTAGTGTTAGTGACAGGTCTTGTTAGTGACAGTGTTAGTGACAGGTCTTGTTAGTGACAGTGTTAGTGACAGGTCTTGTTAGTGACAGTGTTAGTGACAGGTCTTGTTAGTGACAGTGACAGTGTTAGTGTTAGTGACAGGTCTTGTTAGTGACAGTGTTAGTGACAGTGTTAGTGACAGGTCTTGTTAGTGACAGTGACAGGTCTTGTTAGTGACAGTGTTAGTGACAGTGACAGGTCTTGTTAGTGACAGTGACAGTGTTAGTGACAGTGTTAGTGACAGTGACAGTGTTAGTGACAGTGACAGGTCTTGTTAGTGACAGTGACAGTGTTAGTGACAGGTCTTGTTAGTGACAGTGTTAGTGACAGTTAGTGACAGTGACAGGTCTTGTTAGTGACAGTGTTAGTGACAGTGACAGTGTTAGTGACAGTGACAGGTCTTGTTAGTGACAGTGACCGGTCTTGTTAGTGACAGGTCTTGTTAGTGACAGTGTTAGTGACAGGTCTTGTTAGTGTTAGTGACAGGTCTTGTTAGTGTTAGTGACAGGTCTTGTTAGTGACAGTGTTAGTGACAGTGTTAGTGACAGGTCTTGTTAGTGACAGTGACAGGTCTTGTTAGTGACAGTGTTAGTGACAGTGACAGGTCTTGTTAGTGACAGTGACAGTGTTAGTGACAGTGTTAGTGACAGTGACAGTGTTAGTGACAGTGACAGGTCTTGTTAGTGACAGTGACAGTGTTAGTGACAGGTCTTATTAGTGACAGTGTTAGTGACAGTTAGTGACAGTGACAGGTCTTGTTAGTGACAGTGTTAGTGACAGTGACAGTGTTAGTGACAGTGACAGGTCTTGTTAGTGACAGTGACCGGTCTTGTTAGTGACAGGTCTTGTTAGTGACAGTGTTAGTGACAGTGTTAGTGACAGGTCTTGTTAGTGACAGTGACAGGTCTTGTTAGTGACAGTGTTAGTGACAGTGACAGGTCTTGTTAGTGACAGTGACAGTGTTAGTGACAGTGTTAGTGACAGTGACAGTGTTAGTGACAGTGACAGGTCTTGTTAGTGACAGTGACAGTGTTAGTGACAGGTCTTATTAGTGACAGTGTTAGTGACAGTTAGTGACAGTGACAGGTCTTGTTAGTGACAGTGTTAGTGACAGTGACAGTGTTAGTGACAGTGACAGGTCTTGTTAGTGACAGTGACCGGTCTTGTTAGTGACAGGTCTTGTTAGTGACAGTGACAGGTCTTGTTAGTGACAGTGTTAGTGACAGTGTTAGTGACAGTGTTAGTGACAGTGTTAGTGACAGTGACAGGTCTTGTTAGTGACAGTGTTAGTGACAGTGTTAGTGACAGGTCTTGTTAGTGTTAGTGACAGGTCTTGTTAGTGACAGTGACAGGTCTTGTTAGTGACAGTGACAGGTCTTGTTAGTGACAGTGTTAGTGACAGTGTTAGTGACAGTGACAGTGTTAGTGACAGTGACAGGTCTTGTTAGTGACAGTGACAGGTCTTGTTAGTGTTAGTGACAGTGTTAGTGACTGTTAGTGACAGGTCTTGTTAGTGACAGTGTTAGTGACAGGTCTTGTTAGTGTTAGTGACAGTGTTAGTGACAGTGACAGGTCTTGTTAGTGACAGTGACAGGTCTTGTTAGTGACAGTGTTAGTGACTGTTAGTGACAGGTCTTGTTAGTGACAGTGTTAGTGACAGGTCTTGTTAGTGTTAGTGACAGTGTTAGTGACAGGTCTTGTTAGTGACAGTGACAGGTCTTGTTAGTGACAGTGTTAGTGACAGGTCTTGTTAGTGACAGTGACAGGTCTTGTTAGTGACAGTGTTAGTGACAGGTCTTGTTAGTGACAGTGACAGGTCTTGTTAGTGTTAGTGACAGTGTTAGTGACAGTGACAGTGTTAGTGACAGTGACAGGTCTTGTTAGTGACAGTGTTAGTGACAGTGTTAGTGACAGTGTTAGTGACAGTGTTAGTGACAGTGTTAGTGTTAGTGACAGGTCTTGTTAGTGTTAGTGACAGTGACAGTGTTAGTGACAGGTCTTGTTAGTGTTAGTGACAGGTCTTGTTAGTGACAGTGACAGGTCTTGTTAGTGTTAGTGACAGGTCTTGTTAGTGACAGTGTTAGTGACAGGTCTTGATAGTGACAGTGTTAGTGACAGTGACAGGTCTTGTTAGTGTTAGTGACAGGTCTTGTTAGTGACAGGTCTTGTTAGTGTTAGTGACAGGTCTTGTTAGTGACAGGTCTTGTTAGTGACAGTGTTAGTGAGAGTGACAGGTCTTGTTAGTGACAGTGACAGTGTTAGTGACAGGTCTTGATAGTGACAGTGACAGGTCTTGTTAGTGACAGTGTTAGTGACAGTGACAGGTCTTGTTAGTGTTAGTGACAGGTCTTGTTAGTGACAGGTCTTGTTAGTGTTAGTGACAGGTCTTGTTAGTGACAGGTCTTGTTAGTGACAGTGACAGGTCTTGATAGTGATAGTGACAGTGACAGGTCTTGTTAGTGTTAGTGACAGGTCTTGTTAGTGACAGTGTTAGTGAGAGTGACAGGTCTTGTTAGTGACAGTGACAGTGTTAGTGACAGGTCTTGTTAGTGACAGTGACAGGTCTTGATAGTGACAGTGACAGTGTTAGTGACAGTGACAGGTCTTGTTAGTGTTAGTGACAGGTCTTGTTAGTGAGTGTTAGTGAGAGTGACAGGTCTTGTTAGTGACAGTGACAGTGTTAGTGACAGGTCTTGTTAGTGGCAGTGACAGGTCTTGATAGTGACAGTGACAGGTCTTGTTAGTGACAGTGTTAGTGTTAGTGACAGTGACAGGTCTTGTTAGTGACAGGTCTTGATAGTGACAGGTCTTGTTAGTGGCTGTGTCAGGTCATCGCTGACGGTGATCATCAGAACTCGTCCCGGGCCCCTTCCCCTAGGTCGACTCGGCCTCAAAATGAGTCCCTGGTGCAGTGTTGTAGTGAACATCGCCACTGGGCGGGGGGGTCAAAGGGGGGCCGGGCGTGGTGCTGGTCACCAGCCCCCCCTCCAATGTGTGCAAGGCGCATCTGAGGCTCCACGGCGTCAGGGGGGCAGGGATCCTTGGCTTCGTGGTGGTGATTGCAGGGGAGTGGTGGTGGTGGTGGTTGTGGTTGTTGCTTGTGGTTGATGTGGGGTCGGCAGTAAAACGTCAAACCGAAAACTCGCCCAAGCCCGTGGAGGAGTTTCTGGAAGAAAAAAAACGTTCGCGCGATGGTGTTTATAGTTTGAAGGCAGAGAAAAAACACACACACACAACCTTGCAGACTGCTTAACCAAGTAAGGTTAAACGCGTAGAAGGCTTTTTAGCGGCCAATATCATCCATAAACGGAGGTTTATGGATGATATTGGTCGTGTGAATATATTTGACGTCGATAGACCTTGCCCACAACCACCACCACTACCCCGACGTAGTGAGGGGGGAGGTCCCGGAAACGATTCCGATTACATTGGCAAAGGTTTGTCAGGTGAACAGAAACGCGCTCATTCGTTACGAGTTACAGCACAACCGGTGTGTTGGTGAGACAATCCCCACAACATTGCAAATGTTGTGGAATTTTTTTTGGGTTGGGATGGCGTTAAAAATAAATACTCTTTTGATTCTTTCGGTAAAGTCGCGTAGGTAGAAATAAAATTAAAAATAAAAACGAATCTCGAGCAAATCCTCATCGGGTGTAAATATAAATGTAGATAAACCCGCCACACCCACCATCCGATCTTGGGGATGAGGTGCCAGGACGGGTTCTAATTATATTAGCAAAGTCCGCTGGACTTTACCAAAGATTCGCAGCGTCTTTCTTTTAAGCTGGTTGAGAGAAGCGAGGTACCTTGACCCAAAAGGGGGGTTTACCATATATCAAACAGGAGAATTTAGCATTGAAACAGTCGAGGGATTATTAGCTTGTGACTGGTCACAGAAATAGCTGTGTTAAAGCCAGGCCTCTGATAGCATCGAAGATTCTTAAAAATAAACCCTGCCTTTGTAATGTTTTTTTAATCAATGAATGTCAATGCACGGAGATATTGACGACGTTATGAACGCTTAATATTAAAGGGAAAGCGGTTAATCAGTGCATCAATTAATAATTATCTTTACTGCACCTGCAACAGGCCCGTCAACGGGGAGGGGGGGGGGAATGGTCAGGAAGCGAACAACATTGGGCCCTATGGAGGCACCACTACCATACACCACTACCATGCACCACTACCATGCACCACGATGCACTGCACCACCATGCACACCGCACCACAATGAACCGCACCACTACCGTCCACTGCACCACTACCGTGCACCACAATGCACCGCACAATGCACTGCACCACTGTACACCACAATGCACTGCACCACAATGCACTGCACCACAATGCACTGCACCACAATGCACTGCACCACAATGCACTGCACCACAATGCACTGCACCACAATGCACTGAACCACAGTGCACTGAACCACAGTGCACTGCACCACTGTACACTGCACCACAGTGCACTGCACCACTGTACACTGCACCGCACAATGCACTGCACCACTGTACACCACTGTACAATGCACTGCACCACTACCGTGCACTGCACCACAATGCACTGCACCACAATGCACTGCACCACAGTGCACTGCACCACAGTGCACTGCACCACTGTGCACTGCACCGCACAATGCACTGCACCACAGTGCACTGCACCACAGTGCACTGCACCGCACAATGCACTGCACCACAGTGCACTGCACCACAATGCACTGCACCGCACAGTGCACTGCACCGCACAGTGCACTGCACCGCACAATGCACTGCACCGCACAGTGCACTGCACCGCACAATGCACTGCACCGCACAATGCACTGCACCGCACAATGCACTGCACCGCACAATGCACTGCACCACAATGCACTGCACCACAATGCACTGCACAACAGTGCACCGCACCACCACAGTGCACCGCACAATGCACTGTACACTGCACCACAATGCACTGTACACTGCACCACAATGCACCGCACAATGCACTGCACCACTGTACACCACCACAATGCACACCACCGTACACCACACCAGGGGTCCTACTGTATAGGCGGTCGTGGTTATTTGGCACTGCTCCGACATTCGTACGTAGTCCGTCTTGTGCGCGCGCGCGCGCGTGTGTGGACGTTGGACAATTATCCACCGCGCATCGCGGGATGTCCAGGCGGGCGAAGAACGCAAACGCCCCCACTCGCTCGCGTACGACGTTCGTAGCCGTGTACTGTGCGAAAGATGTTCCAACTTGCGTGGCCGTTGTGCGTCCGCGTCGTGGTGGGTGTGCTGTGATGCGCAACTGCTGGTTTAGCGTGTCCGCACGTGTGTGGTGAGTTGCGTGTGTGGTGAGTGAGTTGCGTGTGTGGTGAGTTGCGTGTGTGGTGAGTTGCGTGTGTGGCGAGTTGCATGTGTGGTGAGTTGCGTGTGTGGTGAGTGAGTTGCGTGTGTGGTGAGTGAGTCGCGTGTGTGGTGAGTGAGTCGCGTGTGTGGTGAGTGAGTTGCGTGTGTGGTGAGTGAGTTGCGTGTGTGGTGAGTGAGTTGCGTGTGTGGTGAGTGAGTTGCGTGTGTGGTGAGTGAGTTGCGTGTGTGGTGAGTGAGTTGCGTGTGTGGTGAGTGAGTTGCGTGTGTGGTGAGTGAGTTGCGTGTGTGGTGAGTTAGGTGTGTGGTGAGTTGCGTGTGTGGTGAGTTGCGTGTGTGGTGAGTTAGGTGTGTGGTGAGTTAGGTGTGTGGTGAGTTGCAGGTGTGTGGTGAGTTAGGTGTGTGGTGAGTTGCAGGTGTGTGGTGAGTTGCGTGTGTGGTGAGTTGCGTGTGTGGTGAGTTGCGTGTGTGGTGAGTTGCGTGTGTGGTGAGTTGCGTGTGTGGTGAGTTGCGTGTGTGGTGAGTTGCGTGTGTGGTGAGTTGCGTGTGTGGTGAGTTAGGTGTGTGGTGAGTTGCGTGTGTGGTGAGTTAGGTGTGTGGTGAGTTAGGTGTGTGGTGAGTTAGGTGTGTGGCGAGTTGCGTGTGTGGTGAGTTAGGTGTGTGGTGAGTTAGGTGTGTGGTGAGTTGCGTGTGTGGTGAGTTGCGTGTGTGGTGAGTTGCGTGTGTGGTGGGTTAGGTGTGTGGTGAGTTAGGTGCGTGGTGAGTTAGGTGCGTGGTGAGTTAGGTGTGTGGTGAGTTAGTGTGTGGTGCGTTACGTGTGTGGTGAGTGGATTGCGCAGTCGTTAGCTCGGCTTGTGCTGCTAACCCAGAGACCCCCCAACCCCGAGTTCGATTCCCGCTCACGGCCAACACCGGTGACGATTATTTAAAACGTTCCTGGGGGAGGGCGGGGGGCCTCTTCCCCTAGGTTGACTGCCTTAGATTAACTACCCCTTGACGCCTGCTTGTATTTTTTAATGCACACCTACACACCTGATGACGACCGTTTGTGTTATGGTCGGAACGTCGTGAGAATTTTATTGTTATATATATTTATTATTTTTGTTGTTTCCCTTCAACGTGACTTTACCGAAAGAGCTAAGATTATGTATTTTTTGAGTTTGCAAATCCCTCCCCCCCCCACCATCCTCCCCGTCATGCTCGTACATTATTTGTGCGCTGTGAATTTCCACGAGGACGACGAGCAGCTTGTGTCGGGCTGCTTGTCGTTTGCCATGTAGCCCTGGGATCTCTTCCGAAACGGGAGCTGCGTAACAGTTAAGCGGAGCCTCTTACAGCTGATATAAAAAATATATATTTAGAGGATTATTTAGAGGATTAAACAGCAGCGTTGGTGTGAGACGGAAGGGTGCTGTGGTGGGTGGGCAGCCGTGGTGATGGCCATCCAATCCACCACGTTACCAACAGCCTGCTAGAGGCTACACGGGGGATCTTTGTGTGTGTGTAGGTGCTACTGACAGCACTTGCCCCCTACTGCCTGCTAGAGGCTACACGGGGGATCTTTGTCTGTGTGTAGGTGCTACTGACAGCACTTGCCCCCTACAGCCTGCTAGAGGCTACACGGGGGATCTTTGTCTGTGTGTAGGTGCTACTAACAGCACTTGCCCGTACTGCCTGCTAGAGGCTACACGGGGGATCTTTGTCTGTGTGTAGGTGCTACTAACAGCACTTGCCCCTACTGCCTGCTAGAGGCTACACGGGGGATCTTTGTCTGTGTAGGTGCTACTAACAGCACTTGCCCCTACTGCCTGCTAGAGGCTACACGGGGGATCTTTGTCTGTGTGTAGGTGCTACTAACAGCACTTGCCCCTACAGCCTGTTAGAGGCTACACGGGGGATCTTTGTGTGTAGGTGCTACTAACAGCACTTGCCCCTACAGCCTGTTAGAGGCTACACGGGGGATCTTTGTGTGTAGGTGCTACTAACAGCACTTGCCCCTACAGCCTGCTAGAGGCTACACGGGGGATCTTTGTCTGTGTGTAGTTGCTGCTACTCGCTACTACGGACAGCACTTGCCCCTACTGCCTGCTAGAGGCTACACGGGGGATCTTTGTCTGTGTGTAGGTGCTGCTACTCGCTACTACTGACAGCACTTGACCCTACTGCCTGCTAGAGGCTACACGGGGGATCTTTGTGTGTAGGTGCTGCTACTCGCTACTACGGACAGCACTTGCCCCTACTGCCTGCTAGAGGCTACACGGGGGATCTTTGTCTGTGTGTAGGTGCTGCTACTCGCTACTACGGACAGCACTTGCCCCTACAGCCTGCTAGAGGCTACACGGGGGATCTTTGTCTGTGTGTAGGTGCTGCTACTCGTTACTACTGACAGCACTTGACCCTACTGCCTGCTAGAGGCTACACGGGGGATCTTTGTCTGTGTGTAGGTGCTGCTACTCGCTACTACGGACAGCACTTGCCCCTACAGCCTGCTAGAGGCTACACGGGGGATCTTTGTCTGTGTAGGTGCTGCTACTCGCTACTACTGACAGCACTTGACCCTACTGCCTGCTAGAGGCTACACGGGAGATCTTTGTCTGTGTGTAGGTGCTGCTACTCGCTACTACGGACAGCACTTGACCCTACTGCCTGCTAGAGGCTACACGGGAGATCTTTGTCTGTGTGTAGGTGCTGCTACTCGTTACTACTGACAGCACTTGACCCTACTGCCTGCTAGAGGCTACACGGGGGATCTTTGTCTGTGTAGGTGCTGCTACTCGCTACTACTGACAGCACTTGACCCTACAGCCTGCTAGAGGCTGTACGGGGGATCTTTGTCTGTGTAGGTGCTGCTACTCGTTACTACTGACAGCACTTGCCCCTACAGCCTGCTAGAGGCTACACGGGGGATCTCTGTCTGTGTGTGTGTGTAGGTGCTGCTACTCGCCACTACTAACAGCCTGTAAAAAAGAACTTACGCTGGGTGTGTGTGGGGAGCATATTCATCACTTGGGGGGGGGTGTCAAAGTGTAACTCTTCCTCAAAAGAGATGATCCAGAAAGACCGGACCCCCCGGGGAAAATGTAGACCACTGTTTGCTAGAGGCGGTGGGGGGTAGCGATTATCGACCTCGCCTGGTATGCAGGAGGAGGTCTGTCGCGGGGACGGGCGGGGGCGGGGAGAGGTTCGATCCCGACCTCCCTCCTTCCCAGATTGACGCCGCGCGTTTTGCAAATCTGTCGACGCAGGGAAGGGGGGGGGACTCGTTCGCAGGATTAATTTTGGCGGCTGTGAATTATCCACGCGACAATGGGGCGCGTATCCGTTGAGGCTGCGATGGATGGGGCAGGTGCGTGTCTTAAAAAAAAAATTATAAATAGAGCGCGCGGCTCTTGCCACAGTGCTGTGCAGGGTCGCCGGTGCTTTGAATGGTAACAAAATTAATGAAGTGAAAAATTTTTGTTTTAATTTTTTTTTTATTTAAACGGTGCCAGCGGGAGAAATGCCCTCGCGCGACCAGAAGTCGATTGTGAAGCGAGCGGGGAAATTATTTATTTGTCTTTCCGCGAAACTTGGAACACTCGGATGAGCTGCGTGTCGGGGAGGGGGAGTGTGGGGTAGGGGTGGTTTAGGGAGGGTGGGGGTAGGGGTGGTGAGGGTGGGGGAGTGTGGGGGAGGGGTGGTGAGGGTGGGGGTAGGGGTGGTGAGGGTGGGGGAGTGTGGGGGAGGGGTGGTGAGGGTGGGGGTAGGGGTGGTGAGGGTGGGGGAGTGTGGGGGAGGGGTGGTGAGGGTGGGGGGAGGGGTGGTGAGGGTGGGGGGAGGGGTGGTGAGGGTGGGGGAGGGGTGGGGGAGGGGTGGTTGAGGGTGGGGGAGGGGTGGTGGGGGAGGGGTGGTGAGGGTGGGGGAGGGGTGGTGAGGGAGGGGGGGTAGGGGACGTGAGGGAGGGGTGGTGAGGGTGGGGTGGTGAGGGTGGGGGAGGGGTGGTGAGTGTTGGGGGAGGGTGGGGGAGGGGTGGTGAGGGTGGGGGAGGTGAGGGAGGGTGAGGTTAGGGGTGGTGAGGGGGGGTAGGGGAGGTGGTGGAGTGTGGGGTAGGGTAGTGAGGGTAGTGAGGGTAGGGAGTGTTAGGGGCTAAGTGTTGTGTGCAGAGGAGTGAAGTTGGGTTTATGTGGTGGTCCGGATGTTCCGGTCTGCTTTGGCTGCAATGTGTACGGGGGGGTGACGTCACCACGGCACAGGCGCCGTGGTGACGTCACCATTACTTAGTGGCGAATGGCGAGGATTGGTTTGGGCTGTAGTGTGTGGGTGTGTCTGGGTAGTGTCGCGGTCAGCGCTACAGAGCCACGGCGTCCCGAGTTCGATTCCTGCTCATGGTGACGATGATCTGAACCGGTCCTGGGCCGTCCCCTAGGTCGACTTGGCATCAAATGAGTACCTTGTGTAACGTCGCCACTGGGGATACAAAGGCGGTCGGGCGTGGTGCTGGCCACCCACCCCCTCGTGTACCATGCCGGTAGCCTTCATAGGTGCTGCTCACTAACAGCACTTGCCCCTACTGCCTGCTAGAGGCTACACGGGGGATCTTTGTGTGTAGGTGCTACTGACAGCACTTGCCCCTACAGCCTGCTAGAGGCTACCTGGGGGAGCTTTGTGTGTAGGTGCTGCTACTCGCTACTACTGACAGCACTTGCCCCTACTGCCTGCTAGAGGCTACCTGGGGGATCTTTGTCTGTGTAGGTGCTGCTACTACTAACAGCACTTGCCCCTACAGCCTGCTAGAGGCTACCTGGGGGATCTTTGTCTGTGTGTAGGTGCTGCTACTACTGACAGCACTTGCCCCTACAGCCTGCTAGAGGCTACACGGGGGATCTTTGCCTGTGTAGGTGCTGCTGACAGCACTTGTCCCTACAGCCTGCTAGAGGCTACCTGGGGGATCTTTGTCTGTGTGTAGGTGCTGCTACTACTAACAGCACTTGCCCCTACAGCCTGCTAGAGGCTACACGGGGGATCTTTGTCTGTGTGTAGGTGCTGCTGCTACTAACAGCACTTGCCCCTACAGCCTGCTAGAGGCTACACGGGGGATCTTTGTCTGTGTGTAGGTGCTGCTACTACTGACAGCACTTGCCCCTACAGCCTGCTAGAGGCTACACGGGGGATCTTTGTCTGTGTGTCGGTGCTGCTACTACTGACAGCACTTGCCCCTACAGCCTTACAGGCTACACGGGGGATCTTTGTCTGTGTGTAGGTACTGCTACTACTAACAGCACTTGCCCCTACAGCCTGCTAGAGGCTACCTGGGGGATCTTTGCCTGTGTGTAGGTGCTGCTACTCGCTACTACTGACAGCACTTGCCCCTACAGCCTGCTAGAGGCTACCTGGGGGAGCTTTGTCTGTGTGTAGGTGCTGCTACTACAAACAGCACTTGCCCCTACAGCCTGCTAGAGGCTACCTGGGGGATCTTTGCGTCCGATTTTAAAATCTGTAAATTTGCTCCCCTCCCCCCTCCGCGCTCAAGGAGCTGAAGGAACCCAAAGAGCTGAAGGAGGCCAAGGAGGAGGTGACGGTGGACGGGGACACCAAGCCAGCAGCGGAGAACGGCGGCGGAGACAACAAGACCCCTGCCAACGGCACCACTGTGGGTGGGGGGGTGGTGGTGGGGGGGTGGTGGTGGTGGGGTGGTGGTGGGGGGGTGGTGGGGGGGGTGGTGGTGGGGGGGGGTGAGGCGGTGATGGTGGGGGACGTGAGGCGGTGATGGTGGGGGGGGTGAGGCGGTGATGGTGGGGGGGTGAGGCGGTGGGGGGGTGAGGCGGTGGGGGGGTGAGGCGGTGGGGGGGTGAGGCGGTGGGGGGGTGAGGCGGTGGGGGGGTGAGGCGGTGGGGGGGTGAGGCGGTGGGGGGGTGAGGCGGTGGGGGGGTGAGGCGGTGGGGGGGGTGAGGCGGTGGGGGGGGGTGAGGCGGTGGGGGGGGGTGAGGCGGTGATGGTGGGGGGGTGAGGCGGTGATGGTGGGGGGGGGTGATGGTGGGGGGGCTGAGGCGGTGATGGTGGGGGGGGTGAGGTGGTGATGGATGGTGGGGGGGGGTGAGGTGGTGATGGATGGTGGGGGGGGGTGAGTCGCTCGCTCTCGTCACTCTCGCCATTCTCATGTTATGCTTGCGTCAAAGGTCTACTGTATAGGTGCTGCTACTACTGACAGCACTTGCCCCTACAGCCTGCTAGAGGCTACACGGGGGATCTTTGTCCGTGTGTAGGTGCTACTCACTAACAGCACTTGCCCCTACAGCCTGCTAGAGGCTACACGGGGGATCTTTGTCTGTGTGTAGGTGCTACTAACAGCACTTGCCCCTACAGCCTGCTAGAGGCTACACGGGGGATCTTTGTCTGTGTGTAGGTGCTGCTACTCGCTACTACTGACAGCACTTGCCCCTACAGCCTGCTAGAGGCTACACGGGGGATCTTTGTCCGTGTTTACGTACAGCAGTTGGCCGTTGTTTCAGATGTTCGTCGTTTTGGTTTCCCTGCAGGAGTCCGCAAGTGGCGAGAAGGAGAATGGCGATAGCAAGGCTGCCTGCAAGGGTGAGGACACGCCCAGTGGTGGTGGTGGTGGTGGTGAGGGTTGTGTGGTGTTGGTGGTTGTGTGTGGGGTGTGGTGATGGTTGTGGGGAGTGGTGTTGATGGTTGTGTTGATGGTTAACATTGGTTGTGTGGTGATGGTTAACATTGGTTGTGTGGTGATGGTTAACATTGGTTGTGTGGTGATGGTTAACATTGGTTGTGTGGTGATGGTTAACATTGGTTGTGTGGTGATGGTTAACATTGGTTGTGTGGTGATGGTTAACATTGGTTGTGTGGCGATGGTTAACATTGGTTGTGTGGTGATGGTTAACATTGGTTGTGTGGCGATGGTTAACATTGGTTGTGTGGCGATGGTTAACATTGGTTGTGTGGTGCTGATGGTTAACATTGGTTGTGTGGTGATGGTTAACATTGGTTGTGTGGTGATGGTTAACATTGGTTGTGTGGCGATGGTTAACATTGGTTGTGTGGTGCTGATGGTGTTGTGTCGTTGGGTGTGGTGATTGTTGTGGGGGGAGTGGTGTTGATGGTTGTGGGGTGTGATGATGGTTGACATTGGTTGTGTGGTGGTGATGGTTGTGTTCTGGCCTCCCACATTATTTAACGTCTTTTTCGACCACTTAGTTCGTGAAGCCTTCAGTAGCTGTACCGGAGGAATTTCCATCTTGTACAGATACAATGGGAGGCTGATCGATGCCCGGGTGCGGTCAAGGGATGGCTCCCTATTGCTCAACCACGTTATGTATGCCGATGATTTGGTAATTGCTGCTCATTCAGAGGAGGAGTTGGAGACGCTGCTGCTGAGACTGGAGCGTGCCACTAAGAGGGTGGGGCCTTACCATCAGCCCCACCAAAACGAAGCACCTGCCTGGGTATTTTGTACCATCGGACATTCCACCCCCACAACTCCCAATCGGTTATGGGGCAGTTGTGTAGAGAGTGGAGAGTTTCCCATACCTGGGCAGTGTGCTTATGACCGGCTCCAGTTTAACAGCAGAGGTCTCACTCCGAATCAGTCGAGCTGCAATATCTTTTCATCGGTTGCGTAACGCTGTGTGGAAGCTACCTGGTCTGTCGCTCCGCACTAAGCTTCAGGTCTTCTCGGCCACGGTCATTCCCTCCCTTCTCTACGCTTGCGAAACGTGGACCCCCCTAATGGAGCATCTTGGCCGGTTAGAAACATTTAGGCTGGCCTGCCTACGATCCATCCTGGGTTTAACCAAGCTGGATTGTGTGAGGAGCTCACAAATCCTTGAAAGATCTGGGCAAAGTCCCATCGGTGAGCTCCTCCGGCAGGCAAGGCTGCGTTGGCTGGGTCATGTAGCCCGCATGCCCAGCCACCGCATGCCGAAACAGCTTTTGTCCGGCCGGATCGAGGGGGCTAAACGGGTGCGGCACGGGCTAGAGAAGAGATGGAGTGATGTGGTACAGGAGGACGTGGAGCTGAGTGGACTTGCCGATGACTGGTACCAGCGGTGTCAAGATCGGCCTCTGTGGAGGAGGCTCGTGAAGGACGATGCTGGGCAGTTGGAGGCAGTCGCCCTCCAACAACAACGGAGGGCGGAGGAGCGACGCTCACAACAACGAGCGGAGCGCCGGGTGGCTAAAGCACAGCGGGTTGGCACAGTAGGGGGCACAGGTGGTGCATCAGCCAGTCATCTCAGTCAGTCGACCCGTGGCACCTGGGTCTGCCCTGTGACCTGCCAGCGGGCGTTCGACACTTCACGTGGCCTCAACATGCAGCTTGGCACAAGTGTCATGGTGACGTCTCCGCCATTTAGTGGCGAATGGCGGTTGTTGTTGTCTGTGTGTGTGGTGATGTTTGTGTTGTTGTGGGTGGTGATGTTTGGGTTGTTGTGGGTGGTGATGTTTGTGTTGTTGTGGGTGGTGATGTTTGTTGTGGGTGGTGATGGTTGTGTTGTTGTGGGTGGTGATGGTTGTGTTGTTGTGGGTGGTGATGTTTGTTGTGGGTGGTGATGGTTGTGTTGTTGTGTGTGGTGATGGTTGTGTGTTGTTGTGGGTGGTGATGGTTGTGTTGTTGTTGTGGGTGGTGATGGTTGTGTTGTTGTTGTGTGTGGTGATGGTTGTGTTGTTGTGGGTGGTGATGGTTGTGTTGTTGTTGTGGGTGGTGATGTTTGTGTTGTTGTTGTGGGTGGTGATGTTTGTGTTGTTGTGGGTGGTGATGTTTGTTGTTGTGGGTGGTGATGTTTGTGTTGTTGTGTGTGGTGATGTTTGTGTTGTGTGTGGTGATGGTTGTGTTGTTGTTGTGGGTGGTGATGGTTGTGTTGTTGTTGTGTGTGGTGATGGTTGTGTTGTTGTTGTGGGTGGTGATGGTTGTGTTGTTGTTGTGGGTGGTGATGGTTGTGTTGTTGTTGTGGGTGGTGATGGTTGTGTTGTTGTGGGTGGTGATGTTTGTGTTGTTGTTGTGGGTGGTGATGTTTGTGTTGTTGTTGTGGGTGGTGATGTTTGTGTTGTTGTTGTGTGTGGTGATGGTTGTGTTGTTGTTGTGGGTGGTGATGGTTGTGTTGTTGTTGTGGGTGGTGATGGTTGTGTGTGTTGTTGTTGTGGCTGGCGATGGTTGTGTGGTGGTAATGTTTGTGCAGGTTGAACGAGTGGTGGGTGACTGGAAAGGGGTCGACCTCACCCCCTCACTTACCCACCCCACCCCGCTCACCCTTACCCCCTCCCTCCTCCCACCACTCGCGCAGTTGACGGTGACGATAAGCCGGTGGACTCTGCGGAGGAGGAGAAGGAGGAGAAGAAGGAGAAGAAGGAGTCGTCCCCCGTAGACGCAGCGTCGTCCACGAAAGAGGGCGACTCTGCTGCCACGACAGAAGCCGACAAGGTGACGGAGGCCACCAAAGAAGTCGCCGTCGCCACGGCGGACGAGAAGGCCGAGGGCGGGGACAAGACGGACGGAGACGACAAGAAGAAGGAGGAGCAGCAGCAGAAGGAGGAGGAGCCGGCGGCTGCGAAGGAGGTGGAGGAGGTGAAGGAGGTGAAGGAGGTGGAGGAGGAAGCGAAGGAGGAGGCGGCGAAGGAGGAGGTGGTGGCGAAGGAGGTGGCGAAGGAGGCGGCGGTGGGCGATGTTGGCATCAAACGCCCGGCTGATGCCCCAGCGCAGGTGAGGGTGGGTGATGGGGGTGGGTGATGGGGTGGGTGTAGGGGTAGGAGTGGTGAGTGGTGAGGGTTGGGTGTGGGGTGAGGGTGTGTGTAGGAGTGGTGATGTTGAGGGGTGTGTGTAGGAGGGGTGAGGGTGGATGAGGAGTGAGGGTGGGTGAGGGTGGGTGTAGGAGTGGTGAGGGTGGGTGTGGGGTGAGGGTGGGTGTAGGAGTAGTGAGGGGTGAGGGTGGGTGATGGGTGAGGTGTAGGGTGGGTGAGAGGTAGGTGTAGGAGTGGTGAGGGATGAGGGTGGGTGGGTGTAGGAGTGGTGAGGGTGGGTGTGGGGTGAGAGGTGAGGGGTAGGTGTAGGAGGGGTGAGGGTGGGTGAGAGGTGAGGGGTAGGTGTAGGAGTGGTGTGGGTGAGTGTGGGAGTGGTGATGGTGAGGGTGTGTAGGAGTAGTGAGGGTGTATGATGGGTGAGGGTGAGTGAGGGTGGGTGGGTGAGGGTGTGTGTAGGGTGGGTGAGGGTGGGTGAGGGTGGGTGTAGGGTGGGTGTATGATGGGTGTGGTTACTGTGTGTGTGTATATACAGGAGTCTGGTGCGAGTAGTTTGTACTTTGTGTGTACTCGGTGTACTGTGTGTGTACTCAGCGTGCCCTCTGCGTACTTGCGTGTGTACTGTTTGTGTACTGTGTGTGTGTGGTGTGTGTGTACTGTTTGTGTGGTGTGTGTACCACGTGTGTGCCGTGTGTGTGTACTGCGTGTGTACTGTGTACGTACTACGTGTGTACTGTGTGTGTACTGTGTACGTACTGCGTGTGTGTATACTGTGTGTGTACTGTGTACGTACTACGTGTGTACTGTGTGTGTACTGTGTACGTACTGTGTGTGTGTGTACTGTGTGTGTACTGTGTGTGTGTACTGTGTGTACAGTGTGTACAGTGTGTGTACTGTGTGTGTATACTGCGTGTACTGTGTGTGTACTGTGTACGTACTGTGTGTGTACTGTGTGTATACTGTGTATACTGCGTGTGTGTGTACTGTGTGTGTACTGTGTGTGTACTGCGTAAGTACTACGTGTGTACTGTGTGTGTACTGTGTACGTACTGTGTACGTACTGTGTGTGTACTGTGTGTATACTGTGTATACTGCGTGTGTGTGTACTGTGTGTGTACTGCGTACGTACTACGTGTGTACTGTGTGTGTACTGTGTACGTACTGTGTGTGCGTGTACTGTGTACAGTGCGTGTACTGTATGTACAGTGTGTGTACAGTGTGTGTACTCAGCGTGTCCTCTGCGTGTGTGCAGGAGGAGTCTGGCGAGAGTGACGCCAAGAAGCAGAAATCCGAGAATGGCGACGCTGCCGCTGAGTCAACCGCCTAGAGTCGTCCTCACCAGCCGCTCACCACGACTCACCACCACCACCACCACGCTCACCACCACCACCACGCTCACCACCACCACCACGCTCACCACCACCACCACGCTCACTACCACCACCACGCTCACCACGACTCACCACCACCACCACGCTCACCACCACCACGCTCACCACGACTCACCACCACCACCACGCTCACCACCACCACGCTCACCACGACTCACCACCACCACCACGCTCACCACCACCACGCTCACCACGACTCACCACCACCACCACGCTCACCACCATCACGCTCACCACGACTCACCACCACCACCACGCTCACCACCACCACCACTACACGCTGAACAAACACTAAAGGAACATTCCCCCGCTGCTCGTTACTCCTAACGCACTACACGCGCTACGCAAGGACACACTACACGCACGCTACACACACGCTACACACTCTCTACACACACACTCTCTACACACTCTCTACACACACACTACACACACACCACACACACACTACACACACACTACACACACACACACTACACACACTACACACACCACACACACCACACACACATTACACACGCTACACACGCTACACACACACACTACACACACACTACACACACTCTACACACACTCACACTACACACACTACACACACTACACACACACACTACGCACACACGCTACACACCACACACACAGTACACACGTTACACACGCCCCCTTCACACTACACAGCGCCACACGATTCTACACATTCCAACCCACACAACTCCCCCCACCCCCATTCCGTCCACCCCTCCCTCTCCCCTCTCCTCCACCTCTTAAGCTGCTGTGGTTATGGTGGTGGGTGGTTGTGGTGGTTGTTGTTGTTGTTGTTTGTTGTGCTATCTGTGGGCCCTCTGTGGGATTTGTTTGGTACCGGCCTGCGTCCCCTCTCTCCCCTCAGGTAGACAACGCCCAACTTTGTTTTGGACAAAATTATTAAAAAAAAAAAATTCCGTCCGTCAGTCGCCTCCGGCCACTCTCCACATCTCTCTTCTCTCTACTCGCTCTCTAAATCTCTCTACTATCTCCATATCTCTACTTGCTCTCTACTCTCTCCACATCTCTCTACTCACTCTCCACATCTCTACTCGCTCTCCACAGCTCTCTCGCTCTCCACATCTCTCTACTCACTCCACATCTCTCTACTCTCTCTCCACATCTCTCTACTTTCTCCACATCTCTACTCGCTCTCCACATCTCTCTCCACATCTCTCTACTCTTTCCTCGCTCCCTTGCTCCCTCGCTTGCTCTCTTTCGCTTGCTACCTCTCTACTCGCTCTGTCTCGCTCCCTCTCTCTCTAGCTGGCTGTCTCGCTCCCTCACCCTCGCTCCCCCTCTCTCGCTGGCTTTCTCGCTCCCTCTCTCTCGCTCCCTCTCTCTCGCTCCCTCTCTCTCGCGCCCTCTCTCTCGCGCCCTCTCTCTCGCTCTCTCGCTGGCTGTCTCGCTCCCTACTCGCTCCCTCGTGGAGTAAGTGGGTGGCGGTGGCTGTCCCCCACCGCACCCAACCCGCTCCGTCCACCCCTCCGCCCCGTCCGTCCTTCATAGAGGGGGAGAGAGAGAGCGTCGCTGCTGCTGTGGTGGTGGTGAACGATCGCTGGATATGAAGGATACTTGTACGTCTCCCGGTGGTGGTGGCTGCGGCTGCTGTTACCTCTGTTGCCTTGTGGTGGTGGTGCTGGTGTTGGTGGTGTTGGTGGTGGTGCACACCACAACCGCTGCATCCAGTAGACCTCACCGCCTATCACAACCCACCCCCTCATGCCGACACTGGGCTGGTGTGCGGTACACTGGGCTGGTACACTGGGCTGGCTGGTACACTGGGCTGGTACACTGGGCTGGTACACTGGGCTGGTGTGCAGTACACTGGGCTGGCTGGTACACTGGGCTGGCTGGTACACTGGGCTGGCTGGTATACTGGGCTGGTACACTGGGCTGGCGTGCAGTACACTGGGCTGGTACACTGGGCTGGTACACTGGGCTGGTACACTGGGCTGGTACACTGGGCTGGCTGGTACACTGGGCTGGCTGGTACACTGGGCTGGCTGGTACACTGGGCTGGCTGGTACACTGGGCTGGTACACTGGGCTGGCTGGTACACTGGGCTGGCTGGTACACTGGGCTGGTACACTGGGCTGGTGTACGGTACACTGGGCTGGCTGGTACACTGGGCTGGTACACCGGGCTGGCTGCTACACTGGGCTGGCTGGTACACTGGGCTGGTGTGCGGTACACTGGGCTGGTGTACGGTACACTGGGCTGGCTGGTACACTGGGCTGGTACACTGGGCTGGCTGGTACACTGGGCTGGTACACTGGGCTGGTACACCGGGCTGGCTGGTACACTGGGCTGGCTGGTACACTGGGCTGGCTGGTACACTGGGCTGGTACACCGGGCTGGCTGGTACACTGGGCTGGTGTGCGGTACACTGGGCTGGTGTGCGGTACACTGGGCTGGTGTACGGTACACTGGGCTGGCTGGTACACTGGGCAGGTGTACGGTACACTGGGCTGGCGTGCGGTACACTGGGCTGGCTGGTACACTGGGCTGGCGTGCTGTACACTGGGCTGGTACACTGGGCTGGCGTGCGGTACACTGGGCTGGGCGGTGTACTGGAGTAGGCGGTACACGAGAGTGATTGGTACTGTAGACTGGGGCGGCAGCTGCCGTGCTGGCGACAACCACGAATCGCCCTGTCCACCACCCCTAAAACAGCCATCGCCGTCTTCACCATCGTCACCGGTGGTGGTGGTGGTGGCAGTGGTGAGGTCTGCGGAGGTGTTTCTCACCGTGGTGAGGCAGGGGTCGTGGGGCTGGTGGTGGTGGTGGTGTGAGGGTGAGGCAATGTGTGGGGGTGGAGGTGGTGATGGGAGTTTGTTTTTTATACATAATGGAGGGTTCCTATATTCTTTAGGTCGTTTCAAGGCTGTAATATGATTTAAGTTTTTACATGTTTTTTTGTATTTGCCTCGAGTGACAGTGACGCACGCAGCGAGAGTGATACACAGCGAGTGACACAGCAACACAGCGAGTGACACACAGCGAGTGACACAGCGACACAGCGAGAGTGATACACAGCGAGTGACACAGCGACACAGCGAGTGACACAGCGACACAGCGAGAGTGACTGACACAGTGACACAGTGAGAGACGGCGAGAGTGACACAGACAGTGAGTGACACAGCGAGTGACACACAGCGAGAGACAGCGACACAGCGAGTGACACAGCGAGAGTGACAGTGACACAGCGAGTGACAGTGACACACACCTGCGAGTGACACAGCGACAGTGAGTGACACAGCGAGTGTGACACACGCACAGCGAGAGCGAACAGACTCACCGACACGGCAAGAGTGAACAGCGAGTGTGACTGACACGCACACAGCGAGTGACTGACACAGCGAGGGCAACACAGCGAGTGACTGACACACAGCGAGGGCAACACACAGCGAGTGACTGACACACAGCGAGTGACTGACACACAGTGAGGGATACGGCCGATGTGAATCTCCGTCTCTTGGTTTTCATTTCTAAGGAAAGATTAACAAAAAAAATTTTGTAAGGAGGTTTGGGTGTTGAGTGGGTGGGTTGGACGTCTTAAGTCAATTGTAGTAAGGTTTAAGGGGGAGGCAATGTTTGGTATACAGTTCAACAACGAAAGTTGTAACATTCCGTTAAAGAGATGGTTGGCTGGCTTTGTGGGTGGAATTGGTGTGGGTGGGTCAGGATGGGACCCACCCCTCACCCCCCCACTAACCACACGACCCACCCACCCACGGGGTTGACGTTTGCTGTTTTTATTTGTTCCCAGCCGAATCGTGCGAGCGGCCGTCCTCTTGTTGATGTTTTTTGACGCGGGAGGGGAGGGGGGTTAAGGAGAGAGAATTGATAATAGACGAACCAGTTTGCTGGGGGAGATTCTTTTCCACTTCGTCTCGTCTCTCGCAGTCTCTCTGTGTGTGTGTGGCGTCTGTGGTGGAGATGAGGAGTGGTGGTGGTGTAGATGACGTGTGGTTGGTGATGTTGATGAGGTGGTTGCGTTGAGAGTGGTGGTGAGGTGGGTGAAAGTGGTGGTGTTGACGCGAGTGAGAATGCTGTTGAGGTGAGTGGTATTGATGAGGTGAGAGAGTGGTGGTGTTGAGGTGAGTGAGTGTCGCTGTTGAGGTGAGTGGTCGTGTTGAGGTGTGAGAGTGGTGATGAGTGAGTGGTGGTGTTGAGGTGATGGTGATGAGGTAAGAGTGGTGGTGTTGATGACGTGAGTGATAGTGGTGGTGTTGACGAGGTGAGTGATGAGGTGGGTGGTGTTGACGAGGTGAGAGAGTGGTGGTGTTGACGAGGTGAGTGAGAGGTGGTGTTGACGAGGTGAGTGAGAGGTGGTGTTGACGAGGTGAGTGAGAGTGGTGGTGTTGACGAGGTGAGTGAGAGTGGTGGTGTTGAGGTGAGAGTGGTGTTGAGGTGAGTGAGAGTGGTGGTGTTGACGAGGTGTGAGAGTGATGGTGTTGACGAGGTGTGAGAGTGATGGTGTTGACGAGGTGTGAGAGTGATGGTGTTGACGAGGTGTGAGAGTGATGGTGTTGACGAGGTGTGAGAGTGATGGTGTTGACGAGGTGTGAGAGTGATGGTGTTGACGAGGTGTGAGAGTGATGGTGTTGACGAGGTGTGAGAGTGATGGTGTTGACGAGGTGTGAGAGTGATGGTGTTGACGAGGTGTGAGAGTGATGGTGTTGACGAGGTGTGAGAGTGATGGTGTTGACGAGGTGTGAGAGTGATGGTGTTGACGAGGTGTGAGAGTGATGGTGTTGACGAGGTGTGAGAGTGATGGTGTTGACGAGGTGTGAGAGTGATGGTGTTGACGAGGTGTGAGAGTGATGGTGTTGACGAGGTGTGAGAGTGATGGTGTTGACGAGGTGTGAGAGTGATGGTGTTGACGAGGTGTGAGAGTGATGGTGTTGACGAGGTGTGAGAGTGATGGTGTTGACGAGGTGTGAGAGTGATGGTGTTGACGAGGTGTGAGAGTGATGGTGTTGACGAGGTGTGAGAGTGATGGTGTTGACGAGGTGTGAGAGTGATGGTGTTGACGAGGTGTGAGAGTGATGGTGTTGACGAGGTGTGAGAGTGATGGTGTTGACGAGGTGTGAGAGTGATGGTGTTGACGAGGTGTGAGAGTGATGGTGTTGACGAGGTGTGAGAGTGATGGTGTTGACGAGGTGTGAGAGTGATGGTGTTGACGAGGTGTGAGAGTGATGGTGTTGACGAGGTGTGAGAGTGATGGTGTTGACGAGGTGTGAGAGTGATGGTGTTGACGAGGTGTGAGAGTGATGGTGTTGACGAGGTGTGAGAGTGATGGTGTTGACGAGGTGTGAGAGTGATGGTGTTGACGAGGTGTGAGAGTGATGGTGTTGACGAGGTGTGAGAGTGATGGTGTTGACGAGGTTTGAGAGTGATGGTGTTGACGAGGTGTGAGAGTGATGGTGTTGACGAGGTGTGAGAGTGATGGTGTTGACGAGGTGTGAGAGTGATGGTGTTGACGAGGTGTGAGAGTGATGGTGTTGACGAGGTGTGAGAGTGATGGTGTTGACGAGGTGTGAGAGTGATGGTGTTGACGAGGTGTGAGAGTGATGGTGTTGACGAGGTGTGAGAGTGATGGTGTTGACGAGGTGTGAGAGTGATGGTGTTGACGAGGTGTGAGAGTGATGGTGTTGACGAGGTGTGAGAGTGATGGTGTTGACGAGGTGTGAGAGTGATGGTGTTGACGAGGTGTGAGAGTGATGGTGTTGACGAGGTGTGAGAGTGATGGTGTTGACGAGGTGTGAGAGTGATGGTGTTGACGAGGTGTGAGAGTGATGGTGTTGACGAGGTGTGAGAGTGATGGTGTTGACGAGGTGTGAGAGTGATGGTGTTGACGAGGTGTGAGAGTGATGGTGTTGACGAGGTGTGAGAGTGATGGTGTTGACGAGGTGTGAGAGTGATGGTGTTGACGAGGTGTGAGAGTGATGGTGTTGACGAGGTGTGAGAGTGATGGTGTTGACGAGGTGTGAGAGTGATGGTGTTGACGAGGTGTGAGAGTGATGGTGTTGACGAGGTGTGAGAGTGATGGTGTTGACGAGGTGTGAGAGTGATGGTGTTGACGAGGTGTGAGAGTGATGGTGTTGACGAGGTGTGAGAGTGATGGTGTTGACGAGGTGTGAGAGTGATGGTGTTGACGAGGTGTGAGAGTGATGGTGTTGACGAGGTGTGAGAGTGATGGTGTTGACGAGGTGTGAGAGTGATGGTGTTGACGAGGTGTGAGAGTGATGGTGTTGACGAGGTGTGAGAGTGATGGTGTTGACGAGGTGTGAGAGTGATGGTGTTGACGAGGTGTGAGAGTGATGGTGTTGACGAGGTGTGATGGTGTTGACGAGGTGTGATGGTGTTGACGAGGTGTGATGGTGTTGACGAGGTGTGATGGTGTTGACGAGGTGTGATGGTGTTGACGAGGTGTGATGGTGTTGACGAGGTGTGATGGTGTTGACGAGGTGTGATGGTGTTGACGAGGTGTGATGGTGTTGACGAGGTGTGATGGTGTTGACGAGGTGTGATGGTGTTGACGAGGTGTGATGGTGTTGACGAGGTGTGATGGTGTTGACGAGGTGTGATGGTGTTGACGAGGTGTGATGGTGTTGACGAGGTGTGATGGTGTTGACGAGGTGTGATGGTGTTGACGAGGTGTGATGGTGTTGACGAGGTGTGATGGTGTTGACGAGGTGTGAGAGTGATGGTGTTGACGAGGTGTGAGAGTGATGGTGTTGACGAGGTGTGAGAGTGATGGTGTTGACGAGGTGTGAGAGTGATGGTGTTGACGAGGTGTGAGAGTGATGGTGTTGACGAGGTGTGAGAGTGATGGTGTTGACGAGGTGTGAGAGTGATGGTGTTGACGAGGTGTGAGAGTGATGGTGTTGACGAGGTGTGAGAGTGATGGTGTTGACGAGGTGTGAGAGTGATGCTGTTGACGAGGTGTGAGAGTGATGCTGTTGACGAGGTGTGAGAGTGATGCTGTTGACGAGGTGTGAGAGTGATGCTGTTGACGAGGTGTGAGAGTGATGCTGTTGACGAGGTGTGAGAGTGATGCTGTTGACGAGGTGTGAGAGTGATGCTGTTGACGAGGTGTGAGAGTGATGCTGTTGACGAGGTGTGAGAGTGGTGGTGTTGACGAGGTGAGAGAGTGGTGGTGTTGACGAGGTGAGAGAGTGGTGGTGTTGACGAGGTGAGTGAGTGGTGGTGTTGATGAGGTGAGTCACACCAACCCCACACCACAAAGTGCACTTAGCCTGGCACGGGCGCGCGGAATGACGTCTCCTCCCTCCACTTAGTGGCGAATTGCTTCAATTGTTGTTTAGACAAACACCATACACACACAGACACACAGACAGACACACAGACAGGCACACACTACACACAGACACACACATACACAGACACACACATACACAGACACACACACAGACACACACATACACAGACACACACACAGACACACAGACACAGACTACACACACAGACACACACTACACACAGACACACACAGACAGACACACTACACACAAACACAGACAGACTACACACACACAGACACACACTCTAACACAAGTGAGTGGTCTAGGTGTACACGCCTGTTCTATGAGTGTGTTATTTTATTAAAACTACAACAAGTTACAAACTTCCTGCATCACCACCACCACTCCTACAGCATCCCCTTGGGGGTCAGAGGTCACGGTCAAGAATTTGGGTCAGAGTTCACAGTCAAGACTCGAGGTCACAGGTCACGGTCAAGAGTTTGGGTCAGAGTTCACAGTCAAGACTCGAGGTCAGAGGTCACGGTCAAGACTCGGGGGGGGGGGGTCAGAATTCAGTGAAACTGGGGGTCAGTGGTCACGGTTAAACCTCGGGGTCAGAGGTCAGGTAGAAGGCTCGGGGGTGCGGGAGGTGGGTGGGGGGGGTGTCAAAGTTCAACCTAAACGTCCGGGGTGGCGGCTGCGTGTGATTGGTCGGGGGTCAGGGTGGGGGGTCAAGGTGGGGGGTCGAGGTGGGGGGGGTCAAGGTGGGGGGGGTCAAGGTGGGGGGTCGAGGTGGGGGGGGTCAAGGTGGGGGGTCGAGGTGGGGGGGTCAAGGTGGGGGGTCGAGGTGGGGGTCACTGCACGCCCCAAACCTCCTCACAGGCACTGCAGAGTTTGCTGCAGGTGAGGGCGGCTGAGAGCGGATAGCTCGAGATGGAGACGGTCCGCTCGGTGTAGTCCACACTCACCTGGTGGGACACACACAGAGAGACACACAGAGAGACACCGTGAGACACAGACACACAGAGACACAGAGACACAGAGAGACAGACACAGAGACATAGAGACACACACTCACCTGGTGGGACACACAGACAGTGAGACACACAGTGAGACACACTGAGACACAGAGACATAGAGACACAGTGAGACACACAGTGAGACACAGAGACACATACAGAGACACAGACACACAGAGACACACACACAGACACAGAGACTCACACAGAGACTCAGCATAGAACATAGAGACACACAGAAACACACAGAGACACACACAGACACACAGAGACTCAGCATAGACAGACACACACAGACCCACATAGACTCACCACACAGAGACCCATAGACTCACCACACAGAGACCCACAGACTCACCACACAGAGACCCATAGACTCACCACACAGAGACCCATAGACTCACCACACAGAGACCCACAGACTCACCACACAGAGACCCATAGACTCACCACACAGAGACCCATAGACTCACCACACAGAGACCAATAGACTCACCACACAGAGACCCATAGACTCACCACACAGAGACCCATAGACTCATCACACAGAGACCCATAGACTCACCACACAGAAACCCATAGACTCACCACACAGAGAGACCCATAGACTCACCACACAGAGACCCATAGACTCATCACACAAAGACCCATAGACTCACCACACAGAGACCCATAGACTCACCACACAGAGAGACCCATAGACTCACCACACAGAGACCCATAGACTCACCACACAGAGACCCATAGACTCACCACACAGAGACCCATAGACTCACCACACAGAGACCCATAGACTCATCACACAGAGACCCACATACTCACCACACAGAGACCCACAGACTCACCACACAGAGACCCACAGACTCACCACACAGAGACCCACAGACTCACCACACAGAGACCCATAGACTCATCACACAGAGACCCATAGACTCACCACACACAGAGACCCACAGACTCACCACACAGAGACCCATAGACTCATCACACAAAGACCCATAGACTCACCACACAGAGACCCAGACTCACTACACAGAGACCCATAGACTCACCACACAGAGACCCATATACTCATCACACAGAGACCCATAGACTCATCACACAGAGACCCATAGACTCATCACACAGAGACCCATAGACTCAGTATAGAGACCCATAGACTCACCACACAGAGACCCATAGACTCACCACACAGAGACCAATAGACTCACCACACAGAGACCCACAGACTCACCACACAGAGACCCACAGACTCACCACACAGAGACCCACAGACTCACCACACAGAGACCCATAGACTCATCACACAGAGACCCATAGACTCACCACACACAGAGACCCACAGACTCACCACACAGAGACCCATAGACTCATCACACAGAGACCCATAGACTCACCACACAGAGACCCATAGACTCACCACACAGAGACCCACAGACTCACCACACAGAGACCCACAGACTCACCACACAGAGACCCACAGACTCACCACACAGAGACCCACAGACTCACCACACAGAGACCCATAGACTCATCACACAGAGACCCATAGACTCACCACACACAGAGACCCACAGACTCACCACACAGAGACCCATAGACTCATTACAGAGAGACCCATAGACTCACCACACAGAGACCCATAGACTCACCACACAGAGACCCATAGACTCACTACACAGAGACCCATAGACTCACCACACAGAAACCGATATACTCATCACACAGAGACCCATAGACTCATCACACAGAGACCCATAGACTCAGTATAGAGACCCATAGATTCACCACACAGAGACCCATATACTCATCACACAGAGACCCATAGATTCATCACACAAAGACCCATAGACTCACCACACACAGAGACCCATAGACTCACCACACAGAGACCCATAGACTCACCACACAGAGACACCCATAGACTCACCACACAGAGACCCATAGACTCATCACACAGAGACCCATAGACTCACCACACAGAGACCCATAGACTCACCACACACAGAGACCCACAGACTCACCACACAGAGACCCATAGACTCACCACACAGAGACCCACAGACTCACCACACAGAGACCCATAGACTCACCACACAGAGACACATAGACTCACCATACAGAGACCCACAGACTCATCACACAGAGACCCATAGAATCACCACACAGAGACCCATAGACTCACCACACAGAGACCCATAGACTCACCACACAGAGACCCATAGACTCACCACACAGAGACCCATAGACTCACCACACAGATACCCATAGACTCAACACAGAGACCCATAGACTCACCACACAGAGACCAATAGACTCATCACACAGAGACCCACAGACTCACCACACAGAGACCCACAGACTCACCACACAGAGACCCATAGACTCACCACACAGAGACCCACAGACTCACCACACAGATACCCATAGACTCACCACACAGAGACCAATAGACTCACCACACAGAGACCCAGAGACTCATCACAGAGACCCATAGCCTCACCACACAGAGACCCATAGACTCACCACACAGAGACCCACAGACTCACCACACAGAGACCCACAGACTCAACACACAGAGACCCACAGACTCACCACACAGAGACCCATAGACTCATCACACAGAGACCCATAGACTCACCACACACAGAGACCCACAGACTCACCACACAGAGACCCATAGACTCATCACACAAAGACCCATAGACTCACCACACAGAGACCCATAGACTCACTACACAGAGACCCATAGACTCACCACACAGAGACCCATATACTCATCACACAGAGACCCATAGACTCATCACACAGACCCACAGACTCACCACACAGAGACCCACAGACTCACCACACAGAGACCCACAGACTCACCACACAGAGACCCACAGACTCACCACACAGAGACCCATAGACTCATCACACAGAGACCCATAGACTCACCACACACAGAGACCCACAGACTCACCACACAGAGACCCATAGACTCATCACACAAAGACCCATAGACTCACCACACAGAGACCCATAGACTCACTACACAGAGACCCATAGACTCACCACACAGAGACCCATATACTCATCACACAGAGACCCATAGACTCACCACACAGAGACCCATAGACTCAGTATAGAGACCCATAGACTCACCACACAGATACCCATAGACTCACCACAAAGAGACCCATAGACTCACCACACAGAGACCCATAGACTCATCACACAGAGACCCATAGACTCACCACACAGAGACCCATAGACTCACCACACAGAGACCCATAGACTCACCACACACAGACCCATAGACTCACCACACAGAGACCCATAGACTCATCACACAAAGACCCATAGACTCACCACACAGAGACCCAGACTCACTACACAGAGACCCATAGACTCACCACACAGAGACCCATATACTCATCACACAGAGACCCATAGACTCATCACACAGAGACCCATAGACTCAGTATAGAGACCCATAGACTCACCACACAGAGACCCATAGACTCACCACACAGAGACCAATAGACTCACCACACAGAGACCCATAGACTCATCACACAGAGACCCACAGACTCACCACACAGAGACCCACAGACTCACCACACAGAGACCCACAGACTCACCACACAGAGACCCACAGACTCACCACACAGAGACCCACAGACTCACCACACAGAGACCCATAGACTCATCACACAGAGACCCATAGACTCACCACACACAGAGACCCACAGACTCACCACACAGAGACCCATAGACTCATCACACAGAGACCCATAGACTCACCACACAGAGACCCATAGACTCACCACACAGAGACCCACAGACTCACCACACAGAGACCCACAGACTCACCACACAGAGACCCACAGACTCACCACACAGAGACCCACAGACTCACCACACAGAGACCCATAGACTCATCACACAGAGACCCATAGACTCACCACACACAGAGACCCACAGACTCACCACACAGAGACCCATAGACTCATTACAGAGAGACCCATAGACTCACCACACAGAGACCCATAGACTCACCACACAGAGACCCATAGACTCACTACACAGAGACCCATAGACTCACCACACAGAAACCGATATACTCATCACACAGAGACCCATAGACTCATCACACAGAGACCCATAGACTCAGTATAGAGACCCATAGATTCACCACACAGAGACCCATATACTCATCACACAGAGACCCATAGATTCATCACACAAAGACCCATAGACTCACCACACACAGAGACCCATAGACTCACCACACAGAGACCCATAGACTCACCACACAGAGACACCCATAGACTCACCACACAGAGACCCATAGACTCATCACACAGAGACCCATAGACTCACCACACAGAGACCCATAGACTCACCACACACAGAGACCCACAGACTCACCACACAGAGACCCATAGACTCACCACACAGAGACCCACAGACTCACCACACAGAGACCCATAGACTCACCACACAGAGACACATAGACTCACCATACAGAGACCCACAGACTCATCACACAGAGACCCATAGAATCACCACACAGAGACCCATAGACTCACCACACAGAGACCCATAGACTCACCACACAGAGACCCATAGACTCACCACACAGAGACCCATAGACTCACCACACAGATACCCATAGACTCAACACAGAGACCCATAGACTCACCACACAGAGACCAATAGACTCATCACACAGAGACCCACAGACTCACCACACAGAGACCCACAGACTCACCACACAGAGACCCATAGACTCACCACACAGAGACCCACAGACTCACCACACAGATACCCATAGACTCACCACACAGAGACCAATAGACTCACCACACAGAGACCCAGAGACTCATCACAGAGACCCATAGCCTCACCACACAGAGACCCATAGACTCACCACACAGAGACCCACAGACTCACCACACAGAGACCCACAGACTCACCACACAGAGACCCACAGACTCACCACACAGAGACCCATAGACTCATCACACAGAGACCCATAGACTCACCACACACAGAGACCCACAGACTCACCACACAGAGACCCATAGACTCATCACACAAAGACCCATAGACTCACCACACAGAGACCCATAGACTCACTACACAGAGACCCATAGACTCACCACACAGAGACCCATATACTCATCACACAGAGACCCATAGACTCATCACACAGAGACCCATAGACTCAGTATAGAGACCCATAGACTCACCACACAGAGACCCATAGACTCACCACACAGAGACCAATAGACTCACCACACAGAGACCCATAGACTCATCACACAGAGACCCATAGACTCACCACACAGAGACCCATAGACTCATCACACAGACCCACAGACTCACCACACAGAGACCCACAGACTCACCACACAGAGACCCACAGACTCACCACACAGAGACCCACAGACTCACCACACAGAGACCCATAGACTCATCACACAGAGACCCATAGACTCACCACACACAGAGACCCACAGACTCACCACACAGAGACCCATAGACTCATCACACAAAGACCCATAGACTCACCACACAGAGACCCATAGACTCACTACACAGAGACCCATAGACTCACCACACAGAGACCCATATACTCATCACACAGAGACCCATAGACTCACCACACAGAGACCCATAGACTCAGTATAGAGACCCATAGACTCACCACACAGATACCCATAGACTCACCACAAAGAGACCCATAGACTCACCACACAGAGACCCATAGACTCATCACACAGAGACCCATAGACTCACCACACAGAGACCCATAGACTCACCACACAGAGACCCATAGACTCACCACACACAGACCCATAGACTCACCACACAGAGACCCATAGACTCACCACACACAGAGACCCATAGACTCACCACACAGAGACCCATAGACTCACCACACAGAGACCCATAGACTCACCACACAGAGACCCATAGACTCACCACAGAGACCCATAGACTCAGTATAGAGACCCATAGACTCACCACACAGAGACCCATAGACTCACCACACACAGACCCATAGACTCACCACACAGAGACCCATAGACTCACCACACAGAGACCCATAGACTCACCACACAGAGACCCATAGACTCACCACACACAGAGACCCATAGACTCACCACACAGAGACCCATAGACTCACCACAGAGACCCATAGACTCACCACACAAACCCATAGACTCACCACACAGAGACCCACAGACTCACCACACAGAGACCCACAAACTCATCACACAGAGACCCATAGACTCATCACACAGAGACACATAGACTCATTACACAGAGACCCATAGACTCACCACACAGAGACCCATAGACTCACCACACAGAGACCCATAGACTCACCACACACAGAGACCCATAGACTCACCACACAGAGACCCATAGACTCACCACAGAGACCCATAGACTCACCACACAAACCCATAGACTCACCACACAGAGACCCACAGACTCACCACACAGAGACCCACAAACTCATCACACAGAGACCCATAGACTCATCACACAGAGACACATAGACTCATTACACAGAGACCCATAGACTCACCACACACAGAGACCCATAGACTCACCACACAGAGACCCATAGACTCACCACACACAGAGACCCATAGACTCACCACACAGAGACCCATAGACTCACCACAGAGACCCATAGACTCACCACACAGAGACCCACAGACTCACCACACAGAGACCCACAGACTCACCACACAGAGACCCATAGACTCATCACACAGAGACCCATAGACTCACCACACACAGAGACCCACAGACTCACCACACAGAGACCCATAGACTCATCACACAAAGACCCATAGACTCACCACACAGAGACCCATAGACTCACTACACAGAGACCCATAGACTCACCACACAGAGACCCATATACTCATCACACAGAGACCCATAGACTCATCACACAGAGACCCATAGACTCAGTATAGAGACCCATAGACTCACCACACAGAGACCCATAGACTCACCACACAGAGACCAATAGACTCACCACACAGAGACCCATAGACTCATCACACAGAGACCCATAGACTCACCACACAGAGACCCATAGACTCATCACACAGACCCACAGACTCACCACACAGAGACCCACAGACTCACCACACAGAGACCCACAGACTCACCACACAGAGACCCACAGACTCACCACACAGAGACCCATAGACTCATCACACAGAGACCCATAGACTCACCACACACAGAGACCCACAGACTCACCACACAGAGACCCATAGACTCATCACACAAAGACCCATAGACTCACCACACAGAGACCCATAGACTCACTACACAGAGACCCATAGACTCACCACACAGAGACCCATATACTCATCACACAGAGACCCATAGACTCACCACACAGAGACCCATAGACTCAGTATAGAGACCCATAGACTCACCACACAGATACCCATAGACTCACCACAAAGAGACCCATAGACTCACCACACAGAGACCCATAGACTCATCACACAGAGACCCATAGACTCACCACACAGAGACCCATAGACTCACCACACAGAGACCCATAGACTCACCACACACAGACCCATAGACTCACCACACAGAGACCCATAGACTCACCACACACAGAGACCCATAGACTCACCACACAGAGACCCATAGACTCACCACACAGAGACCCATAGACTCACCACACAGAGACCCATAGACTCACCACAGAGACCCATAGACTCAGTATAGAGACCCATAGACTCACCACACAGAGACCCATAGACTCACCACACACAGACCCATAGACTCACCACACAGAGACCCATAGACTCACCACACAGAGACCCATAGACTCACCACACAGAGACCCATAGACTCACCACACACAGAGACCCATAGACTCACCACACAGAGACCCATAGACTCACCACAGAGACCCATAGACTCACCACACAAACCCATAGACTCACCACACAGAGACCCACAGACTCACCACACAGAGACCCACAAACTCATCACACAGAGACCCATAGACTCATCACACAGAGACACATAGACTCATTACACAGAGACCCATAGACTCACCACACAGAGACCCATAGACTCACCACACAGAGACCCATAGACTCACCACACACAGAGACCCATAGACTCACCACACAGAGACCCATAGACTCACCACAGAGACCCATAGACTCACCACACAAACCCATAGACTCACCACACAGAGACCCACAGACTCACCACACAGAGACCCACAAACTCATCACACAGAGACCCATAGACTCATCACACAGAGACACATAGACTCATTACACAGAGACCCATAGACTCACCACACACAGAGACCCATAGACTCACCACACAGAGACCCATAGACTCACCACACACAGAGACCCATAGACTCACCACACAGAGACCCATAGACTCACCACAGAGACCCATAGACTCACCACACAGAGACCCATAGACTCACCACACAGAGACCCACAGACTCACCACACACAGAGACCCATAGACTCACCACACAGAGACCCACAGACTCACCACACAGAGACCCATAGACTCACCACACAGAGACCCATAGACTCACCACACAGAGACCCATAGACTCACCACACAGAGACCCACAGACTCACTACACAGAGACCCATAGACTCACTCACACAGAGACCCATAGACTCATCACACAGAGACCCATAGACTCAGTATAGAGACCCATAGACTCATCACACAGAGACCCATAGACTCATCACCACACAGAGACCCATAGACTCACCACACAGAGACCCATAGACTCACCACACAGAGACCCATAGACTCACCACACAGAGACCCATAGACTCACCACACACAGACCCATAGACTCACCACACAGAGACCCATAGACTCATCACACAGAGACCCATAGACTCACCACACAGAGACCCATAGACTCACCACAGAGACCCATAGACTCAGTATAGAGACCCATAGACTCACCACACAGAGACCCATAGACTCACCACACACAGACCCATAGACTCACCACACAGAGACCCATAGACTCACCACACAGAGACCCATAGACTCACCACACAGAGACCCATAGACTCACCACACACAGAGACCCATAGACTCACCACACAGAGACCCATAGACTCACCACAGAGACCCATAGACTCACCACACAGAGACCCACAAACTCATCACACAGAGACCCATAGACTCATCACACAGAGACACATAGACTCATTACACAGAGACCCATAGACTCACCACACACAGAGACCCATAGACTCACCACACAGAGACCCATAGACTCACCACACACAGAGACCCATAGACTCACCACACAGAGACCCATAGACTCACCACAGAGACCCATAGACTCACCACACAGAGACCCATAGATTCACCACACAGAGACCCACAGACTCACCACACACAGAGACCCATAGACTCACCACACAGAGACCCACAGACTCACCACACAGAGACCCATAGACTCACCACACAGAGACCCATAGACTCACCACACAGAGACCCATAGACTCACCACACAGAGACCCATAGACTCACCACACAGAGACCCACAGACTCACTACACAGAGACCCATAGACTCACTCACACAGAGACCCATAGACTCATCACACAGAGACCCATAGACTCAGTATAGAGACCCATAGACTCATCACACAGAGACCCATAGACTCACCACACACAGAGACCCACAGACTCACCACACAGAGACCCATAGACTCATCACACAAAGACCCATAGACTCACCACACAGAGACCCATAGACTCACTACACAGAGACCCATAGACTCACCACACAGAGACCCATAGACTCACCACACAGAGACCCATATACTCATCACACAGAGACCCATAGACTCATCACACAGAGACCCATAGACTCAGTATAGAGACCCATAGACTCACCACACAGAGACCCATAGACTCACCACACAGAGACCAATAGACTCACCACACAGAGACCCATAGACTCATCACACAGAGACCCATAGACTCACCACACAGAGACCCATAGACTCATCACACAGACCCACAGACTCACCACACAGAGACCCACAGACTCACCACACAGAGACCCACAGACTCACCACACAGAGACCCACAGACTCACCACACAGAGACCCACAGACTCACCACACGGAGACCCATAGACTCATCACACAGAGACCCATAGACTCACCACACACAGAGACCCACAGACTCACCACACAGAGACCCATAGACTCATCACACAAAGACCCATAGACTCACCACACAGAGACCCATAGACTCACTACACAGAGACCCATAGACTCACCACACAGAGACCCATATACTCATCACACAGAGACCCATAGACTCACCACACAGAGACCCATAGACTCAGTATAGAGACCCATAGACTCACCACACAGATACCCATAGACTCACCACAAAGAGACCCATAGACTCACCACACAGAGACCCATAGACTCATCACACAGAGACCCATAGACTCACCACACAGAGACCCATAGACTCACCACACAGAGACCCATAGACTCACCACACACAGACCCATAGACTCACCACACAGAGACCCATAGACTCACCACACACAGAGACCCATAGACTCACCACAGAGACCCATAGACTCAGTATAGAGACCCATAGACTCACCACACAGAGACCCATAGACTCACCACACACAGACCCATAGACTCACCACACAGAGACCCATAGACTCACCACACAGAGACCCATAGACTCACCACACAGAGACCCATAGACTCACCACACACAGAGACCCATAGACTCACCACACAGAGACCCATAGACTCACCACAGAGACCCATAGACTCACCACACAAACCCATAGACTCACCACACAGAGACCCACAGACTCACCACACAGAGACCCACAAACTCATCACACAGAGACCCATAGACTCATCACACAGAGACACATAGACTCATTACACAGAGACCCATAGACTCACCACACAGAGACCCATAGACTCACCACACAGAGACCCATAGACTCACCACACACAGAGACCCATAGACTCACCACACAGAGACCCATAGACTCACCACAGAGACCCATAGACTCACCACACAAACCCATAGACTCACCACACAGAGACCCACAGACTCACCACACAGAGACCCACAAACTCATCACACAGAGACCCATAGACTCATCACACAGAGACACATAGACTCATTACACAGAGACCCATAGACTCACCACACACAGAGACCCATAGACTCACCACACAGAGACCCATAGACTCACCACACACAGAGACCCATAGACTCACCACACAGAGACCCATAGACTCACCACAGAGACCCATAGACTCACCACACAGAGACCCATAGACTCACCACACAGCGACCCACAGACTCACCACACACAGAGACCCATAGACTCACCACACAGAGACCCACAGACTCACCACACAGAGACCCATAGACTCACCACACAGAGACCCATAGACTCACCACACAGAGACCCATAGACTCACCACACAGAGACCCACAGACTCACTACACAGAGACCCATAGACTCACTCACACAGAGACCCATAGACTCATCACACAGAGACCCATAGACTCAGTATAGAGACCCATAGACTCATCACACAGAGACCCATAGACTCATCACCACACAGAGACCCATAGACTCACCACACAGAGACCCATAGACTCACCACACAGAGACCCATAGACTCACCACACACAGACCCATAGACTCACCACACAGAGACCCATAGACTCATCACACAGAGACCCATAGACTCACCACACAGAGACCCATAGACTCACCACAGAGACCCATAGACTCAGTATAGAGACCCATAGACTCACCACACAGAGACCCATAGACTCACCACACACAGACCCATAGACTCACCACACAGAGACCCATAGACTCACCACACAGAGACCCATAGACTCACCACACAGAGACCCATAGACTCACCACACACAGAGACCCATAGACTTACCACACAGAGACCCATAGACTCACCACAGAGACCCATAGACTCACCACACAGAGACCCATAGACTCACCACAGAGACCCATAGACTCACCACACAGAGACCCATAGACTCATCACACAGACCCACAGACTCACCACACAGAGACCCACAGACTCACCACACAGAGACCCACAGACTCACCACACAGAGACCCACAGACTCACCACACAGAGACCCATAGACTCATCACACAGAGACCCATAGACTCACCACACACAGAGACCCACAGACTCACCACACAGAGACCCATAGACTCATCACACAAAGACCCATAGACTCACCACACAGAGACCCATAGACTCACTACACAGAGACCCATAGACTCACCACACAGAGACCCATATACTCATCACACAGAGACCCATAGACTCACCACACAGAGACCCATAGACTCAGTATAGAGACCCATAGACTCACCACACAGATACCCATAGACTCACCACAAAGAGACCCATAGACTCACCACACAGAGACCCATAGACTCATCACACAGAGACCCATAGACTCACCACACAGAGACCCATAGACTCACCACACAGAGACCCATAGACTCACCACACACAGACCCATAGACTCACCACACAGAGACCCATAGACTCACCACACACAGAGACCCATAGACTCACCACACAGAGACCCATAGACTCACCACACAGAGACCCATAGACTCACCACACAGAGACCCATAGACTCACCACAGAGACCCATAGACTCAGTATAGAGACCCATAGACTCACCACACAGAGACCCATAGACTCACCACACACAGACCCATAGACTCACCACACAGAGACCCATAGACTCACCACACAGAGACCCATAGACTCACCACACAGAGACCCATAGACTCACCACACACAGAGACCCATAGACTCACCACACAGAGACCCATAGACTCACCACAGAGACCCAGACTCACCACACAAACCCATAGACTCACCACACAGAGACCCACAGACTCACCACACAGAGACCCACAAACTCATCACACAGAGACCCATAGACTCATCACACAGAGACACATAGACTCATTACACAGAGACCCATAGACTCACCACACAGAGACCCATAGACTCACCACACAGAGACCCATAGACTCACCACACACAGAGACCCATAGACTCACCACACAGAGACCCATAGACTCACCACAGAGACCCATAGACTCACCACACAAACCCATAGACTCACCACACAGAGACCCACAGACTCACCACACAGAGACCCACAAACTCATCACACAGAGACCCATAGACTCATCACACAGAGACACATAGACTCATTACACAGAGACCCATAGACTCACCACACACAGAGACCCATAGACTCACCACACAGAGACCCATAGACTCACCACACACAGAGACCCATAGACTCACCACACAGAGACCCATAGACTCACCACAGAGACCCATAGACTCACCACACAGAGACCCATAGACTCACCACACAGAGACCCACAGACTCACCACACACAGAGACCCATAGACTCACCACACAGAGACCCACAGACTCACCACACAGAGACCCATAGACTCACCACACAGAGACCCATAGACTCACCACACAGAGACCCATAGACTCACCACACAGAGACCCACAGACTCACTACACAGAGACCCATAGACTCACTCACACAGAGACCCATAGACTCATCACACAGAGACCCATAGACTCAGTATAGAGACCCATAGACTCATCACACAGAGACCCATAGACTCATCACCACACAGAGACCCATAGACTCACCACACAGAGACCCATAGACTCACCACACAGAGACCCATAGACTCACCACACAGAGACCCATAGACTCACCACACACAGACCCATAGACTCACCACACAGAGACCCATAGACTCATCACACAGAGACCCATAGACTCACCACACAGAGACCCATAGACTCACCACAGAGACCCATAGACTCAGTATAGAGACCCATAGACTCACCACACAGAGACCCATAGACTCACCACACACAGACCCATAGACTCACCACACAGAGACCCATAGACTCACCACACAGAGACCCATAGACTCACCACACAGAGACCCATAGACTCACCACACACAGAGACCCATAGACTCACCACACAGAGACCCATAAACTCACCACAGAGACCCATAGACTCACCACACAGAGACCCACAAACTCATCACACAGAGACCCATAGACTCATCACACAGAGACACATAGACTCATTACACAGAGACCCATAGACTCACCACACACAGAGACCCATAGACTCACCACACAGAGACCCATAGACTCACCACACACAGAGACCCATAGACTCACCACACAGAGACCCATAGACTCACCACAGAGACCCATAGACTCACCACACAGAGACCCATAGACTCACCACACAGAGACCCACAGACTCACCACACACAGAGACCCATAGACTCACCACACAGAGACCCACAGACTCACCACACAGAGACCCATAGACTCACCACACAGAGACCCATAGACTCACCACACAGAGACCCATAGACTCACCACACAGAGACCCATAGACTCACCACACAGAGACCCACAGACTCACTACACAGAGACCCATAGACTCACTCACACAGAGACCCATAGACTCATCACACAGAGACCCATAGACTCAGTATAGAGACCCATAGACTCATCACACAGAGACCCATAGACTCACCACACACAGAGACCCACAGACTCACCACACAGAGACCCATAGACTCATCACACAAAGACCCATAGACTCACCACACAGAGACCCATAGACTCACTACACAGAGACCCATAGACTCACCACACAGAGACCCATAGACTCACCACACAGAGACCCATATACTCATCACACAGAGACCCATAGACTCATCACACAGAGACCCATAGACTCAGTATAGAGACCCATAGACTCACCACACAGAGACCCATAGACTCACCACACAGAGACCAATAGACTCACCACACAGAGACCCATAGACTCATCACACAGAGACCCATAGACTCACCACACAGAGACCCATAGACTCATCACACAGACCCACAGACTCACCACACAGAGACCCACAGACTCACCACACAGAGACCCACAGACTCACCACACAGAGACCCACAGACTCACCACACAGAGACCCACAGACTCACCACACGGAGACCCATAGACTCATCACACAGAGACCCATAGACTCACCACACACAGAGACCCACAGACTCACCACACAGAGACCCATAGACTCATCACACAAAGACCCACAGACTCACCACACAGAGACCCATAGACTCATCACACAGAGACCCATAGACTCACCACACACAGAGACCCACAGACTCACCACACAGAGACCCATAGACTCATCACACAAAGACCCATAGACTCACCACACAGAGACCCATAGACTCACTACACAGAGACCCATAGACTCACCACACAGAGACCCATATACTCATCACACAGAGACCCATAGACTCACCACACAGAGACCCATAGACTCAGTATAGAGACCCATAGACTCACCACACAGATACCCATAGACTCACCACAAAGAGACCCATAGACTCACCACACAGAGACCCATAGACTCATCACACAGAGACCCATAGACTCACCACACAGAGACCCATAGACTCACCACACAGAGACCCATAGACTCACCACACACAGACCCATAGACTCACCACACAGAGACCCATAGACTCACCACACACAGAGACCCATAGACTCACCACACAGAGACCCATAGACTCACCACACACAGACCCATAGACTCACCACACAGAGACCCATAGACTCACCACAGAGACCCATAGACTCAGTATAGAGACCCATAGACTCACCACACAGAGACCCATAGACTCACCACACACAGACCCATAGACTCACCACACAGAGACCCATAGACTCACCACACAGAGACCCATAGACTCACCACACAGAGACCCATAGACTCACCACACACAGAGACCCATAGACTCACCACACAGAGACCCATAGACTCACCACAGAGACCCATAGACTCACCACACAAACCCATAGACTCACCACACAGAGACCCACAGACTCACCACACAGAGACCCACAAACTCATCACACAGAGACCCATAGACTCATCACACAGAGACACATAGACTCATTACACAGAGACCCATAGACTCACCACACAGAGACCCATAGACTCACCACACAGAGACCCATAGACTCACCACACACAGAGACCCATAGACTCACCACACAGAGACCCATAGACTCACCACAGAGACCCATAGACTCACCACACAAACCCATAGACTCACCACACAGAGACCCACAGACTCACCACACAGAGACCCACAAACTCATCACACAGAGACCCATAGACTCATCACACAGAGACACATAGACTCATTACACAGAGACCCATAGACTCACCACACACAGAGACCCATAGACTCACCACACAGAGACCCATAGACTCACCACACACAGAGACCCATAGACTCACCACACAGAGACCCATAGACTCACCACAGAGACCCATAGACTCACCACACAGAGACCCATAGACTCACCACACAGCGACCCACAGACTCACCACACACAGAGACCCATAGACTCACCACACAGAGACCCACAGACTCACCACACAGAGACCCATAGACTCACCACACAGAGACCCATAGACTCACCACACAGAGACCCATAGACTCACCACACAGAGACCCACAGACTCACTACACAGAGACCCATAGACTCACTCACACAGAGACCCATAGACTCATCACACAGAGACCCATAGACTCAGTATAGAGACCCATAGACTCATCACACAGAGACCCATAGACTCATCACCACACAGAGACCCATAGACTCACCACACAGAGACCCATAGACTCACCACACAGAGACCCATAGACTCACCACACACAGACCCATAGACTCACCACACAGAGACCCATAGACTCATCACACAGAGACCCATAGACTCACCACACAGAGACCCATAGACTCACCACAGAGACCCATAGACTCAGTATAGAGACCCATAGACTCACCACACAGAGACCCATAGACTCACCACACACAGACCCATAGACTCACCACACAGAGACCCATAGACTCACCACACAGAGACCCATAGACTCACCACACAGAGACCCATAGACTCACCACACACAGAGACCCATAGACTCACCACACAGAGACCCATAGACTCACCACAGAGACCCATAGACTCACCACACAGAGACCCACAAACTCATCACACAGAGACCCATAGACTCATCACACAGAGACACATAGACTCATTACACAGAGACCCATAGACTCACCACACACAGAGACCCATAGACTCACCACACAGAGACCCATAGACTCACCACACACAGAGACCCATAGACTCACCACACAGAGACCCATAGACTCACCACAGAGACCCATAGACTCACCACACAGAGACCCATAGACTCACCACACAGAGACCCACAGACTCACCACACACAGAGACCCATAGACTCACCACACAGAGACCCACAGACTCACCACACAGAGACCCATAGACTCACCACACAGAGACCCATAGACTCACCACACAGAGACCCATAGACTCACCACACAGAGACCCACAGACTCACTACACAGAGACCCATAGACTCACTCACACAGAGACCCATAGACTCATCACACAGAGACCCATAGACTCAGTATAGAGACCCATAGACTCATCACACAGAGACCCATAGACTCATCACCACACAGAGACCCATAGACTCACCACACAGAGACCCATAGACTCACCACACACAGACCCATAGACTCACCACACAGAGACCCATAGACTCATCACACAGAGACCCATAGACTCACCACACAGAGACCCATAGACTCACCACAGAGACCCATAGACTCAGTATAGAGACCCATAGACTCACCACACAGAGACCCATAGACTCACCACACACAGACCCATAGACTCACCACACAGAGACCCATAGACTCACCACACAGAGACCCATAGACTCACCACACAGAGACCCATAGACTCACCACACACAGAGACCCATAGACTCACCACACAGAGACCCATAGACTCACCACAGAGACCCATAGACTCACCACACAAACCCATAGACTCACCACACAGAGACCCACAGACTCACCACACAGAGACCCACAAACTCATCACACAGAGACCCATAGACTCATCACACAGAGACACATAGACTCATTACACAGAGACCCATAGACTCACCACACAGAGACCCATAGACTCACCACACAGAGACCCATAGACTCACCACACACAGAGACCCATAGACTCACCACACAGAGACCCATAGACTCACCACAGAGACCCATAGACTCACCACACAAACCCATAGACTCACCACACAGAGACCCACAGACTCACCACACAGAGACCCACAAACTCATCACACAGAGACCCATAGACTCATCACACAGAGACACATAGACTCATTACACAGAGACCCATAGACTCACCACACACAGAGACCCATAGACTCACCACACAGAGACCCATAGACTCACCACACACAGAGACCCATAGACTCACCACACACAGAGACCCATAGACTCACCACACAGAGACCCATAGACTCACCACAGAGACCCATAGACTCACCACACAGAGACCCATAGACTCACCACACAGAGACCCACAGACTCACCACACACAGAGACCCATAGACTCACCACACAGAGACCCACAGACTCACCACACAGAGACCCATAGACTCACCACACAGAGACCCATAGACTCACCACACAGAGACCCATAGACTCACCACACAGAGACCCACAGACTCACTACACAGAGACCCATAGACTCACTCACACAGAGACCCATAGACTCATCACACAGAGACCCATAGACTCAGTATAGAGACCCATAGACTCATCACCACACAGAGACCCATAGACTCACCACACAGAGACCCATAGACTCACCACACAGAGACCCATAGACTCACCACACACAGACCCATAGACTCACCACACAGAGACCCATAGACTCATCACACAGAGACCCATAGACTCACCACACAGAGACCCATATACGAATCACACAGAGACCCATAGACTCATCACACAGAGACCCATAGACTCACCACACAGAGACCCACAGACTCACCACACACAGAGACCCATAGACTCACCACACAGAGACCCATAGACTCACCACACAGAGACACCCATAGACTCACCACACAGAGACCCACAGACTCATCACACAGAGACCCATAGACTCACCACACAGAGACCCATAGACTCACTCACACAGAGACCCATAGAATCACCACACAGAGACCCATAGACTCACCACACAGAGACCCATAGACTCACCACACAGAGACCCATAGACTCATCACACAGAGACCCATAGACTCATCACCACACAGAGACCCATAGACTCACCACACAGAGACCCATAGACTCACCACACAGAGACCCATAGACTCACCACACACAGAGACCCATAGACTCACCACACAGAGACCCATAGACTCACCACACAGAGACCCATAGACTCATCACACAGAGACCCATAGACTCACCACACAGAAACCCATAGACTCACCACACAGAGACCCATAGACTCACCACACAGAGACCCATAAACTCACCACACAGAGACCCATAGACTCACCACACAGAGACCCATAGACTCATCACACAGAGACCCATAGACTCACCACACAGAGACCCATATACGAATCACACAGAGACCCATAGACTCATCACACAGAGACCCATAGACTCATCACACAGAGACCCATAGACTCACCACACAGAGACCCATATACTCATCACACAGAGACCCATAGACTCACCACACAGAGACCCACAGACTCACCACACACAGAGACCCATAGACTCACCACACAGAGACCCATAGACTCACCACACAGAGACACCCATAGACTCACCACACAGAGACCCATAGACTCATCACACAGAGACCCATAGACTCACCACACAGAGACCCATAGACTCACTCACACAGAGACCCATAGACTCATCACACAGAGACCCATAGAATCACCACACAGAGACCCATAGACTCACCACACAGAGACCCATAGACTCACCACACAGAGACCCATAGACTCATCACACAGAGACCCATAGACTCATCACCACACAGAGACCCATAGACTCACCACACAGAGACCCATAGACTCACCACACAGAGACCCATAGACTCACCACACACAGAGACCCATAGACTCACCACACAGAGACCCATAGACTCACCACACAGAGACCCATAGACTCATCACACAGAGACCCATAGACTCACCACACAGAAACCCATAGACTCACCACACAGAGACCCATAGACTCACCACACAGAGACCCACCACACAGAGACCCATAGACTCACCACACAGAGACCCATAAACTCACCACACAGAGACCCATAGACTCACCACACAGAGACCCATAGACTCATCACACAGAGACCCATAGACTCACCACACAGAAACCCATAGACTCACCACACAGAGACCCATAGACTCACCACACAGAGACCCACCACACAGAGACCCATAGACTCACCACACAGAGACCCATAGACTCACCACACAGAGACCCATAGACTCATCACACAGAGACCCATAGACTCACCACACAGAAACCCATAGACTCACCACACAGAGACCCATAGACTCACCACACAGAGACCCACCACACAGAGACCCATAGACTCACCACACAGAGACCCATAAACTCACCACACAGAGACCCATAGACTCACCACACAGAGACCCATAGACTCATCACACAGAGACCCATAGACTCACCACACAGAAACCCATAGACTCACCACACAGAGACCCATAGACTCACCACACAGAGACCCACCACACAGAGACCCATAGACTCATCACACAGACACCCATAGACTCATCACACAGAGACCCATAGACTCATCACACAGACACCCATAGACTCACCACACACAGACCCATAGACTCACACGTGGGTGGGTGTTCACTACCACCCCCCCACTACCACCCCCCCCCCACTACCCCCCCCACTACCCCCCAGACGTCTCACCGCTCCGTGTGCGAAGGCTCCAATGACCACCACAATTGGCTCGTCGCTGGGTAGCGGCGGCAGCAGATCACGTGGGGTTAGGGGCTCGCCCTGAAACGACGTGGACACCTTGGGGCAGCCCACGGGGAGGTGCTCACTTACAGGGTTCTTGATCACCTGTGGGGGGGGTGGGGGGAGGAGTGGTGGTGAGTAGTGGGGGGAGGGGTGTGGGTGTGTGGTGTGGTGGGGGGAGGGGTGTGGGTGTGGTGGGTGTGGTGGGTGGGTGGGTGTGGTGTGGGTGTGGGTGGGTGGGTGGTGTGGTGGGGGGTGGTGGGGGGAGGGGTGGGTGTGTGTGGTGGGTTGTGTGGGTGGGTGTGGGTGGGTGTGGGTGGGTGTGGGTGGGTGGGTGTGTGTGGTGTGGTGGTGTAGGTTGTGTGTGGGTGTGGTGGGTGTAGTGGTGTGGGTGGGTGTGGTGGTGTGGGTGGGGGTGGTGGATGTGGTGGGGGTAGTGGTGTGGTGGGTTGTGTGGGTGTGGTGGTGTGGATTTTGGGTGTGGTGGGGGTAGTGGGGGGTGGTGGGGGGTAGTGGGGGTGGTGGGAGGTAGTGGGGGGTAGTGGGGGGTGGTGGGGGGTGGTGGGGGGTAGTGGGGGGTGGTGGGGGGTGGTGGGGGGTAGTGGGGGGTAGTGGGGGGTGATGAACTCACCCTGAGAAGCTTCTGTGGCCCATCAGAGGCTCGCACGCTGAGTTTGTGCAACAGCTGAACTGTGGGGTAGAAGGGAGACATCAGAGTGAGTGGATGGGTGGGTGGGTGAGTGAGTGGATGGGTGGGTGGGTGAGTGGGTGGGTGGGTGAGTGGGTGGGTGAGTGGGTGAGTGGGTGGGTGGGTGAGTGGGTGGGTGGGTGAGTGGGTGGGTGGGTGAGTGGGTGGGTGGGTGGGTGAGTGGGTGGGTGGGTGAGTGAGTGGGTGGGTGAGTGGGTGGGTGGGTGAGTGGATGATTTGGTGGGTGAGTGAGTGGGTGGGTGAGTGAGTGGGTGAGTGAGTGGGTGAGTGGGTGGGTGGGTGGCTGGGTGGGTGGGTGAGTGAGTGCGTGGATGATTTGGTGGGTGAGTGGGTGAGTGGGTGAGTGAGTGAGCGGGTGAGTGAGTGGGTGGGTGAGTGGGTGGGTGAGTGGGTGGGTGAGTGGGTGGGTGAGTGGGTGAGTGGGTGGGTGAGTGAGTGGGTGAGTGGATGATTTGGTGGGTGAGTGGGTGAGTGGGTGAGTGAGTGAGCGGGTGAGTGAGTGGGTGGGTGGGTGAGTGGGTGGGTGAGTGGGTGGGTGAGTGGGTGGGTGAGTGAGCGGGTGAGTGAGTGGGTGGGTGGGTTAGTGGGTGGGTGAGTGGGTGGGTGAGTGAGCGGGTGAGTGAGCGGGTGGGTGAGTGGGTGGGTGAGTGGGTGGGTGAGTGAGCGGGTGAGTGAGTGGGTGGGTGGGTGAGTGGGTGGGTGAGTGGCTGAGTGAGTGAGCGGGTGAGTGAGTGGGTGAGTGGGTGGGTGAGTGAGTGGGTGGGTGAGTGGGTGGGTGAGTGAGTGGGTGGGTGTGTGAGTGGGTGGGTGGGTGAGTGAGTGGGTGAGTGAGTGGGTGGATGATTTAGTGAGTGAGTGATTCAGTTGGTGAGTGAGTGGGTGAGTGAGTGGATGATTTAGTGAGTGTGTGAGTGAGTGATTTAGTGAGTGGGTGGGTAGGTGAGTGAGTGGGTGAGTGTGTGAGTGGGTGAGTGGGTGAGTGAGTGTGTGAGTGAGTGGGTGTGTGAGTGAGTGGGTTAGTGAGTGAGTGATTCAGTTGGTGAGTGAGTGAGTGGGTAGGCGGGCGACCGACCAACCGAGCGACTCACCCATGAGGCCACAGAATCGGTCGAACGTGCGAGGGATCCGTGTCTGCGGGTTCACCTGGATGAGCACATTGCTGGCTGTGTGGATGAACACCTGGAGCATCCCAGCGCGGTTCAGGGGACTGTCCAGCAGCATCAGCAGGCACTGCTCGTCAGACCAACCCCGCCACAGACAAAGATTCCCCGCACGCCGCGAAGCCTTCAACGGAGCGTCGGGGCAAGTGCCGGGAGCTGGCAGGCAGCGGTGGCTGGCCCGCCGGCTACGAAGGCCGGCACCGGGTCTGTTTGTGTGAGTCAGTGTGTGTGTGGGCAGGTGAGTGGGTGGGTGGGTGAGTGGGTGAGTGGGTGGGTGAGTGGGTGGGTGGGTGAGTGGGTGGGTGAGTGAGTGGGTGGGTGGGTGGGTGAGTGGGTGGGTGAGTGGGTGGGTGAGTGGGTGAGTGGGTGAGTGAGTGGGTGTGTGAGTGCATGTGGGCAGGTGAGTGAGTGGGTGGGTGAGTGAGTGAGTGGGTGGGTGAGTGGGTGGGTGTGTGGGTGAGTGGGCAGGTGAGTGAGTGTGTGGGCGGGTGAGTGGGTGGGTGAGTGGGTGGGTGTGTGGGTGAGTGGGCAGGTGAGTGAGTGTGTGGGTGGTTGAGTGAGTGGGTGAGTGGATGTATGACTGGTTGCTGGTTGGGTGAATGGGTGGGTGGGTGAGTGAATGAGTTAGTGGGTGAGTGCGTGTGTGTATGGTGAGAACTCCGCATAGATGGACTCACCCGGTGGGTGACTCACCCGGTGGGTGACTCACCTGGTGAGTGACTCACCTGGTGAGTGACTCACCTGGTGGGTGACTCAACCGGTGAGCGACTCACCCGGTGGGTGACTCACCTGGTGGGTGACTCACCCGGTGAGTGACTCACCTGGTGGGTGACTCACCTGGTGGGTGACTCACCTGGTGGGTGACTCACCTGGTGGGTGACTCACCCAGCGGGTGACTCACCTGGTGAGTGATGTCTGGCCGTGCCGAACCAGGGTCTCGCTTCAGCCGCTTCAGCACAGATTTGTGTTTGTCGCAGTTCAGCAGCTCGAAGGATTTCCCTTGCTGGGGGGCACGGGGGGGGCACGGGGGGGGCACGGGGGGGGGCACGGGGGGGGCACGGGGGGGCACGGGGGGGGGCACGGGGGGGGGGAACAGCGTCATCAGCATTAACATCCACCATCACCACCACCACCACCATCACCACCACCACCACCATCACCACCACCACCCCCACCACCACCACCCCCACCACCACCACCCCCACCACCACCACCTCCACCCCCACCACCCCCACCACCATCACCACCCCCACCACCACCACCACCACCACCACCACCATCACCACCACCACCACCACCACCACCACCATCACCCCACCACCACCTCCACCACCACCACCACCACCACCACCACCACCACCACCACCCACCACCATCCACCACCACCACCACCACCCCCACCACCACCACCACCATCACCACCCCCACCACCACCATCACCACCACCACCACCACCCCCACCACCACCACCACCATCACCACCACCACCACCATCACCACCACCACCACCACCCCCACCACCACCACCACCATCACCACCACCACCACCATCACCACCACCACCACCATCACCACCACCACCACCATCACCACCACCACCCCCACCACCACCACCCCCACCACCACCACCCCCACCACCACCACCACCACCCCCATCACCACCACCACCACCACCCCCACCACCATCACCACCCCCACCACCACCACCACCACCCCCACCTTGACTGTCTCGAGCGCGGCGCCCTCCAGCACCACCACGAGACGGCGCCCTCCCTTGGCGGTGCCGCGCCCGGAGATCGGCCGCGGCATCTTCGCCTCTGAAGCCTCCTCGGCATCGTCTGCGGCGTGGGGCCTCCTGCGCGCAGCCATCTTGGTTTGTGTCCACTTCCGGCCTCGCCCCCGCCAGATGTAGCGACGTCACTTCCGTCCCACGTGGGTGAGCGATTTGGGTCGCAGCGGAATGACGTCACCGCATGACGCCTATGTTGCGTGCCGTTACCGCGTAACGGATTCTGCGTCGTGACGTCATCGCGGGCCAACTTGCTGGGTGACACCCTTGCATGATGACGTCGGTATATATTGATTTAAAAATTACGTATTTAGAAATCTCTGTGTGGTGAGTCTGTGGGTCTCTGTGTGGTGAGTCTATGGGTCTCTGTGTGGTGAGTCTATGGGTCTCTGTGTGTGGTGAGTCTATGGGTCTCTGTGTGGTGAGTCTATGGGTCTCTGTGTGGTGAGTCTATGGGTCTCTGTGTGGTGAGTATGGGTTTCTGTGTGGTGAGTCTATGGGTCTCTGTGTGGTGAGTCTATGGGTCTCCATGTGGTGAGTCTATGGGTCTCTGTGTGATGAGTATGGGTTTCTGTGTGGTGAGTCTATGGGTCTCTGTGTGGTGAGTCTATGGGTCTCTGTGTGGTGAGTCTATGGGTCTCTGTGTGATGAGTATGGGTTTCTGTGTGGTGAGTCTATGGGTCTCTGTGTGGTGAGTCTATGGGTCTCCATGTGGTGAGTCTATGGGTCTCTGTGTGATGAGTCTATGGGTCTCTGTGTGGTGAGTCTATGGGTCTCTGTGTGGTGAGTCTATGGGTCTCTGTGTGATGAGTCTATGGGTCTCTGTGTGATGAGTCTATGGGTCTCTGTGTGGTGAGTCTATGGGTCTCTGTGTGGTGAGTCTATGGGTCTCTGTGTGGTGAGTCTATGGGTCTCTGTGTGTGGTGAGTCTATGGGTCTCTGTGTGGTGAGTCTATGGGTCTCTGTGTGGTGAGTCTATGGGTCTCTGTGTGGTGAGTCTGTGGGTTTCTGTGTGGTGAGTCTATGGGTCTCTGTGTGATGAGTCTATGGGTCTCTGTGTGGTGAGTCTATGGGTCTCTGTGTGATGAGTCTATGGGTCTCTGTGTGATGAGTCTATGGGTCTCTGTGTAGTGAGTCTGTGGGTCTCTGTGTGAGACTATGGGTCTCTGTGTGGTGAGTCTGTGGGTTTCTGTGTGATGAGTCTATGGGTCTCTGTGTGATGAGTCTATGGGTCTCTGTGTGGTGAGTCTATGGGTCTCTGTGTGATGAGTCTATGGGTCTCTGTGTGATGAGTCTATGGGTCTCTGTGTAGTGAGTCTGTGGGTCTCTGTGTGAGACTATGGGTCTCTGTGTGGTGAGTCTATGGGTCTCTGTGTGGTGAGTCTGTGGGTTTCTGTGTGGTGAGTCTATGGGTCTCTGTGTGGTGAGTCTATGGGTCTCTGTGTGTGGTGAGTCTATGGGTCTCTGTGTGGTGAGTCTATGGGTCTCTGTGTGGTGAGTCTATGGGTCTCTGTGTGGTGAGTATGGGTTTCTGTGTGGTGAGTCTATGGGTCTCTGTGTGGTGAGTCTATGGGTCTCCATGTGGTGAGTCTATGGGTCTCTGTGTGATGAGTATGGGTTTCTGTGTGGTGAGTCTATGGGTCTCTGTGTGGTGAGTCTATGGGTCTCTGTGTGGTGAGTCTATGGGTCTCTGTGTGATGAGTATGGGTTTCTGTGTGGTGAGTCTATGGGTCTCTGTGTGGTGAGTCTATGGGTCTCCATGTGGTGAGTCTATGGGTCTCTGTGTGATGAGTCTATGGGTCTCTGTGTGGTGAGTCTATGGGTCTCTGTGTGGTGAGTCTATGGGTCTCTGTGTGATGAGTCTATGGGTCTCTGTGTGATGAGTCTATGGGTCTCTGTGTGGTGAGTCTATGGGTCTCTGTGTGGTGAGTCTATGGGTCTCTGTGTGGTGAGTCTATGGGTCTCTGTGTGATGAGTCTATGGGTCTCTGTGTGGTGAGTCTATGGGTCTCCATGTGGTGAGTCTATGAGTCTCTGTGTGATGAGTCTATGGGTCTCTGTGTGGTGAGTCTATGGGTCTCTGTGTGATGAGTATGGGTTTCTGTGTGGTGAGTCTATGGGTCTCTGTGTGGTGAGTCTATGGGTCTCCATGTGGTGAGTCTATGAGTCTCTGTGTGATGAGTCTATGGGTCTCTGTGTGATGAGTCTATGGGTCTCTGTGTGGTGAGTCTATGTGTCTCTGTGTGGTGAGTCTATGGGTCTCTGTGTGGTGAGTCTATGGGTTTCTGTGTGGTGAGTCTATGGGTCTCTGTGTGGTGAGTCTATGGGTCTCTGCACACATGACGCTTGGATAGTTGCCGTACACCTGCCTTTACCACCCATCCACTCATTCACAAATCCACCCACTCATTCATTCACTCACCCATCTATCCACTCACTGACCCACTCATTCATTCACTGACCCATCCATCCAATCACTCACCCGCTCATTCATTCACTGACTCACTCATTCATTCACTGACCCATTCATTCACTCACCCAGCCACCCAATCACCCATCCATCCACTCACTCACCCACTCACTCATTCACTCACCCATCCATCCATTCACTCACCCACTCACTCATTCACTTACCCATCCATTCACTCACTCACCGCTGCAAACCTATCCTGGCTCTGGCTACAACAACATCCGACTGCTGGTGGTTGTGGTGGTGGTAGTGGTGGTTGGTGGTTTGTGGTGGTTGTGGTGGTGGTTGTGAATTTAATCTGCTCTCCCTCAAATATGACGTTACAAAAAGTCAGACCCACCTCTCAAATATGACGTCACAAAAAGTCAGACACCCCCTCAAATATGACGTCACAAAAAGTCAGACCCCCCCTCAAATATGACGTCACAAAAAGTCAGCCGCCCCCTCAAATATGACATCACAAAAAGTCAGACCCCCCCTCAAATGACGTCACAAAAGTCAGACCCCCTCAAACATGACGTCACAAAGCTCTGTCCCCCTCCTCCCCCACACCAAAATAAATAAATAACTAGAGCGCGCTTCGAATCTCTTAAAGCTATCGTCGTCGTCGTTGTAGTTGTGAAGTTAATGTGGCGCTGCTGCAACTTTGATGTTGTGGGAGTCAACATTGATTAGAGAGTGTCAGCAATGAGGCAGAACGTGTTGTCTTTATTCATTTAGTGTCAGCAATGAGGCAGAACGTGTTGTCTTTATTCATTTATAAAGCTGACGTCACGTTCCTCAAACACTCCCCCACCTCGTCACACATCGTCACAAATGTCTCACCACCACCCCCTCAAATATGACGTCACAAAAAGTCAGACACCCCCCTCAAATATGACGTCACAAAAAGTCAGACACCCCCCGTCAAATATGACGTCCCAAAAAGTTAGACACCCCCCCTCAAATATGACGTCACAAAGTCAGACACCCCCCCTCAAATATGACGTCACAAAAAGTCAGACACCCCCTCAAATATGACGTCACAAAAAGTCAGACCCCCCTCAAATATGACGTCACAAAAAGTCAGACCCCCCCTCAAAATGACGTCACAAAAAGTCAGACCCCCTCCTCAAATATGACGTCACAAAAAATCAGACCCTCCCCCCCATCGTCACAAATGTCTCACCACCACCACCCCACCCACCCTCCCCCAAGGTGCGTGACGTCATTTATGTACGACCCCCTAAGTCGCGTAGGGTAGGAAGTTAATAATAGGTCACGACGTTTCGGTCGCAAAAGCAGGCGACCTTCTTCAGGTCGCGATCGATTAAAATCTCTACCCACGTGACTTCCACGACAGAACGAAAAACTTTGGCCAACATTGTAACGTTGCATTATGGAAAATACCAACTCTGACCAAACCCCCCCCCCCCACCAGTTAAACACGAGTGGTACAGTCCAGTAATATGCTTAAGACAGTCTTGGAATGTACCATTAGTGCGATTGTGGTGGGGGGGGATTGGAAGCTAGTAACATCAACAGGTTAAAATTTTCTCGCTGTGGTTTTCACACCCTGATGATGATTGCTGCTTTGTGTTGCAGTCGAAACGTCGTGAGAGTTTTAATGTTTTATATTTTTATTATTTTATTGTTTCCCTATCCACGTGGTGACTTTACCCAAAGAACCAAGAATAATAATGTTATTGTTTTACAATAATTTTATTGTTTTACAATAATTTTATTATTTTATTGTTTCCCTTCTACGTGGTGGTGACTTTACCGAAAGAACCAAGAATAATAATTTTGCTTTATATTTTTATTATTTTATTGTTTCCCTATCTACGTGGTGACTTTACCCAAAGATCCAAGAAAAATAATTTTATTGTTTTACAATAATTGTATTGTTTTATATTTTTATTATTTTATTGTTTCCCTATCTACGTGGTGACTTTACCCAAAGTACCAAGAATAATAATTTTATTGTTTTACAATAATTTTATTGTTTTATATTTTTATTATTTTATTGTTTCCCTATCTACGTGGTGGTGACTTTACCCAAAGAACCAAGAATAATAATTTTATTGTTTTATATTTTTATTATTTTATTGTTTCCCATCCACGTGGTGGTGACTTTACCCAAAGAACCAAGAATATGAATCCCTGCAGTCAAGAAAGCTTTTAATCAAAAATCAACAGGTAACATAACACTGGTAAATTAGAACAATTCCGCCCCTTAAATTCCAGTGGAACATTCCAGGCTGAACGCAAGCATTTTGGAATGTACCATTAGCAATTAGGGGTGGGGGGAGATTGGTATTAATACATCACTTGCTACAGGGGACATAACACTGGGAAATGTGACTAATCCCCCCCCTTTAAATAGCAGTGGTGCATTCCAACTATAGGCTTAACGTAACGATTTTGGAATGTACCATTAGTAAGTAGGGGAGGGGGGGGAAGATTGGTATTAATACATCACTTGCTACAGGGGCCATAACACTGGGAAATTTGACTAATCCCCCCCCTTTAAATAGCAGTGGTACATTCCAACTATAGGCTTAACGTAACGATTTTGGAATGCACCATTAGTGACAGGAGGGGGAAGTGTACTCAACAAATACACATTACAATAAAAAACACGTTTAACCGAACCAATTTACCCCCCCTTTAATCACAAGTGGTACATTCCAACAATAGCAAAATGTTGGATGCCTGGAAGGTACCATTAGTTAAAAGGGGGGGGGGGGGGAATTGATATCTCATCAGCAAACGATAATAATGTAAAAGCTGCAATGCCACCAATCCCCCCCCCACCATAATCACAAGTGGTACATTCCAACAATTGCCAGTTCAAGGCTTGGATCCTGTAATAAACCATTAACAATTTGGGGCGAATTGGACTCAACCAAAATACTATGGGTGGTGGGAGGGGGGATAAGTTCTTAAGCAAACTCATGATAACGCCACCCCTCCCCCTTAGCCAAAAGTGGTACATTCCATCTAAAGGCACAGTAAATTTTTAATGTTGGAATGTACCATTTGCAGTGGGGGGGGGGGGGGGGGGGATGCCGAATCGAACGAACACTTACCAGGAAACCCACATTTTCATCCCCCCATTAATCACAAGTGGTACATTCCACCCAAAGGCACAGCAAATTTTGAACGCTGGGATGTACCATTATCAAAATAGGGGGGTAATGGGAAAGCGTCAAAATCTACCGACATCCAAAATACGGGATAAACCAATTTATCCCCCCCCCCCCCCCCCCATCAATCACAAGTGGTACATTCCAGCCAAAGGCACAGTTAATCTTGAACACTGGGATGTACCATTCACAAGTTAATGGGGTGGATGTGTAGGGGTCGAACTCGACAAACACTCCTTATCAGGAGACCTGACATTCAAAATTCAGGAGAAACCAATTTATCCCCCCCCCATTCATCACAAGTGGTACATTCCAGCCAAAGGCACAGTCAATTTTAAACTCTGGAATGTACCATTCGCAAGATGGGGAGAGGGGGGGGGTGAGTGGGTAGGCGTCAGACTCAACCAACGCCTTATCAGGAGACCTGACATTCAAAATTCAGGAGATACCAATATATCCCCCCTCCCCATTAATCACAAGTGGTACATTCTAGCGATAGGCACCGTCAATCTTAAACACTGGGATGTACCATTCGCAAGATGGGGAGATGGGGGGGGGGTAGGCGTCAGACTCAACCAACGCCTTATCAGGAGACCTGACAGCAACAATTCGGGCGATACCAATTTATCCCCCCCCTCCCCATTAATCACAAGTGGTACATTCCAGGCAAAGGCAGTCAATTTTAAACGCTGGGATGTACCATTCGCAAGATATGAGGAGGGGGGGGGGCGAGTGGGTCGGCTTCAGACTCAACCAACGCCTTATCAGGAGACCTGACAGCAACAATTCGGGCGATACCAATTTATCCCCCCCCTCCCCATTAATCACAAGTGGTACATTCCAGGCAAAGGCAGTCAATTTTAAACGCTGGGATGTACCATTCGCAAGATATGGGGAGGGGGGGCGAGTGGGTCAGCTTCAGACTCAACCAACGCCTTATCAGGAGACCTGACAGCAACAATTCGGGCGATACCAATTTATCCCCCCCCTCCCCATTAATCACAAGTGGTACATTCCAGCGAGAGGCACCGTCAATCTTAAACTCTGGGATGTACCATTCGCAAGATGGTGAGGGGGGGGGGAATGTGGTGATGAAGGTGATTTAGTAATCAGCTCTTAAACAAGCAAACATTCTACACCCCCTCCACTTCAAAGGTGAATGGCACAGTCCAACACTACTCTTAGTGTTGTTAATTGCCACAATAGAATCTCACGTGGCATTGTTTTAAAGAGGCACTGTACACAGCCGACACGCTGCAAGATAGCAAAGAGAAAGGTGCCTCAGGTAGCCCACAAGCTCACTGACTCACTCACTGACTCACTCACTGACTCACTCACTCACTGACCCACTCACTCACTGACCCACTCACTGACTCACTGACTCACTCACTCACTGACTCACTCACTCACTGACTCACTCACTGACTCACTCACTCACTGACCCACTCACTCACTGACCCACTCACTCACTGACCCACTCACTGACTCACTGACTCACTCATTGACTCACTCACTGACTCACTCACTGACTCACTCACTGACTCACTGACTCACTCACCCACTCACCCACTCACTGAGTCACTCACTGACTCACTCACTCACTCACTAACTCACTCGCTGACTCACTCACTGACTCACTCACTGACCCACTCAATCACTTACTCACTGACTCACTCACTCACTGACTCACTCACTCACTGACTCACTCACTCACTCACTGACTCACTCACTGACTCACCCACTGACTCACTCCCTCACTGACTCACTCACTAACCCACTGACTCACCGACTGACTCATTTACTCACTGACACACTGACTCACTCACTAACTGACTCACTCACTGACTCACTCACTAACTCACTCACTGACTCACTCACTGACTCAATCACTCACTCACTGACTCACTCATGAACTCACTCACCCACCCACTCACTCACTGACTCACTCACTCACTGACTCCCCCACTGACTCACTCACCCACTCACTCACTGACTCACTCACTCACTCACTGACTCATTCACTCACTCACCGACTCACTCACTCACTGACTCACTGACTCACTCCCCCATTGACTCACTGACTCACTCACCCACTGACTCACTGACCCACTCACCCACTCACCCACTGACTCACTCACTCACCCACTGACTCACCCACTGACTCACTCACCCACTGAATCACTCACTCACCGACTCACTCACTCACTGACTCACTGACTCACTCCTACACTGACTCACTCACCCACTGACTCACTGACTCACTCACCCACTCACCCACTGACTCACTCACTCACCCACTGACTCACCCACTGACTCACTCACCCACTGACTCACTCACCCACCCATCCCTGCATGTCGTCACCACCACCTCCACCTCCTCATCAAGGCCGTGAGTGGGCAGTTCAAGGCGCTGGGCGATCAGGAAGAGTACCACACTGTACACACACAGACAAAGACAAAGGTCCACCGTGTAGTCTCTAGCAGGCTGCAGGGGCAAGTGCTGTCAGTAGTAGCGAGTAGCAGCACCTACACACAGACAAAGATCCCCCAGGTAGCCTCTAGCAGGCTGCAGGGGCAAGTGCTGTCAGTAGTAGCGAGTAGCAGCACCTACACACAGACAAAGATCCCCCGTGTAGCCTCTAGCAGGCTGTAGGGGCAAGTGCTGTTAGTAGTAGCAGCACCTACACACAGACAAAGATCCCCCAGGTAGCCTCTAGCAGGCTGTAGGGGCAAGTGCTGTCAGTAGTAGCAGCACCTACACACAGACAAAGCTTCCCCCAGGTAGCCTCTAGCAGGCTGTAGGGGCAAGTGCTGTTAGTAGCAGCACCTACACACAGACAAAGATCCCCCGTGTAGCCTCTAGCAGGCAGTAGGGGCAAGTGCTGTCAGTAGTAGCATCACCTACACACAGACAAAGCTCCCCCAGGTAGCCTCTAGCAGGCTGTAGGGGCAAGTGCTGTCAGTAGTAGCAGCACCTACACACAGACAAAGATCCCCCGTGTAGCCTCTAGCAGGCAGTAGGGGCAAGTGCTGTCAGTAGCAGCACCTACACACAGACAAAGCTCCCCCAGGTAGCCTCTAGCAGGCTGTAGGGGCAAGTGCTGTTAGTAGCACCAGCTATGAAGGCCGGCATGGTACACGAGGGGGTGGGTGGTAAGCACCACGCCCGGCCGCCTTTGTCTCCCCAGTGATAGCGATGTTTACTACACACCGCACCAGGTACTCATTTGAGGCTGAGTCGACCTAGGGGAGGCCCAGGACCGGTTCAGATAATCGTCACTGGCGGTGTTGGCTGTGAGCGGGAATCGAACCCGGGTCGCCAGGTTCATAGCGTGGTGAGTGAGTGAGTGGGTGGGTGAGTGAGTGGGTGAGTGGGTGGGTGAGTGAGTGGGTGAGTGAGTGAGTGGGTGAGTGAGTGGGTGGGTGAGAGAGTGGGTGGGTGAGTGAGTGGGTGGGTGAGTGAGTGGGTGGGTGAGTGAGTGGGTGGGTGAGTGGGTGGGTGAGTGAGTGAGTGGGTGGGTGAGTGAGTGAGTGGGTGGGTGAGTGGGTGGTTGAGTGAGTGGGTGGGTGAGTGGGTGGGTGAGTGAGTGGGTGAGTGAGTGGGTGAGTGAGTGAGTGGGTGGGTGGGTGGGTGAGTGGGTGGGTGAGTGGGTGGGTGGGTGAGTGGGTGAGTGGGTGAGTGAGTGGGTGAGTGGGTGAGTGAGTAGGTGAGTGAGTGAGTGGGTGAGTGAGTGAGTGAGTGGGTGGGTGAGTGAGTGGGTGAGTGAGTGGGTGAGTGAGTGAGTGAGCGAGTGAGTGGGTGAGCGAGTGAGTGAGTGGATGAGTGGATGAGTGAGTGAGTTAGTGGGTGAGTGAGTGTGTGAGTGGGTGGGTGGGTGAGTGAGTGAGTGGGTGGGTGGGTGAGTGGATGAGTGGGTGAGTGAGTGGGTGAGTGGGTGAGTGAGTAGGTGAGTGAGTGAGTGGGTGAGTGAGTGAGTGAGTGGGTGGGTGAGTGAGTGGGTGAGTGAGTGGGTGAGTGAGTGAGTGAGCGAGTGAGTGGGTGAGCGAGTGAGTGAGTGGATGAGTGGATGAGTGAGTGAGTTAGTGGGTGAGTGAGTGTGTGAGTGGGTGGGTGGGTGAGTGAGTGAGTGGGTGGGTGGGTGAGTGGGTGAGTGGGTGAGTGAGTGTGTGAGCGAGTGAGTAAGTGGGTGTGTGAGTGAGTGGATGAGTGGATGAGTGAGTGAGTGGTGAGTGAGTGAGCGAGTGAGTGAGTGAGTGGGTGTGTGAGTGAGTGGATGAGTGGATGAGTGGTGAGTGAGTGAGTGTGTGAGTGAGTGAGTGGGTGGGTGAGTGAGTGAGTGAGTGGGTGAGTGAGTGAGTCAGTGAGTGAGTGGGTGAGTGAGTGAGCGATCAGCTGCTGCTTCTCACACCACTTGCCCCCAGAGGCTACCCCGTTGCATTGGGCAGCTTTGCCTGTAGCTGTGTGTTGGAGCAGCTCACCGATAATGATGACGATGATGATGAGAAAAACAGCGATGAGGATAGCCCACATCTGGGGTGGGGGGGAGACACACTCAGGGTACAGCGGAGCTGAGACCCACCCACTACCACCCACTACCACCCACTACCACCCACCCACTACCACCCACTACCACCCACTACCACCCACCCACTACCACCACCCACCCACTACCACTACCCACCCACTACCACCCACCCACTACCACTCACCCACTACCACCCACTACCACCACCCACTACCACCACCCACCCACTACCACTCACCCACTACCACCACCCACCCACTACCACTCACCCACTACCACTCACCCACTATCACCCACTACCACTCACCCACTACCACCCACTACCACCCACTACCACCCACCCACTACCACCACCCACCCACTACCACTCACCCACTACCACTCACCCACTACCACTCACCCACTACCACCCGCTCACCCACTACCACCCACTACCACTCACCCACTCACTACCACCCACCCACTACCACCACCCACTACCACCACCCACTACTACCACCCACCCACTACCACTCACCCACTACCACTCACCCACTACCACCACCCACCCACTACCACTCACCCACTACCACCACCCACTACCACCACCCACCCACTACCACTCACCCACTACCACCCACCCACTACCACCCACCCACTACCACCACTCACCCACTACCACCCACTACCACCCACCCACTACCACTTACCCACTACCACCCACCCACTACCACTACCCACCCACTACCACCCACTACCACCCACCCACTACCACCACCCACCCACTACCACCCACCCACTACCACTCACCTACTACCACTCACCCACTATCAACCACTACCACCCACTACCACCCACTACCACCCACCCAATACCACTCACCCACTACCACCCACCCACTACCACCCACCCACTACCACTCACCCACTACCACCCACCCACTACCACTCACCCACTACCACCCACTACCACCCACCCACTACTACCACCCACCCACTACCACCCACCCACTACCACCCACCCACTACCACTACCCACCCACTACCACCCACTACCACCCACCCACTACCACCACCCACCCACTACCACCCACCCACTACCACTCACCTACTACCACTCACCCACTACCAACCACTACCACCCACTACCACCCACTACCACCCACCCAATACCACTCACCCACTACCACCCACCCACTACCACCCACCCACTACCACTCACCCACTACCACCCACCCACTACCACTCACCCACTACCACCCACTACCACCCACCCACTACTACCACCCACCCACTACCACCCACCCACTACCACCCACCCACCACCACCCACCCACTACCACCCGCCCACTACCACCCACTCACTACCACCTGCCCACTACCACCCACTCACTACCACCCGCCCACTACCACCCACCCACTACCACCACCCACCCACTACCACCCACCACCCGCCCACTACCACCCACTACCACCCGCCCACTACCACCCACCCACTACCACTCACCCACTACCACCACCCACCCACTACCACCCGCCCACTACCACCCACCCACTCACTACCACCCGCCCACTACCACCCACCCAATACCACCCACTACCACTCAATCACTACCACCCACTACCACTTACTACCACCCATCCACTACCACCCACTACCACCCACCCACCACCACCCGCCACCATCACCACCACCACCATCACCCACTACCACCCACACCACCACCACCCACTACCACCCACACTACCACCCACCCAATACCACCCACTACCACTCAATCACTACCACCCACTACCACTTACTACCACCCACCCACTACCACCCACCCACTACCACCCACTACCACCCACCCACCACCACCCGCCACCATCACCACCACCACCATCACCCACTACCACCACCCACCACCCACCACCACCACCTCCACTACTACCACTACCACCACCACCACCCACACCACCCACACTACCACCCACACCACCCACACTACCACCCACCTTACAGTTTCTCCACCACCCACACCACCCACCCACACCACCCACCTTACAGTTTCTCCACCACTACTACCACCACCACCACCACCCACACCACCACCCACACCACCACCCACACTACCACCCACCCACCCACACCACCCACCTTACAGTTTCTCCACCACCACCACCACCACCCACACTACACCCACACCACCACCCACACTACCACCCACACCACTACTACCATCCACACCACCCACCTTACAGTTTCTCCACCCACACTACCACCACCCACCTTACAGTTTCTCCACCCACACTACCACCCACCTTACAGTTTCTCCACCCACCCCACCCACTACCACCCACACTACCACCACCCACCTTACAGTTTCTCCACCCACCCCACCCACTACAACCCACACTACCACCACCCACCTTACAGTTTCTCCACCACCCACACTACCACCCACCACCACCACCCACACTACCACCCACACCACCACCACCCACTACCACCCACCCACTACTACCACCCACCTTACAGTTTCTCCACCCACACTACCACCAACCACCTTACAGTTTCTCCACCCACCCCACCCACTACCACCCACACTACCACCACCCACCTTACAGTTTCTCCACCACCCACACTACCACCCACCACCACCACCCACACTACCACCCACACCACCACCACCCACTACCACCCACACTACCACCCACCCACTACCACCCACTACTACCACCCACCTTACAGTTTCTCCACCCACACTACCACCCACCTTACAGTTTCTCCACCCACCCCACCCACTACCATCCACACTACCACCACCCACCTTACAGTTTCTCCACCCACCCCACCCACTACCACCCACACTACCACCACCCACCTTACAGTTTCTCCACCACCCACACTACCACCCACCACCACCACCCACACTACCACCCACACCACCACCACCCACTACCACCCACACTACCACCCACCCACTACTACCACCCACCTTACAGTTTCTCCACCCACACTACCACCACCCACCTTACAGTTTCTCCACCCACACTGCCACCCACCTTACAGTTTCTCCACCCACCCCACCCACTACCACCCACACTACCACCACCCACCTTACAGTTTCTCCACCCACCCCACCCACTACCACCCACACTACCACCACCCACCTTACAGTTTCTCCACCACCCACACTACCACCCACCACCACCACCCACACTACCACCCACACCACCACCACCCACTACCACCCACACTACCACCCACCCACTACCACCCACTACCACCCACCTTACAGTTTCTCCACCCACACTACCACCACCCACCTTACAGTTTCTCCACCCACACTACCACCCACCTTACAGTTTCTCCACCCACCCCACCCACTACCACCCACACTACCACCACCCACCTTACAGTTTCTCCACCCACCCCACCCACTACCACCCACACTACCACCACCCACCTTACAGTTTCTCCACCACCCACACTACCACCCACCACCACCCACACTACCACCCACACCACCACCACCCACTACCACCCACACTACCACCCACCCACTACCACCCACTACTACCACCCACCTTACAGTTTCTCCACCCACACTACCACCACCCACCTTACAGTTTCTCCACCCACACTACCACCCACCTTACAGTTTCTCCACCCACCCCACCCACTACCACCCACACTACCACCACCCACCTTACAGTTTCTCCACCCACCCCACCCACTACCACCCACACTACCACCACCCACCTTACAGTTTCTCCACCACCCACACTACCACCCACCACCACCACCCACACTACCACCCACACCACCACCACCCACTACCACCCACACTACCACCCACCCACTACCACCCACTACCACCCACTACTACCACCCACCTTACAGTTTCTCCACCCACACTACCACCACCCACCTTACAGTTTCTCCACCCACACTACCACCCACCTTACAGTTTCTCCACCCACCCCACCCACTACCATCCACACTACCACCACCCACCTTACAGTTTCTCCACCCACCCCACCCACTACCACCCACACTACCACCACCCACCTTACAGTTTCTCCACCACCCACACTACCACCCACCACCCACACTACCACCCACACCACCACCACCCACTACCACCCACACTACCACCCACCCACTACCACCCACTACCACCCACTACTACCACCCACCTTACAGTTTCTCCACCACTACTACCACCCACACTACCACCCACTACCACCCACTACCACCACCCACACTACCACCCACACCACTACCACCCACACCACCCACACTACCACCCACTACCACCCACTACCACCCACCTTACAGTTTCTCCACCACCACCACCACCACCCACACCACTGCCACCCACTACCACCCACTACCACCACCCACACTACCACCCACACCACTACCACCCACACCACCCACACTACCACCCACTACCACCCACTACCACCCACCTTACAGTTTCTCCACCACCACCACCACCACCACCACCCACACCACTGCCACCCACTACCACCCACTACCACCCACCACCCACCACTACCACCACCCACTACCACCCACTACCACCCACACTACCACCCACTACCACCCACCCACTACTACCACCCACTACCACCCACACTACCACCCACTACTACCACCCACCTTACAGTTTCTCCACCACTACTACCACCCACACTACCACCCACTACCACCCACACCACCCACACTACCATCCACTACCACCCACCTTACAGTTTCTCCACCACCACCACCACCACCACCCACACCACTGCCACCCACTACCACCCACTACCACCCACCACTACCACCACCCACTACCACCCACTACCACCCACTACCACCCACCCACTACCACCCACCCACTACTACCACCCACTACCACCCACACTACCACCCACTACTACCACCCACCTTACAGTTTCTCCACCACTACTACCACCCACACTACCACCCACTACCACCCACACCACCCACACTACCACCCACTACCACCCACCTTACAGTTTCTCCACCACCAACACCCACACCACTGCCACCCACTACCACCCACTACCACCCACCACCCACCACTACCACCACCCACTACCACCCACTACCACCCACACTACCACCCACTACCACCCACCCACTACCACCCACCCACTACTACCACCCACTACCACCCACTACTACCACCCACCTTACAGTTTCTCCACCACTACTACCACCCACACTACCACCCACTACCACCCACACCACCCACACTACCACCCACTACCACCCACCTTACAGTTTCTCCACCACCACCACCCACACCACTGCCACCCACTACCACCCACTACCACCCACCACCCACCACTACCACCACCCACTACCACCCACTACCACCCACACTACCACCCACTACCACCCACCCACTACCACCCACCCACTACTACCACCCACTACCACCCACACTACCACCCACTACTACCACCCACCTTACAGTTTCTCCACCACTACTACCACCCACACTACCACCCACTACCACCCACACCACCCACACTACCACCCACTACCACCCACCTTACAGTTTCTCCACCACCACCACCACCCACACCACTGCCACCCACTACCACCCACTACCACCCACCACCCACCACTACCACCACCCACTACCACCCACTACCACCCACACTACCACCCACTACCACCCACCCACTACCACCCACCCACTACTACCACCCACTACCACCCACACTACCACCCACTACTACCACCCACCTTACAGTTTCTCCACCACTACTACCACCCACACTACCACCCACTACCACCCACTACCACCCACACCACCCACACTACCACCCACTACCACCCACCTTACAGTTTCTCCACCACCACCACCACCCACACCACTGCCACCCACTACCACCCACTACCACCCACCACTACCACCACCCACTACCACCCACTACCACCCACACTACCACCCACTACCACCCACCCACTACCACCCACCCACTACTACCACCCACTACCACCCACACTACCACCCACTACTACCACCCACCTTACAGTTTCTCCACCACTACTACCACCCACACTACCACCCACTACCACCCACACCACCCACACTACCACCCACTACCACCCACCTTACAGTTTCTCCACCACCACCACCACCCACACCACTGCCACCCACTACCACCCACTACCACCCACCACCCACCACTACCACCACCCACTACCACCCACTACCACCCACACTACCACCCACTACCACCCACCCACTACCACCCACCCACTACTACCACCCACTACCACCCACACTACCACCCACTACTACCACCCACCTTACAGTTTCTCCACCACTACTACCACCCACACGACCACCCACTACCACCCACACCACCCACACTACCACCCACTACCACCCACCTTACAGTTTCTCCACCACCACCACCACCCACACCACTGCCACCCACTACCACCCACTACCACCCACCACCCACCACTACCACCACCCACTACCACCCACTACCACCCACACTACCACCCACTACCACCCACCCACTACCACCCACCCACTACTACCACCCACTACCACCCACACTACCACCCACTACTACCACCCACCTTACAGTTTCTCCACCACTACTACCACCCACACTACCACCCACTACCACCCACACCACCCACACTACCACCCACTACCACCCACCTTACAGTTTCTCCACCACCACCACCACCACCACCCACACCACTGCCACCCACTACCACCCACCACCCACCACTACCACCACCCACTACCACCCACTACCACCCACACTACCACCCACTACCACCCACCCACTACCACCCACCCACTACTACCACCCACTACCACCCACACTACCACCCACTACTACCACCCACCTTACAGTTTCTCCACCACTACTACCACCCACACTACCACCCACTACCACCCACACCACCCACACTACCACCCACTACCACCCACCTTACAGTTTCTCCACCACCACCACCACCACCCACACCACTGCCACCCACTACCACCCACTACCACCCACCACCCACCACTACCACCACCCACTACCACCCACTACCACCCACACTACCACCCACCCACTACCACCCACCCACTACTACCACCCACTACCACCCACACTACCACCCACTACTACCACCCACCTTACAGTTTCTCCACCACTACTACCACCCACACTACCACCCACTACCACCCACACCACCCACACTACCACCCACTACCACCCACCTTACAGTTTCTCCACCACCACCACCACCCACACCACTGCCACCCACTACCACCCAATACCACCCACCACCCACCACTACCACCACCCACTACCACCCACTACCACCCACACTACCACCCACTACCACCCACCCACTACCACCCACCCACTACTACCACCCACTACCACCCACACTACGACCCACTACTACCACCCACCTTACAGTTTCTCCACCACTACTACCACCCACACTACCACCCACTACCACCCACTACCACCCACTACTACCACCCACCTTACAGTTTCTCCACCACCCACTACCACCCACTACCACCCACACTACCACCCACTACCACCACCCACCTTACAGTTTCTCCACCACCCACTACCACCCACTACCACCCACACTACCACCCACTACCACCACCCACCTTACAGTTTCTCCACCACCCACTACCACCCACTACCACCCACACTACCACCCACTACCACCACCCACCTTACAGTTTCTCCACCACCCACTACCACCCACTACCACCCACACTACCACCCACTACCACCACCCACCTTACAGTTTCTCCACCACCCACTACCACCCACTACCACCCACACTACCACCCACTACCACCACCCACCTTACAGTTTCTCCACCACCCACTACCACCCACACTACCACCCACTACCACCCACTACCACCACCCACCTTACAGTTTCTCCACCACCCACTACCACCCACACTACCACCCACTACCACCCACTACCACCCACTACTACCACCCACCTTACAGTTTCTCCACCACCCACTACCACCCACTACCACCCACACTACCACCCACTACCACCACCCACCTTACAGTTTCTCCACCACCCACTACCACCCACTACCACCCACACTACCACCCACTACCACCACCCACCTTACAGTTTCTCCACCACCCACTACCACCCACTACCACCCACACTACCACCCACTACCACCACCCACCTTACAGTTTCTCCACCACCCACTACCACCCACTACCACCCACACTACCACCCACTACCACCACCCACCTTACAGTTTCTCCACCACCCACTACCACCCACACTACCACCCACTACCACCCACTACCACCACCCACCTTACAGTTTCTCCACCACCCACTACCATCCACTACCACCCACACTACCACCCACTACCACCACCCACCTTACAGTTTCTCCACCACCCACTACCACCCACACTACCACCCACTACCACCCACTACCACCACCCACCTTACAGTTTCTCCACCACCCACTACCACCCACACTACCACCCACTACCACCCACTACCACCACCCACCTTACAGTTTCTCCACCACCCACTACCACCCACTACCACCCACACTACCACCCACTACCACCACCCACCTTACAGTTTCTCCACCACCCACTACCACCCACTACCACCCACACTACCACCCACTACCACCACCCACCTTACAGTTTCTCCACCACCCACTACCACCCACTACCACCCACACTACCACCCACTACCACCACCCACCTTACAGTTTCTCCACCACCCACTACCACCCACACTACCACCCACTACCACCCACTACCACCACCCACCTTACAGTTTCTCCACCACCCACTACCACCCACTACCACCCACACTACCACCCACTACCACCACCCACCTTACAGTTTCTCCACCACCCACTACCACCCACACTACCACCCACTACCACCCACTACCACCACCCACCTTACAGTTTCTCCACCACCCACTACCACCCACTACCACCCACACTACCACCCACTACCACCACCCACCTTACAGTTTCTCCACCACCCACTACCACCCACACTACCACCCACTACCACCCACTACCACCACCCACCTTACAGTTTCTCCACCACCCACTACCACCCACCACCCACCACTACCACCACCCACTACCACCCACACTACCACCCACACTACCACCCACTACCACCCACTACCACCCACACTACCACCCACACTACCACCCACACCACCCACACTACCACCCACTACCACCACCCACCTTACAGTTTCTCCACCACTACTACCACCACTACTACCACCCACACTACCACCCACTACCACCCACACTACCACCCACTACCACCCACTACCACCACCCACCTTACAGTTTCTCCACCACCCACTACCACCCACTACCACCCACACTACCACCCACTACCACCACCCACCTTACAGTTTCTCCACCACCCACTACCACCCACTACCACCCACACTACCACCCACTACCACCACCCACCTTACAGTTTCTCCACCACCCACTACCACCCACTACCACCCACACTACCACCCACTACCACCACCCACCTTACAGTTTCTCCACCACCCACTACCACCCACACTACCACCCACTACCACCCACTACCACCACCCACCTTACAGTTTCTCCACCACCCACTACCACCCACTACCACCCACACTACCACCCACTACCACCACCCACCTTACAGTTTCTCCACCACCCACTACCACCCACACTACCACCCACTACCACCCACTACCACCACCCACCTTACAGTTTCTCCACCACCCACTACCACCCACTACCACCCACACTACCACCCACTACCACCACCCACCTTACAGTTTCTCCACCACCCACTACCACCCACACTACCACCCACTACCACCCACTACCACCACCCACCTTACAGTTTCTCCACCACCCACTACCACCCACCACCCAC
>NC_133741.1:5121867-5124367 GCF_048934315.1 Petromyzon marinus | reverse complement strand
TACACACAGAGACACCGTGCACACACAGAGACACGGCCACCGTGTACACACAGAGACACACGTGTACACACAGAGACACACGTGTACACACAGAGACACACGTGTACACACAGAGACACGGCCACCGTGCACACACAGAGACACCGTGTACACACAGAGACACACGTGTACACACAGAGACACACGTGTACACACAGAGACACACGTGTACACACAGAGACACACGTGTACACACAGAGACACGGCCACCCTGTACACACAGAGACACGGCCACCGTGTACACACAGAGACACACGTGTACACACAGAAACACACGTGTACACAGAGACACACGTGTACACACAGAGACACACGTGTACACACAGAGACACACGTGTACACAGAGACACACGTGTACACACAGAGACACACGTGAACACACAGAGACACGCGTGAACACACAGAGACACACGTGAACACACAAAGACACACGTGTACACACAGAGACATACGTGTACACACAGAGACACGGCCACCGTGTACACACAGAGACACACGTGAACACACACAGAGACACACGTGTACACACAGAGACACGGCCACCCTGTAAACACAGAGACACACGTGTACACACAGAGACACACGTGTACACACAGAGACACACGTGTACACACAGAGACACGGCCACCGTGTACACACAGAGACACACGTGTACACACAGAGACACACGTGTACACACAGAGACACACGTGAACACACAGAGACACGGCCACCGTGTACACACAGAGACACACGTGTACACACAAAGACACACGTGTACACACAGAGACACACGTGTACACACAGAGACACACGTGTACACACAGAGACACACACACACACACACAGACACACGTGTACACACAGAGACACACGTGTACACACAGAGACACACGTGTACACACAGAGACACACGTGTACACACAGAGACACACACACACACAGAGACACGTGTACACACAGAGACACACGTGTACACACAGAGACACACGTGTACACACAGAGACACACGTGTACACACAGAGACACACGTTTACACACAGAGACACACGTGTACACACAGAGACACCGTGAACATACAGAGACACATGTGTACACACAGAGACACGGCCACCGTGTACACACAGAGACACACGTGTACACACAGAGACACACGTGTACACACAGAGACACCGTGTACACAGAGACACACGTGTACACACAGAGACACAGTGTACACACAGAGACACACGTGAACACACAGAGACACACGTGTACACACGGAGACACACGTGTACACACAAAGACACACGTGTACATACAGAGACACACGTGTACACACAGAGACACCGTGTACACAGAGACACACGTGTACACACAGAGACACCGTGTACACACAGAGACACGGCCACCGTGTACACACAGAGACACACGTGTACACACAGAGACACACGTGTACACACAGAGACACCGTGTACACACAGAGACACACGTGTACACACAGAGACACACGTGTACACACAGAGACACACGTGTACACACAGAGACACGGCCACCCTGTACACACAGAGACACACGTGTACACACAGAGACACACGTGTACACACAGAGACACCGTGTACACAGAGACACACGTGTACACACAGAGACACCGTGTACACACAGAGACACGGCCACCGTGTACACACAGAGACACACGTGTACACACAGAGACACGGCCACCGTGTACACACAGAGACACAGTGTACACACAGAGACACACGTGTACACACAGAGACACACAGAGACACACGTGTACACACAGAGACACCGTGTACACACAGAGACACCGTGTACACACAGAGACACGGCCACCGTGTACACACAGAGACACCGTGTACACAGAGACACAGTGTACACACAGAGACACACGTGTACACACAGAGACACACGTGTACACACAGAGACACACGTGTACACACAGAGACACCGTGTACACACAGAGACACACGTGTACACACAGAGACACACGTGTACACACAGAGACACACACACACAGAGCCACGTGTACACACAGAGACACACGTGTACACACAGAGACACGGCCACCCTGTACACACAGAGACACACGTGTACACACAGAGACACACGTGAACACACAGAGACACACGTGTACACACAGAGACACACGTGTACACACAGAGACACACGTGTACACACAGAGACACCGTGTACACACAGAGACACGGCCACCCTGTACACACAGAGACACGTGTACACACAGAGACACACGTGTACACACAGAGACACACGTGTACACACAGAGACACACGTGTACACACAGAGACACGGCCACCGTGTACACACAGAGACACCGTGTACACACAGAGACACACGTGTACACACAGAGACACGGCCACCGTGTACACACAGAGACACACGTGTACACACAGAGACACGGCCACCGTGTACACACAGAGACACACGTGTACACACAGAGACACGGCCGCCCTGTACACACAGA
>NC_133741.1:5069367-5116867 GCF_048934315.1 Petromyzon marinus | reverse complement strand
CGTCTCTGTGCGTCTCTGTGAGTCTCTGTGTGTCTCTGTGTGTCTGTGTCTCTGTGAGTCTCTGTGGGTCTCTGTGTGTCTCTGTAGGTCTCTGTGGGTCTCTGTGTGTCTCTGTAGGTCTCTGTGGGTCTCTGTGTGTCTCTGTGTCTCTGTGAGTCTCTGTGAGTTTCTGTGTGTCTCTGTGTGTGTCTCTGTGGGTCTCTGTGGGTCTCTGTGGGTCTCTGTGAGTCTCTGTGTGTCGCTGTGAGTCTCTGTGAATCTGTGTATTTCTGTGTCTCTGTGTGTCTCTGAGTCTCTTTGTGCCTCTGTGAGTCTCTGTGAGTCTCTGTGAGTCTCTTTGAGTCTCTGTGTGTCTCTGTGTGTGTCTCTTTGGGTCTCTGTAGGTCTCTGTAGGTCTGTGTGTCTGTGAGTCTCTGCGTGTCTCTGTGAGTCTCTGTGGGTCTCTAGGGGTATCTTGAGTGTGAATGGGTGAGTGGGTGAGTAAATTGGCGAGTGAATTGGTGAGCGAGCTCACCAATTCGTTCTATGTGTGTCTCTGTGAGTCTCTGTGTGTCTCTGTGTGTCTCTGTGAGTCTCTGTGTGTCTCTGTGAGTCTCTGTGTGTCTCTGTGTGTCTCTGTGAGTCTCTGTGTGTCTCTGTGTGTCTCTGTGAGTCTCTGTGTGTCTCTGTGAATCTCTGTGTGTCTCTGTGAGTCTCTGTGTGTCTCTGTGTGAGTCTGTGAGTCTCTTTGTCTCTGTGTGTCTCTGTGTGTCTCTGTGAGTCTCTGTGAGCCTCTGTGAGTCTCTGTGTGTCTCTGTGAGTCTCTGTGAGTCTGTGTGTTTCTGTGTGTCTCTGTGAGTCTCTGTGTGTGTCTCTGTGAGTCTCTGTGAGTCTGTGTGTCTCTGTGTGTCTCTATGAGTCTCTGTGTGTGTCTCTGTGAGTCTCTGTGAGCCTCTGTGAGTCTCTGTGTGTCTCTGTGAGTCTATGTGAGTCTCTGTGTGTCTGTGAGTCTCTGTGTGTCTCTGTGAGTCTCTGTGGGTTTCTGTGTGTCTCTGTGTGTCTCTGTGTCTCTGTGAGTCTCTGTGAGTCTCTGTGTGTCTCTGTGAGTCTCTGTGAGCCTCTGTGTGTCTCTGTGTGTCTCTGTGAGTCTCTGTGTGTCTCTGTGAGTCTCTATGAGCCTCTGTGAGTCTCTGTGTGTCTCTGTGAGTCTATGTGAGTCTCTGTGAGTCTCTGTGTGTCTCTGTGAGTCTCTGTGTGTCTCTGTGAGTCTCTGTGGGTCTCTGTGTGTCTCTGTGAGTCTCTGTGATTTTCTGTGTGTCTCTGTGTGTGTCTCTGTGCGTCTCTGTGCGTCTCTGTGTGTCTCTGTGTATCTCTGTGTGTCTGTGTCTCTGTGAGTCTCTGTGGGTCTCTGTGTGTGTCTCTGTAGGTCTCTGTGGGTCTCTGTGTCTCTGTGAGTCTCTGTGATTTTCTGTGTGTCTCTGTGTGTGTCTCTGTGGGTCTCTGTGGGTCTCTGTGTGTCTCTGTGTGTCTCTGTGGGTCTCTGTGGGTCTCTGTGAGTCTCTGTGTGTCGCTGTGAGTCTCTGTGAATCTGTGTATTTCTGTGTCTCTGTGTGTCTCTGAGTCTCTTTGTGCCTCTGTGAGTCTCTGTGAGTCTCTTTGAGTCTCTGTGTGTCTCTGTGTGTGTCTCTGTGGGTCTCTGTAGGTCTCTGTAGGTCTGTGTGTCTGTGAGTCTCTGTGGGTCTATAGGGGTATCTTGAGTGTGAATGGGTGAGTGGGTGAGTAAATTGGCGAGTGAATTGGTGAGCGAGCTCACCAATTCGTTCTATGTGTGTCTCTGTGAGTCTCTGTGTGTCTCTGTGTGTCTCTGTGAGTCTCTGTGTGTCTCTGTGAATCTCTGTGTGTCTCTGTGAGTCTCTGTGTGTCTCTGTGTGAGTCTGTGAGTCTCTTTGTCTCTGTGTGTCTCTGTGTGTCTCTGTGAGTCTCTGTGAGCCTCTGTGAGTCTCTGTGTGTCTCTGTGAGTCTCTGTGAGTCTGTGTGTCTCTGTGTGTCTCTGTGAGTCTCTGTGTGTCTCTGTGAGTCTCTGTGAGTCTGTGTGTCTCTGTGTGTCTCTGTGAGTCTCTGTGTGTGTCTCTGTGAGTCTCTGTGAGCCTCTGTGAGTCTCTGTGTGTCTCTGTGAGTCTGTGAGTCTCTGTGTGTCTGTGAGTCTCTGTGTGTCTCTGTGTGTCTCTGTGTGTCTCTGTGTGTCTCTGTGAGCCTCTGTGAGTCTCTGTGTGTCTCTGTGAGTCTCTGTGTCTCTGTGTGTCTCTGTGAGTCTCTGTGTCTCTGTGTGTCTCTGTGAGTCTCTGTGTGTCTCTGTGAGTCTCTATGAGCCTCTGTGAGTCTCTGTGTGTCTCTGTGAGTCTATGTGAGTCTCTGTGAGTCTCTGTGAGTCTCTGTGTGTCTCTGTGAGTCTCTGTGGGTCTCTGTGTGTCTCTGTGAGTCTCTGTGATTCTCTGTGGGTCTCTGTGGGTCTCTGTGGGTCTTTTTGTATCTCTGTGTGTGTCTGTGTCTCTGTGAGTCTCTGCGAGTCTCTGCGAGTCTCTGTGAGTCTCTGTGAGTCTGTGTGTATCTCTGTGAGTTTCTGTGTGTATCTGCGAGTCTCTGTGAGTCTCTGTGAGTCTCTGTGTGTGTCTCTGTGAGTCTCTGTGAGCCTCTGTGAGTCTCTGTGTGTCTCTGTGAGTCTGTGTGTATCTCTGTGAGTTTCTGTGTGTATCTGTGGGTCTATGTGAGTCTCTGTGAGTCTCTGTTTGTCTGTGTCTCTGCGAGTCTCTGTGAGTCTCTGTGGGTCTCTGTGTCTCTGTGGGTCTCTGTGAGTCTCTGTGAGTCTCTGTTTGTCTCTGTGAGTCTCTGTGGGTCTCTGTGAGTCTCTGTGAGTCTCTGTTTGTCTCTGTGAGTCTCTGTGGGTCTCTGTGGGTCTCTGTGAGTCTCTGAGTCTCTGTGAGTCTCTGTGAGTCTCTGTGTGTCTCTGTGTGTCTCTGCGAGTCTCTGTGTGTCTCTGTGAGTCTCTGTGAGTCTCTGTGTGTCTCTGTGAGTCTCTGTGTGTCTCTGTGTGTCTCTGCGAGTCTCTGAGTCTCTGTGGGTCTCTGTGAGCCTGTGTGTCTCTGTGTGTCTCTGTGTGTCTCTGTGAGTCTCTATGAGCCTCTGTGAGTCTCTGTGTGTCTCTGTGAGTCTATGTGAGTCTCTGTGAGTCTCTGTGTGTCTCTGTGAGTCTCTGTGTGTCTCTGTGAGTCTCTGTGGGTCTCTGTGTGTCTCTGTGAGTCTCTGTGATTCTCTGTGGGTCTCTGTGGGTCTCTGTGGGTCTTTGTGTATCTCTGTGTGTGTCTGTGTCTCTGTGAGTCTCTGCGAGTCTCTGCGAGTCTCTGTGAGTCTCTGTGAGTCTCTGTGAGTCTGTGTGTATCTCTGTGAGTTTCTGTGTGTATCTGCGAGTCTCTGTGAGTCTCTGTGAGTCTCTGTGTGTGTCTCTGTGAGTCTCTGTGAGCCTCTGTGAGTCTCTGTGTGTCTCTGTGAGTCTGTGTGTATCTCTGTGAGTTTCTGTGTGTATCTGTGGGTCTATGTGAGTCTCTGTGAGTCTCTGTTTGTCTGTGTCTCTGCGAGTCTCTGTGAGTCTCTGTGGGTCTCTGTGTCTCTGTGGGTCTCTGTGAGTCTCTGTGAGTCTCTGTTTGTCTCTGTGAGTCTCTGTGGGTCTCTGTGAGTCTCTGTTTGTCTCTGTGAGTCTCTGTGGGTCTCTGTGGGTCTCTGTGAGTCTCTGAGTCTCTGTGAGTCTCTGTGAGTCTCTGTGTGTCTCTGTGTGTCTCTGCGAGTCTCTGCGAGTCTCTGTGTGTCTCTGTGAGTCTCTGTGAGTCTCTGTGTGTCTCTGTGAGTCTCTGTGTGTCTCTGTGTGTCTCTGCGAGTCTCTGAGTCTCTGTGGGTCTCTGTGAGCCTGTGTGTCTCTGTGTGTCTCTGTGTGTCTCTGTGAGCCTGTGTGTCTCTGTGTGTCTCTGCGAGTCTCTGAGTCTCTGTGGGTCTCTGTGAGCCTGTGTGTCTCTGTGTGTCTCTGTGTGTCTCTGTGAGCCTGTGTGTCTCTGTGTGTCTCTGTGTGTCTCTGTGTGTCTCTGTGAGCCTGTGTGTCTCTGTGTGTCTCTGTGTGTCTCTGCGAGTCTCTGCGAGTCTCTGTGTGTCTCTGTGTGTCTCTGTGAGTCTCTGTGGGTCTCTGTAGGTATGTGGGTCTCTATGGGTATCTTGAATGTGAGTTGGTGAGTGGGTGAGTAAATTGGCGAGTGAATTGGTGAGCGAGCGACGTGTTGAGCGAATTGGTGAATGAATTGGTGAGCGAACTGGTGAGTGAATTGGTGAGCGATTTAATTGGCGAATTGGTGAGAGATTGATTTGGCGAATTGGTGAGTCGATGGGTTGATGTTTCGCCCCAGTGCTGAGTTTGGTGAGCGAATTGGTGAACGAATTGGTGAGCGAATTGGTGAGCGAATTGGTGAGCGATTGATTTTGCGAATTGGTGAGTGAATTGGTGAGCGATTTGGTGAGCGAATTGGTGAGCGATAGATTTTGCGAATTGGTGAGTAAATTGGTGAGCGCTTTGGTAAGCGATTGATTTTGCGAATTGGTGAGCGACTTGGTGAGCGATTGATTTTGCGAATTGGTGAGTGAATTGGTGAGCGAATTGGTGAGCGATTAACTTTGCGAATTGGTGAGTGAATTGGTGAGCGAATTGGTGAGCGATTGATTTTGCGAATTGGTGAGTAAATTGGTGAGCGAATTGGTGAGCGATTGATTTTGCGAATTGGTGAGTAAATTGGTGAGCGCTTTGGTAAGCGATTGATTTTGCGAATTGGTGAGCGAATTGGTGAGCGACTGATTTTGCGAATTGTTGAGTGAATTGGTGAGCGAATTGGTGAGGGATTGATTTTGCGAATTGGTGAGTGAATTGGTGAGCGATTTGGTGAGCGATTGATTTTGCGAATTGGTGAGTGAATTGGTGAGCGAATTGGTGAGCGATTGATTTTGCGAATTGGTGAGCGAATTGGTGAGCGATTGATTTTGCGAATTGGTGAGCGAATTGGTGAGCGAGCGACTGGATTGTGACACCGGGAGGCGATTGAATCGACGAGTGAGTTAACAACTACCGCAATTATAAATTCCTGTGAAACATTCATGACAATATAAGCGGACACGCCCTTCCCCCCTACCCCCCACCCCCGGCGGCCTTCCGTCTCCGGCCGCCTCGTCGGCCACCAAACCCGGCGGCGAATCCAGGCGAGGCCGTAGGCTTCGCTCCCACGCGTTGTCGGGGAGGGGCTGAGGTAGGCCGCAAAACGGCGGCGGGTGGCGAGAGACTCCCACGGCACACCCAAGCGCCCCTGAGACTCACATGGTGGTAGCGGCAGGGTTGTTGTTGTTGTTATTGTTGTTGTTTGGTTGTTGTTGTTGTTGTAGTTGCTGCTGCTGTAGCCGAGATGTCAGGTGACGTTGGGTGTAGGGGGAAGCGTGACGTCACTTGTGTTAACCAGGTCGGTGACGTCTCCCGCCGATGACGAATAAGGGGGTGATGACGTCACGAAAAATATCGACGATTACGTCACGGCGAACTGCTCGCCCAGTCACTGACCCACTCAGCTACATACTCACCCACCCACTCAGCTACTCACTCACCCACTCAGTCACTCACCCACTCACCCACTCACTCACCCAGATACACACTCACCCACTCAGCTACTCACTCACCTACTCAGACACTCACCCACTCACCCACAAACTCACCCACTCACTCACCCACTCACCCACTCAGCTACACACTCACCCACCCACCTACTCAGACACTCACCCACTCACCCACCTACTCACCCACTCACTCACACACTCACCCACCCAGCTACACACTCACCCACCAACTCAGTCACTCACCCACTCACTCACACACTCACCCACACAGATACACACCCACCCACTCACTCAGTCACCTACTCACCCACTCACCCACCCAGCTACACACTCACCCACTCACTCAGTCACTCACCCACCTACTCAGCTACACACTCACCCACCCACTCAGTCACTCACCCACTCACCTACTCACCTACTCACCCACACAGATACACACCCACCCACTCACTCAGTCACTCACCTACTCACCCACTCACCCACCCAGCTACACACTCACCCACCCACTCAGTCACTCACCCACTCACCTACTCACCTACTCACCCACACAGATACACACCCACCCACTCACCTACTCACCCACACCCACTCAGCTACACACTCACCCACCCACTCATCTACACACTCACCCACAAACTCACCCACTCACTCAGTCACTCACCCACCAACTCACCCACTCACTCACACACTCACCCACCCACTCAGTCACTCACCCACTCAGCTACACACTCACCCACTCACTCGCACACTCACCCACCCAGCTACACACTCACCCACCTACTCAGCTACACACTCACCCACCAACTCAGTCACTCACCCACCTACTCACCTACTCACCCACACAGATGCACACCCACCCACAAACTCAGTCACTCACCTACTCACACACTCACCCACCCACTCAGTCACTCACCCACGTACTCACCCACCCAGCTACACACTCACCCACCAACTCAGACACTCACTCACCCACTCAGTCACTCACCCACTCAGTCACTCACCCACCCAGCTACTCACTCACCCACCCACTCAGTCACTCACCCACTCAGCTACACACTCACCCACCCAGTCAGTCACTCACCCACCTACTCACCCACCCAGCTACACTCACCCACCCACTCAGTCACTCACCCACCTACTCACCCACCCAGCTACACACTCACCCACCCACTCAGTCACTCACCCACCTACTCACGCACACAGCTACACACTCACCCACCCACTCAGTCACTCACCGACCTACTCACCCACTTAGCTACTCACTCACCCACCTATTCAGTCACTCACCCACCTACTCACCCACCCAGCTACACACCCACCCACCTACTCACCCACTTAGGTACTCACCCACCCACCCAGTCAGTCACTCACTCACCCACGCACCCACCCACTCACTCTGTCACTCACCCACTCAGTCACCCACCCACCTACTCATCCACTCAGCTACACACTCACCCAGTCACTCACGCGCTCACCTACCTCCTCACCCACTCAGTCACTCACCCACTCAGCTATACACTCACCCACTCAGTCACTCTCCCATTCACCTACCTAGTCACCCACTCAGTCACTCACCCACTCACTCACTTACCCACTCAGTCACCCACTCAGTCAGTTACTCACTCAGTGACCCACTCAGTCAGTTACTCACCCACTCAGCAAGACAATTTTCTTTGTTTGTATGTTCACCACGAGTATCTGTGCTGAATAATTGTCTTGCTGTGGTTTTCACACCTGATGATGATTGCTTCTTGTGTTGCAGTCGAAACGTCGTGATAATTTTGTTTTATTATTTTATTGTTTACCTTCTGCGTGGTGACTTTACCGAAAGAACCAAGAATAATAATTTTGTTTTACAATAATTTTATTGTTTTATATTTTTATTTTATTGTTTCCCTATCTACGTGGTGGTGACTTTACCCAAAGAACCAAGAATAATAATTTTATTGTTTTATATTTTTATTTTATTGTTTCCCTTCTACGTGGTGGTGACTTTACCCAAAGAACCAAGAATAATAATTTTATTGTTTTATATTTTTATTATTTTATTGTTTCCCTTCTACGTGGTGGTGACTTTACCGAAAGAACCAAGAATAATAATTTTATTGTTTTACAATAATTGTATTGTTTTATATTTTTATTATTTTATTTTTCCCTTCTACGTGGTGGTGACTTTACCCAAAGAACCAAGAATAATAATTTTATTGTTTCACAATAATTGTATTATTTTATTGTTTCCCTATCTACGCGGTGGTGACTTTACCCAAAGAACCAAGAATAATAATTTTATTGTTTTACAATAATTTTATTATTTTATTGTTTCCCTATCTACGCGGTGGTGACTTTACCCAAAGAACCAACAATATGAATCCCTGCAGTAACGAAAGCTTTGAATCAGAACTTAAATTTTGATTCTCCACGGACGCGACTCTACCGGGATCCCCTGCGGCCGCTGAAAGTTTATAAAAGGCGACGAGGAAAGAGGAGGCATCGACGTTTTAATAAAACCAACAGCAAGTAGTAGCGTCGCTTTAATGTCTTCAAATGTCACCCCACGACGCGTTCGGTCCGTTCGTGCGTCGTTTTAGCGAGCGTGGTGGGGCGGGCGGGGAGGGGGCGTGTCTAAGGTGGTGACGTCACAAAGGCCCACGTGGTGGTGTGGGTGGGGGTGTGGCCATGCGACGTCACAACAGGGCCCAACCCGCCTCCGACAGGAAACGTGACAGGCGCCATTAAGAGGATGGGGGATGGGGCCTTGTCGAAGGCTTTTCACCGATTTGTCACGATACCGTTTATTAAAAAACGCACGCACGCACAACACACACACACACAGTGTACACACACACACAGTGTACACACACACACAGTGTACACACACACAGTGTACACACACAGTGTACACACACACACAGTGTACACACACAGTGTACACACACACACAGTGTACACACACACACGTGTACACATACACAGTGTACACATATACACACAGTGTACACACACATGTACACACACACAGTGTACACACACACACATGTACACACACACAGTGTACACACACAGTGTACACACACACACAGTGTACACACACACACAGTACACACACACAGTGTACACACACACACACAGTACACACACACACAGTGTACACACACACACAGTGTACACACACACACAGTGTACACACACAGTGTACACACACAGTGTACACATACACACACGTGTACACATACAGTGCACACACACGTCTACACACACAGTGTACACAGTGTACACACACAGTGTACACATACACACATGTACACACACACATGTACACACACACACATGTACACACACAGTGTACACACACACATGTACACACACACACACACGTGTACACATACACACACAGTGTACACACACACACACGTGTACACATACAGTGCACACACACGTCTACACACACACAGTGTACACAGTGTACACACACACAGTGTACACACACAGTGTACACATACAATGTACACACACAATGTACACATACACACAGTGTACACATACACACGTGTACACACACACGTGTACACACACACGTGTACACACACGTGTACACACGCACGTACTACCCACACACGTGTACACACACGTGTACACACGTGTACACTAGCACACAAACGTGTACACTAGCACACAAACGTGTACACACGCACACACGTGTATACACACACACACACGTGTACACAGTGTACACATACACACACGTGTACACACGCACACACGTGTACACACGCACGTAGTACACACACACGTGTACACACACGTGTACACACACACACGTGTACACACACACATGTACACACACACGCACACACACGTGTACGCACACGCACGTGTACACACACGCACGTGTATATACACACACACACACACGTGTACACACACACGTGTACACACACACGCACACACACGTGTACATACACACACACGTGTACACACGGACACGTGTACACATACAAAGATTCACCCCCACCCCGTATAGCCTTAGTAAAATTTAGGGGCAAGTGCTGTCAGTAGTAGCGAGTAGCAGCACCTACACAGATTGGTGGTGCAGTGGTTAGCGCACTGTGTGTGAGTGGGGAGTGGTGGTGCAGTGGTTAGCGCACTGTGCGTGTGTGGGGAGTGGTGGTGCAGTGGTTAGCGCACTGTGCGTGTGTGGGGAGTGGTGGTGCAGTGGTTAGCGCACTGTGTGTGAGTGTAGGGAGTGGTGGTGCAGTGGTTAGCGCACTGTGTGTGTGGGGAGTGGTGGTGCAGTGGTTAGCGCACTGTGTGTAAGTGGGGAGTGGTGGTGCAGTGGTTAGCGCACTGTGTGTGAGTGGGGAGTGGTGGTGCAGTGGTTAGCGCACTGTGCGTGTGTGGGGAGTGGTGGTGCAGTGGTTAGCGCACTGTGTGTGAGTGTAGGGAGTGGTGGTGCAGTGGTTAGCGCACTGTGTGTGTGGGGAGTGGTGGTGCAGTGGTTAGCGCACTGTGTGTGAGTGGGGAGTGGTGGTGCAGTGGTTAGCGCACTGTGTGTGAGTGGGGAGTGGTGGTGCAGTGGTTAGCGCACTGTGTGTGTGTGGGGAGTGGTGGTGCAGTGGTTAGCGCACTGTGTGTGTGTGGGGAGTGGTGGTGCAGTGGTTAGCGCACTGTGTGTGTGTGTGGGGAGTGGTGGTGCAGTGGTTAGCGCACTGTGTGTGAGTGGGGAGTGGTGGTGCAGTGGTTAGCGCACTGTGTGTGTGTGGGGAGTGGTGGTGCAGTGGTTAGCGCACTGTGTGTGAGTGGGGAGTGGTGGTGCAGTGGTTAGCGCACTGTGTGAGTGTGGGGAGTGGTGGTGCAGTGGTTAGCGCACTGTGTGTGTGGGGAATGGTGGTGCAGTGGTTAGCGCACTGAGTGGGGAGTGGTGGTGCAGTGGTTAGCACACTGTGTGTGTGTGGGGAGTGGTGGTGCAGCGGTTAGCGCTACGCTGCGCTACGAACCCGGCGACCCGAGTTTGATTCCCGCTCACGGCCACCACCAAAGTGACGGCGAAAATCTGGACCGGTCCCGGGCCTCTCCTAGGTCGACTCAACCTCAAATGAGTACCTGGTGTAGCGGTGGTGGTGGTGTAGCCGTGGTGGTGTAGCCGTGGTGGTGGTTTAGTGGTGGTGTAGCGGTGGTGGTGTAGCGGTGGTGTAGTGGTGGTAGTGGTGTAGTGGTGGTGTAGTGGTAGTGGTGTAGTGGCGGTGGTGTAGCGGTGGTGGTGCAGCGGTGGTGTAGTGGTGGTGTAGTGGTGGTGGTGTAGCGGTGGTGGTGTAGTGGTGGTGGTGTAGCGGTGGTGTAGCGGTGGTGTAGTGGTGGTGTAGCGGTGGTGCTGTAGTGGTGGTGGTGTAGCGGTGGTGGTGTAGTGGTGGTGGTGGTGTAGCGGTGGTGGTGTAGCGGTGGTGGTGTAGCGGTGGTTGTGTAGCGGTGGTGGTGTAGTGGTGGTGGTGGTGTAGCGGTGGTGGTGTAGCGGTGGTGGTGTAGCGGTGGTTGTGTAGCGGTGGTGGTGTAGTGGTGGTGGTGGTGTAGCGGTGGTGGTGTAGCTGTGGTGGTGTAGCGGTGGTGGTGTAGTGGTGGTGTAGCGGTGGTGGTGTAGTGGTGGTTGTGTAGCGGTGGTGGTGTAGTGGTGGTTGTGTAGCGGCAGTGGTGTAGCGGCGGTGGTGGTGTAGCGGTGGTGGTGTAGCGGCAGTGGTGTAGCGGTCGTGGTGTAGTGGTGGTGGTGTAGCGGCGGTGGTGGTGTAGCGGTGGTGGTGTAGCGGTGTAGCGGTGGTGTAGTGGTGGTTTAGTGGTGGTGTAGTGGTGGTGCTGTAGTGGTGGTGGTGTAGCGGTGGTGTAGCGGTGGTGTAGCGGTGGTGTAGCGGTGGTGGTGTAGTGGTGGTGGTGGTGTAGTGGTGGTGGTGTAGTGAACGTCGCCACTGGGGGAGAGACAAAGGCGGCCGGGCGTGGTGGTGCTGGCCACCCACCCCCTCTGTGTGTGTAGCCACAGTGCCGGTAGCCTTCATAGGTGCAGCTACTAACAGCACTTGCCCCTACAGCCTGCTAGAGGCTACCTGGGGGAGCTTTGTCTGTGTATAGGTGCTACTAACGACAGCACTTGCCCCTACAGCCTGCTAGAGGCTACACGGGGGATCTTTGTCTGTGTGTAGGTGCCACTCACAGCACTTGCCCCTACAGCCTGCTAGAGCCTACCTGGGGGAGCTTTGTCTGTGTATAGGTGCTACTAACAGCACTTGCCCCTACAGCCTGCTAGAGGCTACACGGGGCAGCTTTGTCTGTGTGTAGGTGCTGCTACTAACAGCACTTGCCCCTACAGCCTGCTAGAGGCTACACGGGGGATCTTTGTCTATCTTTGTCTGTGAGAGTGTGTACACGTGTGTGTGTGTGTGTTTTGGTGTGAGCGTGTCTGAGTGTGTGTCTGTGTGTGTCTGTGTGTGTCTGTGTGTGAGCGTGTGTGTGTACGTGGGAGCGGTGGTGTAGTGGTTAGCGCTACGCTGCGCTATGAACCTGGCGACCCGGGTTCGATTCCCGCTCACGGCCAACACCAGTGACGATTATCTGAACCGGTCCCGGGCTTCCCTAGGTCGACTCAGCCTCAAATGAGTACCTGGTGCGGTGTGTAAACATCGTCACTAAGGAGACAAAGGCGGTCGGGCGTGGTGCTGGCCACCCACCCCCTCGTGTACCGTTCCGGCCTTCATAGGTGCTCGCTAACAGCACTTGCCCCCTACAGTCTGTTAAGGCTATACGGGGGATCTTTGTCTTTTTGTACGTGTGAGCACATCTGAGTGTGTGTTTGTGCGTGTGTGTGTGTGGTTGTGTCAGGCAGATGAGCACACGGATGAGACAACCACCATCACCACCACCACTACTACTACCACCACTACCAGCACCACCACCACTACCAGCGCCACCACCATCACCACTACCACCACTACCACCACTATCACCACCACTACCACCACCACCACTACCAGCGCCACCACCAGCACCACTACCACCACCACTACCAGCACCACTACCAGCACCACCACTACCAGCACCACCACTACCACCACCACTACCACCACTACCAGCACCACCACTACCACCACCACTACCACCATCACTACTACCACCACTACCACCACTATCACCACCACTACCACCACCACTACCACCACCACCACTACCACCAGCGCCACCACCACCACTACCACTACCACCACCACCACTACCACCACCACCACTACCACCACCACTACCACCACCACTACCACCACTACCACCACTACCACCACCACCACCACTACCACCACTACCACCACCACTACCACCACCACCACCACTACCACCACTACCACCACTACCACCACAACTACCACTACCACCACCACTACCACCACCACCACTACCACCACCACTACCACCACCACCACTACCACCACCACTACCACCACCACTACCACCACCACCACCACGACCACTACCACCACTACCACCACCACCACTACCACCATCACCACCACTACCACCACTACCACCACCACCGGCACCACGAGGAGTGGAACGAGGAGGCACGGATGCTGGCAAGGAGAGTGGTGGGTGGAGCAGACAGCGGAGAGGGAGGGGGGGGGAGATGGGCTACAGGTAGAGAGACGCTTGCACACACACACAGACACACACACATACATACACACATACAGACACACACACACATACAGACACACACACACAGACACACACAGAGACACAAACACACAGACACACACACACAGACACACACACAGACACACACACAGACACACACAGACACACATAGACACACACATACACACAGTGTACACACACACAGTGTACACACACACACAGACAAACACACATACACACAGTGTACACACACACAGACACACACACACAGAGACATACAGACACACACAGACATACAGACACACACATACACACACACAGATACACACAGACACACACACACACACAGACACAAAAGATCCCCCATATAGCCTTAACAGACTGTAGGGGCAAGTGCTGTTAGCGAGCACCTATGAAGGCCGGAACGGTACACGAGGGGGTGGGTGGCCAGCACCACGCCCGACCGCCTTTGTCTCCCTAGTGGCGATGTTTACACACCGCACCAGGTACTCATTTTGAGGCTGAGTCGACCTAGGGGAGGCCCGGGACCGGTTCAGATAATCGTCACTGGTGTTGGCCGTGAGCGGGAATCGAACCCAGTTCGCCAGGTTCATAGTGCAGCGCGCTAACCGCTACACTACCGCTCCCCACAAGACAGACACACACACAGACACACACACACAGATACACACACATACAGACACACACAGAGACACAGACATACAGACACACACATACACACACATAGACACACACACAGACACACACACATACACACACAGACACACACAGACATACAGACACACACAGAGACACAGAGACACACACAGACACTGAGACACACACAGACACAGAGACACAAACACACAGACACACACACAGTGACACACACACACATACAGACACACACACACAGACACATACACACAGACACATACACACAGACACATACAAACACACACACATACAGACACATACACACATACAGACACATACACACACATACAGACACTCATACACACACACACTCATACACACAGACACACACACACACTCATACACACAGACACACACACAGAGAGATTCCACACACTGCCCCATCCAGGCGATGCTGCTGCTGATGATGCCGATGGTGGTGATGATGGTGATGATGGTGGTGATGGTGGTGATGCTGATGATGCTGATGATGGCAGTGATGGTGGTAATGATGGTGATGATGGTGGTGATGATGCTGATAATGGTGGTGATGGTGATTATGGTGATGGTGGTGATGATGGTGATGATGGTGGTGATGATGCTGATAATGGTGGTGATGGTGGTGATTATGGTGATTATGGTGATGATGGTGGTGAGGCTGATGATGGTGATGATGCTGATGGTGATGATGATGCTGATGATGGTGATGCTGATGGTGGTGGTGATGATGCTGATGGTGGTAATTGTATCCTTGATGATGGTGATGATGTTGTTCATGCTGATGATGTTGGTAATTGTATCTTTGATGATGTTGGTGATGATGTTGTTCATGCTGATGATGTTGGTAACTCTATCCATGATGATGGTGATGTTGTTGTTAATGCTGATGATGTTGGTAATTGTATCCATGATGATGATGATGGTGATGACGTTGTTGTTGTTAATGCTGATGATGTTGGTAATTTGTATCCATGATGATGCTGATGATGTTGGTAATTCTATCCATGATGGTGATGATGGTGATGGTGGTGATGATGTTGATAATGGTGGTGATGGTGGTGATGATGGTGGTTATGGTGATGATGGTGGTGATGCTGATGGTGGTGGTGATGATGCTGATGGTGGTGATGCTGATGGTGGTGATGATGATGCTGATGGTGGTGGTGATGATGCTGATGATGGTGGTGGTGATGATGATGCTGATGATGGTGGTGGTGATGATGATGCTGATGATGGTGGTGATGATGGTGGTGGTGATGCTGATGATGCTGATGGTGGTGATGCTGATGGTGGTGATGATGGTGATGATGATGGTGATGATGGTGGTGATGGTGGTGATGATGCTGATGATGGTGGTGATGATGGTGATGCTGATGGTGGTGATGATGGTGATGATGCTGATGATGGTGGTGATGATGATGCTGCTGATGGTGGTGATGATGATGGTGGTGATGATGGTGATGCTGATGGTGCTGATGATGCTGGTGATGATGATGCTGGTGCTGATGATGCTGCTGGTGCTGCTGCTGGTGACCATCACGTGACCTCCTCTGCCAGCGTCACAACATGTAACGAGGCCATCCCCCCTGGTCCCTTGAAAGCAGAGTGGCAGCTGCGTTCCAAGACGACCAAACACGAAGCTGAGACATACGTTTGGTCGTTTCCCCGCTTGTATTGTCACCACCCACCAAGTGCCCCCGCTAATGGTCTGGCCAAGCCGCTCAGACGTACTGGACGCAAATGTTTGGTTGGCAAAAACCAGCGGTGGGGTGGGGTGGGTGGGTGGGGGGGGGGGAAAAACCTCTTCTTAGATGATGTTGGTAACTGTATCCATGATGATGGTGTTGGTAATTGTATTCATGATCATGGTGATGATGTTGGTAACTGTATCAATGATGATGGTGATGTTGGTAATTGTATTCATGATCATGGTGATGATGTTGGTAACTGTATCCATGATGATGGTGATGTTGTTGGTAATTGTATTCATGATCATGGTGATGGTGATGATGTTGTTAATGCTGATGATGTTGGTAACTGTATCAATGATGATGGTGATGATGTTGTTGTTAATGCTGATGTTGGTAACTGTATCCATGATGATGGTGTTGGTAATTGTATTCATGATCGTGGTGATGCTGATGATGTTGGTAACTGTATCCTTGATGATGGTGATGGTGATGACGTTGGTAACTGTATCCATGATGATGGTGTTGGTAACTGTATCCATGATGATGGTGATGATGTTGTTAATGCTGATGTTGGTAACTGTATCCATGATGATGGTGATGGTGGTGATGTTGGTAACTGTATCCATGATGATGGTGATGATGTTGGTAACTGTATCCATGATGATGGTGATGATGTTGGTAATTGTATTCATGATCATGGTGATGATGTTGTTAATGCTGATGATGTTGGTAACTGTATCCATGATGATGGTGATGGTGATGTTGGTAACTGTATCCATGATGATGGTGTTGGTAATTGTATTCATGATCATGGTGATGCTGATGATGTTGGTAACTGTATCCATGATGATGGTGATGGTGATGTTGGTAACTGTATTCATGATCATGGTGATGATGTTGTTAATGCTGATGATGTTGGTAACTGTATCCATGATGATGGTGATGTTGGTAACTGTATCCATGATGATGGTGATGCTGATGATGTTGGTAACTGTATCCATGATGATGGTGATGGTGATGACGTTGGTAACTGTATCCATGATGATGGTGAGGATGTTGTTGTTAATGCTGATGTTGGTAACTGCATCCATGATGATGGTGATGATGTTGGTAACTGTATCCATGATGATGGTGATGGTGATGATGTTGGTAACTGTATCCATGATGATGGTGATGGTGATGTTGGTAACTGTATCCATGATGATGGTGTTGATAATTGTATTCATGATCGTGGTGATGCTGATGATGTTGGTAACTGTATCCATGATGATGGTGATGATGTTGGTAACTGTATCCATGATGATGGTGTTGGTAATTGTATTCATGATCATGGTGATGCTGATGATGTTGGTAACTGTATCCTTGATGATGGTGATGGTGATGATGTTGGTAACTGTATCCATGATGATGGTGATGGTGATGATGTTGGTAACTGTATCCATGATGATGGTGATGATGTTGGTAATTGTATTCATGATCATGGTGATGGTGATGATGTTGTTAATGCTGATGATGTTGGTAACTGTATCCATGATGATGGTGATGATGTTGGTAATTGTATTCATGATCATGGTGATGGTGATGATGTTGGTAACTGTATCCATGATGATGGTGTTGGTAATTGTATTCATGATCATGGTGATGCTGATGATGTTGGTAACTGTATCCTTGATGATGGTGATGATGTTGGTAACTGTATTCATGATCATGGTGATGATGTTGTTAATGCTGATGATGTTGGTAACTGTATCCATGATGATGGTGATGTTGGTAACTGTATCCATGATGATGGTGATGCTGATGATGTTGGTAACTGTATCCATGATGATGGTGATGGTGATGACGTTGGTAACTGTATCCATGATGATGGTGAGGATGTTGTTGTTAATGCTGATGTTGGTAACTGTATCCATGATGATGGTGATGATGTTGGTAACTGTATCCATGATGATGGTGATGGTGATGATGTTGGTAACTGTATCCATGATGATGGTGATGATGTTGGTAATTGTATTCATGATCATGGTGATGATGTTGTTAATGCTGATGATGTTGGTAACTGTATCCATGATGATGGTGATGGTGATGTTGGTAACTGTATCCATGATGATGGTGATGATGTTGGTAATTGTATTCATGATCATGGTGATGCTGATGATGTTGTTAATGCTGATGATGTTGGTAACTGTATCCATGATGATGGTGAGGATGTTGGTAATTGTATTCATGATCATGGTGATGATGTTGTTAATGCTGATGATGTTGGTAACTGTATCCTTGATGATGCTGATGATGTTGGTAATTGTATTCATGATCATGGTGATGGTGATGATGTTGTTAATGCTGATGATGTTGGTAACTGTATCCATGATGATGGTGATGATGTTGTTAATGCTGATGTTGGTAACTGTATCCATGATGATGGTGATGATGTTGGTAACTGTATCCATGATGATGGTGATGGTGATGACGTTGGTAACTGTATCCATGATGATGGTGATGATGTTGGTAATTGTATTCATGATCATGGTGATGGTGATGATGTTGTTAATGCTGATGATGTTGGTAACTGTATCCTTGATGATGGTGAGGATGTTGGTAATTGTATTCATGATCATGGTGATGGTGATGATGTTGTTAATGCTGATGATGTTGGTAATTGTATCCTTGATGATGGTGATGATGATGGTAATTGTATTCATGATCATGGTGATGGTGATGATGTTGTTAATGCTGATGATGTTGGTAATTGTATCCTTGATGATGGTGATGATGTTGGTAATTGTATTCATGATCATGGTGATGGTGATAATGTTGTTAATGCTGATGATGTTGGTAATTGTATCCTTGATGATGTTGGTGATGATGTTGTTCATGCTGATGATGTTGGTAACTGTATCCATGATGATGGTGATGATGTTGGTAATTGTATTCATGATCATGGTGATGGTGATGACGTTGGTAACTGTATCCATGATGATGGTGATGATGTTGGTAATTGTATCCATGATGATGGTGATGATGTTGGTAATTGTATTCATGATCATGGTGATGGTGATGATGTTGTTAATGCTGATGATGTTGGTAACTGTATCCATGATGATGGTGATGATGTTGGTAATTGTATTCATGATCATGGTGATGATGTTGGTAATTGTATTCATGATCATGGTGATGATGTTGTTAATGCTGATGATGTTGGTAATTGTATCCTTGATGATGATGGTGATGATGTTGTTCATGCTGATGATGTTGGTAACTGTATCCTTGATGATGGTGATGATGTTGGTAATTGTATTCATGATCATGGTGATGCTGATGATGTTGGTAACTGTATCCATGATGATGGTGATGGTGATGATGTTGGTAATTGTATTCATGATCATGGTGATGGTGATGATGTTGTTAATGCTGATGATGTTGGTAACTGTATCCTTGATGATGGTGATGATGTTGGTAACTGTATCCATGATGATGGTGATGCTGATGATGTTGGTAACTGTATCCATGATGATGGTGATGGTGATGACGTTGGTAACTGTATCCATGATGATGGTGAGGATGTTGTTGTTAATGCTGATGTTGGTAACTGCATCCATGATGATGGTGAGGATGTTGGTAATTGTATTCATGATGATGGTGATGCTGATGATGTTGGTAACTGTATCCATGATGATGGTGATGATGTTGGTAACTGTATCCATGATGATGGTGATGGTGATGATGTTGGTAACTGTATCCATGATGATGGTGATGATGTTGGTAATTGTATTCATGATCATGGTGATGATGTTGTTAATGCTGATGATGTTGGTAACTGTATCCATGATGATGGTGATGGTGATGTTGGTAACTGTATCCATGATGATGGTGATGATGTTGGTAATTGTATTCATGATCATGGTGATGCTGATGATGTTGTTAATGCTGATGATGTTGGTAACTGTATCCATGATGATGGTGAGGATGTTGGTAATTGTATTCATGATCATGGTGATGATGTTGTTAATGCTGATGATGTTGGTAACTGTATCCTTGATGATGCTGATGATGTTGGTAATTGTATTCATGATCATGGTGATGGTGATGATGTTGTTAATGCTGATGATGTTGGTAACTGTATCCATGATGATGGTGATGATGTTGTTAATGCTGATGTTGGTAACTGTATCCATGATGATGGTGATGATGTTGGTAACTGTATCCATGATGATGGTGATGGTGATGACGTTGGTAACTGTATCCATGATGATGGTGAGGATGTTGGTAATTGTATTCATGATCATGGTGATGGTGATGATGTTGTTAATGCTGATGATGTTGGTAACTGTATCCTTGATGATGGTGAGGATGTTGGTAATTGTATTCATGATCATGGTGATGGTGATGATGTTGTTAATGCTGATGATGTTGGTAATTGTATCCTTGATGATGGTGATGATGATGGTAATTGTATTCATGATCATGGTGATGGTGATGATGTTGTTAATGCTGATGATGTTGGTAATTGTATCCTTGATGATGGTGATGATGTTGGTAATTGTATTCATGATCATGGTGATGGTGATAATGTTGTTAATGCTGATGATGTTGGTAATTGTATCCTTGATGATGTTGGTGATGATGTTGTTCATGCTGATGATGTTGGTAACTGTATCCATGATGATGGTGATGATGTTGGTAATTGTATTCATGATCATGGTGATGGTGATGACGTTGGTAACTGTATCCATGATGATGGTGATGATGTTGGTAATTGTATCCATGATGATGGTGATGATGTTGGTAATTGTATTCATGATCATGGTGATGGTGATGATGTTGTTAATGCTGATGATGTTGGTAACTGTATCCATGATGATGGTGATGATGTTGGTAATTGTATTCATGATCATGGTGATGATGTTGTTAATGCTGATGATGTTGGTAATTGTATCCTTGATGATGATGGTGATGATGTTGTTCATGCTGATGATGTTGGTAACTGTATCCTTGATGATGGTGATGATGTTGGTAATTGTATTCATGATCATGGTGATGCTGATGATGTTGGTAACTGTATCCATGATGATGGTGATGGTGATGATGTTGGTAATTGTATTCATGATCATGGTGATGGTGATGATGTTGTTAATGCTGATGATGTTGGTAACTGTATCCTTGATGATGGTGATGATGTTGGTAATTGTATTCATGATCATGGTGATGCTGATGATGTTGGTAACTGTATCCATGATGATGGTGATGATGTTGGTAATTGTATTCATGATCATGGTGATGGTGATGATGTTGTTAATGCTGATGATGTTGGTAACTGTATCCTTGATGATGGTGATGATGTTGGTAATTGTATTCATGATCATGGTGATGCTGATGATGTTGGTAACTGTATCCATGATGATGGTCATGATGTTGGTAATTGTATTCATGATTATGGTGATGATGTTGTTAATGCTGATGATGTTCGTAATTGTATCCTTGATGATGTTGGTGATGTTGTTGTTCATGCTGATGATGTTGGTAACTGTATCCATGATGATGGTGATGATGTTGGTAATTGTATTCATGATCATGGTGATGGTGATGATGTTGTTAATTCTGATGATGTTGGTAACTGTATCCTTGATGATGGTGATGTTGGTAATTGTATTCATGATCATGGTGATGATGTTGTTAATGCTGATGATGTTGGTAACTGTATCCTTGATGATGATGGTGATGATGTTGTTCATGCTGATGATGCTGGTAACTGTATCCATGATGATGGTGATGATGTTGGTAATTGTATTCATGATCATGGTGATGCTGATGTTGGTAACTGTATCCATGATGATGGTGATGATGTTGGTAACTGTATCTATGATCATGGTGATGCTGATGATGTTGGTAACTGTATCCATGATGATGGTGATGTTGGTAACTGTATCCATGATGATGGTGATGATGTTGGTAACTGTATCCATGATGATGGTGATGATGTTGCTAATTGTATTCATGATCATGGTGATGATGTTGTTAATGCTGATGATGTTGGTAACTGTATCCATGATGATGGTGATGATGTTGGTAATTGTATTCATGATCATGGTGATGCTGATGATGTTGGTAACTGTATCCATGATGATGGTAATAATGTTGGTAATTGTATTCATGATCATGGTGATGGTGATGATGTTGTTAATGCTGATGATGTTGTTAATGCTGATGATGTTGGTAACTGTATCCATGATGATGGTGATGATGTTGGTAATAGTATTCATGATCATGGTGATGATGTTGTTAATGCTGATGTTGGTAACTGTATCCATGATGATGTTGTTGTTAATGCTGATGATGTTGTTAATGCTGATGATGTTGGTAATTGTATCCATGATGATGGTGATGATGTTGTTAATGCTGATGATGTTGGTAATTGTATCCATGATCATGTTGATGATGTTGTTAATGCTGATGATGTTGGTAACTGTATCCATGATCATGGTGATGATGTTGGTAATTGTATTCATGATCATGGTGATGATGTTGTTAATGCTGATGATGTTGGTAACTGTATCCATGATGATGGTGATGTTGTTGTTGTTAATGCTGATGATGTTGTTAATGCTGATGATGTTGGTAATTGTATCCATGATCATGTTGATGATGTTGTTAATGCTGATGATGTTGGTAATTGTATTCATGATCATGGTGATGATGTTGGTAACTGTATCCATGATGATGGTGATGTTGTTGTTAATGCTGATGTTGGTAATTGTATCCATGATGATGTTGGTAATTGTATCCATGATCATGTTGATGATGATGTTGTTGTTAATGCTGATGATGTTGGTAATTCTATCCTTGATGATGGTGATGATGTTGTTAATGCTGATGATGTTGGTAATTGTATCCTTGATGATGTTGGTGATGTTGTTCATGCTGATGATGTTGGTAACTCTATCCATAATGATGGTGATGTTGTTGTTGTTAATGCTGATGATGTTGGTAATTGTATCCTTGATGATGGTGATGATGTTGTTAATGCTGATGATGTTGGTAATTGTATCCATGGTGATGGTGATGATGTTGGTAATTGTATCCATGGTGATGGTGATGATGTTGTTAATGCTGATGATGTTGGTAACTGTATCCATGATGATGGTGATGATGTTGTTAATGCTGATGTTGGTAACTGTATCCATGATGATGGTGATGATGTTGGTAACTGTATCCATGATGATGGTGATGGTGATGACGTTGGTAACTGTATCCATGATGATGGTGAGGATGTTGGTAATTGTATTCATGATCATAGTGATGGTGATGATGTTGTTAATGCTGATGATGTTGGTAACTGTATCCTTGATGATGGTGAGGATGTTGGTAATTGTATTCATGATCATGGTGATGGTGATGATGTTGTTAATGCTGATGATGTTGGTAATTGTATCCTTGATGATGGTGATGATGATGGTAATTGTATTCATGATCATGGTGATGGTGATGATGTTGTTAATGCTGATGATGTTGGTAATTGTATCCTTGATGATGGTGATGATGATGGTAATTGTATTCATGATCATGGTGATGGTGATAATGTTGTTAATGCTGATGATGTTGGTAATTGTATCCTTGATGATGTTGGTGATGATGTTGTTCATGCTGATGATGTTGGTAACTGTATCCATGATGATGGTGATGATGTTGGTAATTGTATTCATGATCATGGTGATGGTGATGACGTTGGTAACTGTATCCATGATGATGGTGATGATGTTGGTAATTGTATCCATGATGATGGTGATGATGTTGGTAATTGTATTCATGATCATGGTGATGGTGATGATGTTGTTAATGCTGATGATGTTGGTAACTGTATCCATGATGATGGTGATGATGTTGGTAATTGTATTCATGATCATGGTGATGATGTTGTTAATGCTGATGATGTTGGTAATTGTATCCTTGATGATGATGGTGATGATGTTGTTCATGCTGATGATGTTGGTAACTGTATCCTTGATGATGGTGATGATGTTGGTAATTGTATTCATGATCATGGTGATGCTGATGATGTTGGTAACTGTATCCATGATGATGGTGATGGTGATGATGTTGGTAATTGTATTCATGATCATGGTGATGGTGATGATGTTGTTAATGCTGATGATGTTGGTAACTGTATCCTTGATGATGGTGATGATGTTGGTAATTGTATTCATGATCATGGTGATGCTGATGATGTTGGTAACTGTATCCATGATGATGGTGATGATGTTGGTAATTGTATTCATGATCATGGTGATGGTGATGATGTTGTTAATGCTGATGATGTTGGTAACTGTATCCTTGATGATGGTGATGATGTTGGTAATTGTATTCATGATCATGGTGATGCTGATGATGTTGGTAACTGTATCCATGATGATGGTCATGATGTTGGTAATTGTATTCATGATTATGGTGATGATGTTGTTAATGCTGATGATGTTCGTAATTGTATCCTTGATGATGTTGGTGATGTTGTTGTTCATGCTGATGATGTTGGTAACTGTATCCATGATGATGGTGATGATGTTGGTAATTGTATCCTTGATGATGGTGATGATGTTGGTAATTGTATTCATGATCATGGTGATGGTGATGATGTTGTTAATTCTGATGATGTTGGTAACTGTATCCTTGATGATGGTGAGGATGTTGGTAATTGTATTCATGATCATGGTGATGATGTTGTTAATGCTGATGATGTTGGTAACTGTATCCTTGATGATGATGGTGATGATGTTGTTCATGCTGATGATGCTGGTAACTGTATCCATGATGATGGTGATGATGTTGGTAATTGTATTCATGATCATGGTGATGCTGATGTTGGTAACTGTATCCATGATGATGGTGATGATGTTGGTAACTGTATCTATGATCATGGTGATGCTGATGATGTTGGTAACTGTATCCATGATGATGGTGATGTTGGTAACTGTATCCATGATGATGGTGATGATGTTGGTAACTGTATCCATGATGATGGTGATGATGTTGCTAATTGTATTCATGATCATGGTGATGATGTTGTTAATGCTGATGATGTTGGTAACTGTATCCATGATGATGGTGATGATGTTGGTAATTGTATTCATGATCATGGTGATGCTGATGATGTTGGTAACTGTATCCATGATGATGGTAATAATGTTGGTAATTGTATTCATGATCATGGTGATGGTGATGATGTTGTTAATGCTGATGATGTTGTTAATGCTGATGATGTTGGTAACTGTATCCATGATGATGGTGATGATGTTGGTAATAGTATTCATGATCATGGTGATGATGTTGTTAATGCTGATGATGTTGGTAACTGTATCCATGATGATGTTGTTGTTAATGCTGATGATGTTGTTAATGCTGATGATGTTGGTAATTGTATCCATGATGATGGTGATGATGTTGTTAATGCTGATGATGTTGGTAATTGTATCCATGATCATGTTGATGATGTTGTTAATGCTGATGATGTTGGTAACTGTATCCATGATCATGGTGATGATGTTGGTAATTGTATTCATGATCATGGTGATGATGTTGTTAATGCTGATGATGTTGGTAACTGTATCCATGATGATGGTGATGTTGTTGTTGTTAATGCTGATGATGTTGGTAATTGTATTCATGTTCATGGTGATGATGTTGGTAACTGTATCCATGATGATGGTGATGTTGTTGTTAATGCTGATGTTGGTAATTGTATCCATGATGATGTTGGTAATTGTATCCATGATCATGTTGATGATGATGTTGGTAATTCTATCCTTGATGATGGTGATGATGTTGTTAATGCTGATGATGTTGGTAATTGTATCCTTGATGATGTTGGTGATGTTGTTCATGCTGATGATGTTGGTAACTCTATCCATAATGATGGTGATGTTGTTGTTGTTAATGCTGATGATGTTGGTAATTGTATCCTTGATGATGGTGATGATGTTGTTAATGCTGATGATGTTGGTAATTGTATCCATGGTGATGGTGATGATGTTGGTAATTGTATCCATGGTGATGGTGATGATGTTGTTAATGCTGATGATGTTGGTAATTGTATTCATGATCATGTTGATGATGATGGTGTTGATGTTGTTGTTAATGCTGATGATGTTGGTAACTGTATCCATGATGATGGTGATGATGTTGTTAATGCTGATGATGTTGGTAATTGCATTCATGATCATGGTGATGATGATGGTGATGATGTTGTTGTTAATGCTGATGATGTTGGTAATTGTATCCATGATGACGACGATGATGACGATGATGATGACGATGACGACGATGACGACGATGATGATGATGACGATGATGATGATGATGTTGCTACTGCTCATGATGTTACTGATGATGATGATGTTACTGATGATGACGTTGCTACTGCTGCTGATGTTACTGATGACGTTGCTGATGATGACGTTGCTACTGCTGATGTTACTGATGATGATGACGTTGCTGCTGATGATGACGTTGCTACTGCTGATGATGTTACTGATGATGACGTTGCTACTGCTGATGTTACTGATGAAGGATGACGTTGCTGCTGATGATGATGTTGCTACTGCTGATGTTACTGATGATGATGATGTTGCTGATGATGACGTTGCTACTGATGATGATGTTACTGATGATGATGTTACTGATGATGTTACTGATGATGATGTTGCTGATGATGACGTTGCAACTGATGATGATGTTACTGATGATGATGACGACGTTGCTGCTGATGATGACGTTGCTACTGATGATGTTACTGCTGCTGATGATGTTGCTACTGCTGCTGATGATGTTGCTACTGCTGATGCTGATGATGTTAATGATGATGATGACGTTGATGCTTAGTGCATTATAAATCAGCCCCCTTGACCACGCAAACTCAGGCACCCAATAGCGAGGGGGCGTGGGGTGGAGGGGGCGGGGCTAGGGAGCGGAGGGGGCGGGGTTAAGAGTAGACGGGGGGGCGGGGCCAGGGTGTCGAAGGGGTGGGGCGAGGAATGGAGGGGGCCAGGTAATGCTTTAGGGCGGGGCTATGGACAGAGGGGGCGGGGCTATAAGTAGACAGGGCGGGGTTAGGTGTGGGGAGGGGGGAGCAGGGGCGCGCGGGGCTAGAAAGGAGGGGGCGTGGCTAGGTTAGTGGAGGGGGCGGGGCTAGCGGCCCGGTGCCCCTCCCCCTATCTCTTCTGCGTGAACCCGCGGGTGCCGTCTGGCCCGCGAGGTGCCCTCACCACGCCGGTGAGCTGCTGCTGCTGCCCCCTCACCACGCCGGTGAGCTGCTGCTGCTGCTGCTGCTGCCTCCTCACCAGGGCCGCCGCCGCTGCCTCCTCACCGGCGCCGCAGCCGCTCACCAGCGGCTTGGCCGTGGGCCTGCGGTGCACGCACACACAGACACAGACAGACACACACACACATACACGTTCACACACAGACACACACAGACACACACACAGACACACACAGACACACACACACACACAGACACACACACATACACACACACACACAACAACAACAACAACCGCCATTCGCCACTAAGTGGCGGTGACGTCACCACGACGCTTGTGCCAGGCTATGTGCACCCTGAGGCCACGTGAAGTGTCGAACGCCCGCTGGCAGGAGGTCACGGGGCAGACCCAGGTGCCACGGGTCGACTGACTGAGATGACTGGCTGATGCACCACCTGTGCCCCCTACTGTGCCAACCTGCTGTGCTTTAGCCACCCAGCGCTCCGCTCGTTGTTGTGAGCGTCGCTCCTCCGCCCTCCGTTGTTGTTGGAGGGCGACTACCTCCACCTGCCCAGTAGCGTCCTTCACGAGCCTCCTCCACAGAGGCCGATCTTGACACCGCTGGTACCAGTCATCGGCAAGTCCACTCAGCTCCACGTCCTCCTGTACCACATCACTCCATCTCTTCTCTAGCCCATGCCACGCCCGTTTAGCCCCCTCTATCTGGCCGAACAAAAGCTGTTTAGGCATGCGGTGGCTGGGCATGCGGGCTACATGACCCAGCCATTGCAGCCTTGCCTGCCGGAGGAGCTCACCGATGGGACCTTGCCCAGATCTTTCAAGGATTTGTGAGCTCCTCACACAATCCAGTCTGGTTATACCCAGGATGGATCGTAGGCAGGCCAGCCTAAACGTTTCTAACCGGCGAAGATGTTCCATTAAGGGGGTCCACGTTTCGCAAGTGTAGAGAAGGGAGGGAATGACCGTGGCCGAGAAGACCTGAAGCTTAGTGCGGAGCAACAGACGCGTACACACACACGCACACACGTACACACACACGCACACACACACGCACACACACACGTTCACACACACGCACATACACACATGTTCACACACACACACACACGCGCACACACGCACACACACACACACGCTCACACGTTCACACACACACGCGCTCACACACACACGTTCACACACACACGCGCTCACACACACGCACGCACACACACACACGCACACACACGCACACACACACACACGCACACACACACATGTTCACACACACACATGTTCACACATACACGCTCACACATACACGCTCACACATACACGTTCACACAGACACACGCGCACACACGTGCACGCACACACGCTTAAACGTTCACACACATGTGCACACACACACACGTTCACACACACTCGCACACACTCGCACACACACGTTCACACACACGTTCACACACACTCGCCCACCCGCCCACCCACTCGCTCACTCACCCACCCGCCCACCCACTCGCTCACTCACTCACCCGCCCACCGACCCACTCACCCGCCCACCGACCCACTCACCCGCCCACCGACCCACTCACCGACCCACTCACCAGCCCACCGACCCACTCACCCGCCCACCGACCCACTCACCCGCCCACCGACCCACTCACCCGCCCACCGACCCACTCACCCGCCCACCGACCCACTCACCCACCCACCGACCCACTCACCGACCCACTCACCAGCCCACCGACCCACTCACCCGCCCACCGACCCACTCACCCGCCCACCGACCCACTCACCCGCCCACCGACCCACTCACCCGCCCACCGACCCACTCACCCGCCCACCGACCCACTCACCCGCCCATCGACCCACTCACCCGCCCACCGACCCACTCACCCGCCCACCGACCCACTCACCCGCCCACCGACCCACTCACCCGTCCACCGACCCACTCACCCGCCCACCGACCCACTCACCCGTCCACCGACCCACTCACCCGCCCACCGACCCACTCACCCGCCCACCGACCCACTCACCCGCCCACCGACCCACTCACCCGCCCACCGACCCACTCACCCGCCCACCGACCCACTCACCCGCCCACCGACCCACTCACCCGCCCACCGACCCACTCACCCGCCCACCGACCCACTCACCCGCCCACCGACCCACTCACCCGCCCACCGACCCACTCACCCGCCCACCGACCCACTCACCCGCCCACCGACCCACTCACCCGTCCACCGACCCACTCACCCGCCCACCGACCCACTCACCCGCCCACCGACCCACTCACCCGCCCACCGACCCACTCACCCGCCCACCGACCCACTCACCGACCCACTCACCAGCCCACCGACCCACTCACCCGCCCACCGACCCACTCACCCGCCCACCGACCCACTCACCCGCCCACCGACCCACTCACCCGCCCACCGACCCACTCACCCGCCCACCGACCCACTCACCCGCCCACCGACCCACTCACCCGCCCACCGACCCACTCACCCGCCCACCGACCCACTCACCCGCCCACCGACCCACTCACCCGCCCACCGACCCACTCACCCGCCCACCGACCCACTCACCCGCCCACCGACGCACCAGGCCACTTGCGAGCACCCCCACATCTCCCCCCCACCACCCTACCCATCTCCACCCCCCCACATCTTCCCCCCAACCACCACCCTACCCATCTCCACCCCCCCACATCTCCCCCCTGACCTGTGCGTGGGGGGGCAGTCCCCTTGCTCCTCCTCCTCCTGGTCGTCAGGTGGAGGGCTGCTCCCCAGTATCCGCCGGCGAGCCTCCGCATACTCCGCCTCGCGCTGAGCAAGTGGCTTCATCGGAGGAGCGGCTCTGAGGGGGAGGGGGGGGAGGGAGATGAGGAGGGGCGGGGGGTGACGAGGAGAGACACGGGGAGAGAGAGAGAGACGGTGAGACACGGGGAGACAAGGGGAGACACGGGGAGAGAGAGAGACACGGGGAGACACGGGGAGACACGGGGAGACACGGTGAGACACGGGGAGACACGGTGAGACACGGGGAGACAAGGGGAGACACGGGGAGACACGGAGACACGGAGAGACACGGTGAGACACGGGGAGAGAGAGGGAGACACGGTGAGACACGGGGAGAGAGAGGGAGACACGGGGAGAGAGAGGGAGACACGGTGAGACACGGGGAGAGAGAGGGAGACACGGGGAGAGAGAGGGAGACACGGGGAGAGAGAGAGAGACACGGGGAGAGAGAGAGAGAGACGGGGAGAGAGTGGGAGACACGGGGACACGGGGAGACACGGGGAGAGAGAGGGAGACACGGGGAGAGAGAGGGAGACACGGGGAGAGAGAGACACACACAGGGAGAGAGTGGGAGACACGGGGACACGGGGAGACACGGTGAGACACGGGGAGACACGGGGAGACGCGGGGAGACACGGAGAGACACGGGGAGGGGGAGAGAGAGGGAGACACGGTGAGACACGGGGAGAGAGAGGGAGACACGGGGAGAGAGAGGGAGACACGGGGAGAGAGAGAGAGACACGGGGAGAGAGTGGGAGACACGGGGACACGGGGAGACACGGGGAGAGAGAGGGAGACACGGGGAGAGAGAGGGAGACACGGGGAGAGAGAGAGACACACAGGGAGAGAGTGGGAGACACGGGGACACACGGGGAGAGAGAGGGAGACACGGGGAGAGAGAGGGAGACACGGGGAGAGAGAGAGACACACAGGGAGAGAGTGGGAGACACGGGGACACGGGGAGACACGGGGAGAGAGAGGGAGACACGGGGAGAGAGAGGGAGATACGGGGAGAGAGAGAGACACACAGGGAGAGAGTGGGAGACACGGGGACACGGGGAGACACGGGGAGAGAGAGGGAGACACGGGGAGACACGGGGAGACACGGGGAGAGAGAGGGAGACACGGAGAGACACGGGGAGACACGGGGAGAGAGAGGGAGACACGGGGAGACACGGGGAGAGAGAGGGAGACACGGGGAGACACGGGGAGAGAGAGGGAGACACGGGGAGACATGGGGAGAGAGAGGGAGACACGGGGAGACACGAGGAGAGAGAGGGAGACACGGAGACACGGGGAGAGAGAAGGAGACACGGGGAGAGAGAGGGAGACACGGAGAGACACGGGGAGACACGGGGAGAGAGAGGAAGACACGGGGAGACACGGGGAGACACGGGGAGAGAGAGGGAGACACAGGGAGACACGGGGAGACACGGGGAGAGAGAGAGGGAGACACGGGGAGACACGGGGAGAGAGAGGGAGACACAGGGAGACACGGGGAGAGAGAGGGAGACACGGAGAGACACGGGGAGAGAGAGGGAGACACGGGGAGACACGGGGAGAGAGAGGAAGACACGGGGAGACACGGGGAGAGAGAGGGAGACACGGGGAGACACGGGGAGAGAGAGGGAGACACGGAGAGACACGGGAGACACGGGGAGAGAGAGGGAGACACGGGGAGAGAGAGGGAGACACGGGGAGACACGGGGAGAGAGAGGGAGACACGGGGAGACACGGGGAGACACGGGGAGAGAGAGGGAGACACGGGGAGACATGGAGAGAGAGAGGGAGACACGGGGAGACATGGAGAGAGAGAGGGAGACACGGGAGAGACTGGGAGAGAGACACGGGGAGAGAGAGGGAGAGACGAAGAGACACGCGGAGACACGGGGAGACACGGGGAGACACGGGAGACACGGGGGAAGAGACTGGGAGACACGGGGAGACACGGGAGAGAGAGACACGGGGAGACACGGGGAGAGAGAGGGAGACACGGGGAGACACGGGGAGACACGGGGAGAGAGAGGGAGACACGGGGAGACACGGGGAGACACGGGGAGAGAGACACGGGGAGACACAGGGAGACACGGGGAGACACGCGGAGAGAGAGGGAGACACGGGGAGACACGGGGGAGAGAGGGAGACACGGGGAGAGAGAGGGAGACACGGGGAGAGAGAGGGAGACACGGGGAGAGAGAGGGAGACACGGGGAGACACGCGGAGACACGGGGAGAGAGACACGGGGAGACACAGGGAGACATGGGGAGACAGGGGAGACACACGGAGACACGGGGAGAGAGAGGGAGACACGGGGAGACACGGGGAGAGAGAGAGAGACACGGGGAGAGAGAGGGAGAGAGAGACACGGGGAGACACGGGGAGAGAGAGGGAGACACGGGGAGACACGGGGAGACACGGGGAGAGAGAGGGAGACACGGGGAGACACGGGGAGACACGGGGAGAGAGACACGGGGAGACACAGGGAGACACGGGGAGACACGGGGAGACACGCGGAGAGAGAGGGAGACACGGGGAGACACGGGGAGAGAGAGGGAGACACGGGGAGAGAGAGGGAGACACGGGGAGAGAGAGGGAGACACGGGGAGAGAGAGGGAGACACGGGGAGACACGCGGAGACACGGGGAGAGAGACACGGGGAGACACAGGGAGACATGGGGAGACAGGGGGAGACACACGGAGACACGGGGGAGAGAGAGGGAACACGGGGAGACACGGGGAGAGAGAGAGAGACACGGGGAGAGAGAGGGAGACACGGGGAGACACGGGGAGAGAGAGGGAGACACGGGGAGACAGAGACACAGTGAGACACGGGGAGAGAGAGACACGGTGAGACACGGGAGACACGGGGAGAGGCGGGGAGACACGGGGAGACACGGGGAGAGAGAGGGAGACACGGGGAGAGAGAGGGAGACACGGGAGAGAGAGGGAGACACGGGGGAGACACGGGGAGACACGAGGAGAGAGAGGGAGACACGGGGAGACACGGGGAGAGAGAGGTAGACACAGGGAGACACGGGGAGACACGGGGAGACACGGGGAGAGAGAGGGAGACACGGGGAGACACGGGGAGAGAGTGGGAGACACGGGGAGAGAGAGAGGGAGACACGGGGAGACACGGGGAGAGAGAGGGAGACACGGGGAGACACGGGGAGAAAGAGGGAGACACGGGGAGACACGGGGAGAGAGTGGGAGACACGGGGAGAGAGTGGGAGACACGGGGAGACACGGGGAGAGAGACACGGGGAGACATGGGGAGAGAGAGGGAGACACGGGGAGACACGGGGAGACACGGGGAGAGACTGGGAGAGAGACACGGGGAGAGAGACACGGGGAGAGAGACACGGGAGACACGGGGAGAGACGGGGAGACACGGGGAGACACGGGGAGACACGGGGAGAGAGAGGGAGACACGGGAGACACGGGGAGAGAGAGGGAGACACGGGGAGACACGGGGAGACACGGGGAGAGAGAGGGAGACACGGGGAGACACGGGGAGACACGGGGAAGAGACCCACCCCCGCCCCCCCCCCCCGCGCCCCCCCCCCCCCCCCCCCGCCCCCCGAGGGCCCCACCTGGCCGTGGTTCCGGCACCGCCTCCTCCGCCGTGGCCGTCCCCGTCGCTGGGCCGCTTGAGGATGCGAATCTGTGGAGTGAACTTCGTCCTGCCAGAGTCCTCCTCCAGCAGCAGCCTGGCCACCACGGGAGCACCCGGGGCCTGCCTGCTGCTGCGGGGCGGTGGCAGGGTGGGTGGGTGAGTCAGTGGGTGGGTGAGTGAGTGAGTGGGTGAGTGAGTGGGTGAGTGGGTGAGTGGGTGAGTGAGTGGGTGAGTGGGTGGGTGAGTGAGTGGGTGGGTGGGTGAGTGAGTGAGTGGGTGGGTGAGTGAGTGAGTGAGTGGGTGGGTGAGTGAGTGAGGGGGTGGGTGGGTGGGTGGGTGGGTGAGTGAGTGGGTGGGTGAGTGGGTGGGTGAGTGAGTGAGGGGGTGGGTGAGTGAGTGAGTGAGTGCGTGGGTGAGTGGGTGAGTGAGTGAGTGGGTGAGTGGGTGGGTGGGTGGGTGAGTGGGTGAGTGAGTGGGTGGGTGGGTGAGTGGGTGAGTGAGTGAGTGAGTGGGTGAGTGGGTGGGTGAGTGAGTGGGTGGGTGGGTGAGTGGGTGGGTGGGTGGGTGGGTGGGTGAGTGAGTGGGTGGGTGAGTGAGTGGGTGGGTGAGTGAGTGGGTGGGTGGGTGAGTGGGTGAGTGGGTGGGTGGGTGGGTGAGTGGGTGAGTGGGTGGGTGGGTGGGTGAGTGGGTGGGTGGGTGGGTGAGTGGGTGAGTGGGTGGGTGGGTGAGTGAGTGAGTGAGTGGGTGGGTGAGTGAGTGAGTGAGTGGGTGAGTGGGTGGGTGGGTGGGTGAGTGAGTGGTGGGTGGGTGGGTGAGTGAGTGGGTGGGTGGGTGGGTGAGTGGATGGGTGGTGGGTGGATGGGTGGGTGTGTGAGGTGGGTGGGTGAGTGAGTGTGGGTGGGTGAGTGAGTGAGTGGGTGGGTGGGTGGGTGAGTGGGTGAGTGGGTGGGTGGGTGAGTGAGGAGTGAGTGGGTGGGTGAGTGAGTGAGTGTGGGTGAGTGGGTGGGTGGGTGGGTGGTGGTGTGTGGGTGGGTGAGTGAGTGGGTGGGTGGTGAGTGGGTGGAGTGGGTGGTGAGTGGGTGAGTGGGGAGTGAGTGAGAGTGTGAGTGGGTGGGTGGGTGAGTGAGTGGGTGGGTGGGGGTGGGTGGGTGAGTGGGTGGGTGGGTGAGAGTGAGTGGGTGGGTGAGTGGGTGGGTGAGTGGGTGGGTGGGTGGTGGAGGTGGGTGGTGTGTGAGTGAGTGGGTGGGTGAGTGGTGGGGTGGGGTGAGTGAGTGAGTGAGTGGGTGGGTGAGTGGGTAGGGTGGGTGGGTGGGTGAGTGAGTGGGTGGTGGGTGGGTGGGTGGGTGGTGGGTGGGTGGGTGGGTGAGTGGGTGGGTGGGTGGGTGGAGTGGGGTGGGTGGGTGGGTGAGGGGGGTGGGTGGGTGAGGGTGGGTGGGTGGGTGAGTGGGTGGGTGGTGGGTGGGTGAGTGGTGGGTGGGGGGTGGGTGGGTGGGTGAGTGGGTGGGGTGGGGGTGGGTGGGTGGGTGGGTGGTGGTGGGTGGGTGGGTGAGTGAGTGGGGTGTGAGTGGGTGGGTGGTGGTGGGTGGGTGAGTGGGTGAGATGGTGGGTGAGTGAGTGGGTGAGTGAGTGGGTGAGTGGTGAGGGTGGTGGGTGGGTGGGTGGGTGGGTGGGGGGGGGTGAGTGGGTGGGTGGTGAGTGGGTGGGTGGGTGGGTGGGGAGTGAGTGGTGAGTGAGTGGTGGGTGGGTGGGTGGGGGAGGGTGGGAGTGAGTGGAGGTGGGTGGGGAGGTGAGTGAGGGAGGGTGGGTGGGTGGGTGGGTGAGTGGGGGTGTGGTGGGGGTGAGTGAGTGGGTGGGTGGGTGAGTGAGTGGTGAGTGGGGAGTGAGTGAGTGGGTGAGTGAGTGGGGGGTGAGTGGTTGAGTGAGTGTGTGAGTGGCTGAGTGGGTTGGTGAGTGATTGAGTGACTGATTGTGAGTGTGTGTGCGTTAGTCTGTGTGTGTGTGTGTCCGGCAAGGCAACCCCTTTCCTCCTCGCTGTGCCGGACGGGGCAACTCTGTCGTGGACAGTGCCTGTGGGCGGTGGGCCAATTCCGATTGGCCTTTCACCTCATGGAGTCTGTGACCACCACAGGGGCTAAACAGGGGCTCTGGACGGGTGCGAGGGGCTGGTAACCCCTCCACATTAAAAAATTTACCACTAAACCACGACTTAAATATGTAACCGGAGGCCCGGGGGGCCAGGCGTCTATGACGTCTCCTGGCCAAACCCTAATTGGCGGAGCCAGGAGATTGAATCTCTACCCTCGGGGCTCCTCCAGAAACAACGAAAAGCCACTTCGTGTGGCCACGTGGAATGTTCGAACGCTCACTGCGGAGGAGAGGCTGCCACTCCTCTGTCGGGAGCTGGACCGGTACCGCCTGGATCTCTGTGGCATTCAGGAGGTCTGGTGGACCGTCTCTGGCTCCCGCTAACATGAGGGGTGGACAGTCCTCTACTCGGGGCAGGAGACTGCCAAACAACAGGGAGTGGCTCTTCTTCTGAACAAAAGAATGAAGGGGGGCGTGGGAGTGTGGCGGTGAGTTGTGGGAAGATGTCAGCCCCAGGCTACTTTGGGCTCGCCTTCCCATCAACCGGAGGCGAGGAGTGGTGGTCGTGGTTACTTATGCCCCACCGAAGACGAACATCTGTGGAGGGATGCAGGCAAGGCCGATGAGTCAGATGCCTTCTATGACCTCCTGTCACAGGTGCTGGCTAAAGTGGCCCCTCGGGATAGAGTCATCTTGTTGGGTGACATTAATGCCCGAGTTGGTCATGATGCTGGCACCTGGTCTGGAGTGATTGGAGCATGGGCCAGATCAGCTCAATAACAACGGTAGGAGGCTGCTAGATTTTTGTGCAGCCCATGGGCTTGTAATTACCAACACGGCATCGGCGCATCGGCGCATCCACACAACATCATGGATGCATGCCGGGTCCAAGCAAGAACATCTGCTGGACTACGTAGTGACGGACCAGCAGATGCAAGCCCATGTCCTTGACACCAGGACCTACTGTAGAGCTGATCTGCCCTCTGACCATTGACTAGTCATCTGTAAGATGCACCTGCCATTCTTCCACTCCGGTGGTGGGTGTACACCCAGGACCCCATTCCAACCTAAGGTGGCATGGCCTCAGTTAGCTGATGAAAGTTGCAAACGAGAATTTCATCATCGCTTGCGGCTGGGGTTAGCATCGTCCCCCACTCCTCCTGATGTCGAGGGTAAATGGGCGAGGTTTAGGACTGTGACTCATGCAGCTGCAATGGCTGCTTTGGGTACGTGGTCCAGACCTCCCCATAGACTCTGGCTGACAGAGGAGGTGTTCAGGCTGGCTGAGAAAAAGCGACAGGCCCACTCTCATCGGCTACAGCATCCCACAACAGAGAATGAGGAGGCTTACCGCAGCCTTCGCTCGGAGGTTCGGAGAGCCGTGAGGCGCTGCAAGGATGGGTGGTGGTCGCGGGTTGCTGAGAAGATGGAGTCTGCCTCAATGGCCCGCGATCACAAATCCCTATTAAACTCCATAAAAAAGTAACCTGCAGCGCCACACCTATTACCATCATTAGGGGAAAGGACGGTGATCCTATCTCTGACCCCCAGGAACAGGTTTGTAGATTTGCTGAGCATTTCTGTGAGGTCCTGGGGGAGGGGGGATCCCTCAGCCTGAAAAACATCATGGGACAAAGTGGGGATGACCCTGCTGAGGCTGCGGTGCCTCAAATATTGGAGGAAGTCACCCCCTGTGAGTGGCTGGTTGAGGTGCCATCCGTTGTGCAAGTACTGAAGGCGATCCAGAGTCTGAGACCAGGAAAGGCAGCGGGCAGAGATGATCTCCCAAGCGAAATGCTGAGGGTGGCGTTTGTGCACAGACTGCCCTATATGACATCATAACAACAGTCTGGACCACTGGACGGGTTCCGCAGGATTGGAAGGATGCCCTGGTGGTCCCCCTCTTTAAGAAGGGGGACCGCACAGACTGTAACAACTACAGGGGCATCTCACTCCTCAGTGTGCCGGGAAAGGTCCTGGCAAGGATTATTCAACATCGCCTTGCCAGGCACGCTGAGGAAAGGCTTGCGGAGCCCCAATGCGTTTTCAGGAAAGGGCGGTCCTGCACAGATGCCATATTTTCTGTCCATCTGCTACAGCAGAGGTGTAGGGAATTCCAACAAGACCTACATCTCTGCTTCATAGACCTGGTCAAGGCCTATGATACCATCAGTAGGCCTGGGCTCTGGGTTGTTCTTCGTGTTTTCGGAGTACCTGACCCTCTGCTCACGCTCATTAAGGACCTTCATGATGGTGAGCGGGCCCGGGTAAAACTACGTGGCTGGGAGTCTGAGCCATTCCCTGTACACCTTGGGGTGCGACAGGGATGTCCTCTGGCTCCCACATTATTTAACATCTATTTTGACCACGTAGTTCGTGAAGCATTCAATAGCTGTACCGGGGGAATCTCCATTTGGTACAGATATAATGGGAGGCTGATCGATGCCCGGGTGCGGTCAAGGGATGGCTCCCTATTGCTCAACCACGTTATGTATGCCGATGATTTGGTAATAGCTGCTCATTCAGAGGAGGAGTTGGAGACGCTGCTGCTGAGACTGGAGCGTGCCACTAAGAGATGGGGCCTTACCATCAGTCCCACCAAAACTAAGCACCTGCCTGGGTATTTTGTACCATCGGACACTCCACCCCCACAACTCCCAATCGGTGATGGGGCAGTTGTGGAGCGAGTGGAGAGTTTCCCATACCTGGGCAGTGTGCTCATGACCGGCTCCGGTTTAACATCAGAGGACTCACTCCGAATCAGTCGAGCGGCATTATCTTTTTATCGGTTGCATAACGCTGTGTGGAAGCTACCTGGTCTGTCGCTCCACACGAAGCTTCGGGTCTTCTCGGCCACAGTCATTCCCTCCCTTCTCTACGCTTGCGAAACGTGGACCCCCCTAATGGAGCATCTTCGCCGGTTGGAAACATTTAGGCTGACCTGCCTTTGATCCATCCTGGCTTTAACCAGGCTGGATTGTGTCAGCTCACAAATCCTTGAAAGATCTGGACAAAGTCCCATCGGTGAGCTCCTCCGGCAGGCAAGGCTGCGATGGCTGGGTCATGTAGCCCACATGCCCAGCTACCGCATGCCTAAACAGCTTTTTTTCGGCCGGATAGAGGGGGCTAAACTGGCGCGACACGGGCTAGAGAAGAGATGGAGTGATGTGGTACAGGGGGACGTGGAGCTGAGTGGACTTGCCGATGACTGGTACCAGCGGTGTCAAGATCGGCCTCTGTGGAGGAGGCTCGTGAAGGACGCTACTGGGCAGTTGGAGGCAGTCGCCCTCCAACAACAACGTAGGGCGGAGGAGCGACGCTCACAACAACGCGCGGAGCGCCGGGTGGCTAAAGCACAGCAAGTTAGCACAGTAGGGGGCACAGGTGGTGCATCAGCCAGTCATCTCGGTCGTCTCAGTCAGTCGACACGTGGCACCTGGGTCTGCCCCGTGACCTCCTGCCAGCGGGCGTTCGACACTTCACGTGGCCTCAAGGTGCACAAAGCCTGGCACAAGCGTCGTGGTGACGTCACCGCCATTGAGTGGCAAATGGCGGTTGTTGTTGTTATAGTGAGTGTGTGTGTTTGTGAGTGTGTGAGTGTGTGTTTCTCGGGAGCGGTCGAGTAGCAATCAGGACTAGCCCCTACAGCCTGCTAGAGGCTACATGGGGGATCTTTGTCTGTGTGTAGGTGCTGCTACTCGCTACTACTAACAGCACTTGCCCCTACAGCCTGCTAGAGGCTACACGGGGGATCTTTGTCTGTGTGTAGGTGCTGCTACTCGCTACTACTAACAGCACTTGCCCCTACAGCCTGCTAGAGGCTATCTGGGGGAGCTTTGTCTGTGTGTAGGTGATGCTACTACTAACAGCACTTGCCCCTACAGCCTGCTAGAGGCTATCTGGGGGAGCTTTGTCTGTGTGTAGTTGCTGCTACTACTAACAGCACTTGCCCCTACAGCCTGCTAGAGGCTACATGGGGGATCTTTGACTGTGTGTAGGTGCTGCTACTAACAGCACTTGCCCCTACAGCCTGCTAGAGGCTACCTGGGGGATCTTTGTCTGTGTGTAGGTGCTGCTACTCACTACTACTAACAGTACTTGCCCCTACAGCCTGCTAGAGGCTACACGGGGGCTCTTTGTCTGTGTGTAGGTGCTGCTACTAACAACACTTGCCCCTACAGCCTGCTAGAGGCTACCTGGGGGAGCTTTGTCTGTGTGTAGGTGCTGCTACTCACAGCACTTGCCCCTTCCAGCCTGCCAGAGGCTACACGGGGGGTCTTTGTATGTGTATAGGTGCCACTGCTAACAGCACTTGCCCCTACAGCCTGCTAGAGGCTACCTGGGGGAGCTTTGTCTGTGTGTAGGTGATGCTACTACTGACAGCACTTGCCCCTACAGCCTGCTAGAGGCTACACGGGGGATCTTTGTCTGTGTAGGTAGCTATTACTAACAGCACTTGCCCCTACAGCCTGCTAGAGGCTACCTGGAGGATCTTTGTCTGTGTGTAGGTGATGCTACTACTGACAGCACTTGCCCCTACAGCCTGCTAGAGGCTACACGGGGGATCTTTGTCTGTGTGTAGGTGCCACTGCTAACAGCACTTGCCCCTAGAGCCTGCTAGAGGCTACATGGGGGATCTTTGTCTGTGTGTAGGTGCCACTGCTAACAGCACTTGCCCCTACAGCCTGCTAGAGGCTACACGGGGGATCTTTGTCTGTGTGTAGGTGCTGCTACTACTAACAGCACTTGCCCCTACAGCCTGCTAGAGGCTACACGGGGGATCTTTGTCTGTGTGTAGGTGCCACTGCTAACAGCACTTGCCCCTACAGCCTGCTAGAGGCTACACGTGGGATCTTTGTCTGTGTAGGTAGCTACTACTAACAGCACTTGCCCCTACAGCCTGCTAGAGGCTACCTGGAGGAGCTTTGTCTGTGTGTAGGTGATGCTACTACTAACAGCACTTGCCCCTAGAGCCTGCTAGAGGCTATCTGGGGGAGCTTTGTCTGTGTGTAGGTGATGCTACTACTAACAGCACTTGCCCCTACAGCCTGCTAGAGGCTATCTGGGGGAGCTTTGTCTGTGTGTAGTTGCTGCTACTACTAACAGCACTTGCCCCTACAGCCTGCTAGAGGCTACATGGGGGATCTTTGACTGTGTGTAGGTGCTGCTACTAACAGCACTTGCCCCTACAGCCTGCTAGAGGCTACCTGGGGGATCTTTGTCTGTGTGTAGGTGCTGCTACTCACTACTACTAACAGCACTTGCCCCTACAGCCTGCTAGAGGCTACACGGGGGCTCTTTGTCTGTGTGTAGGTGCTGCTACTAACAACACTTGCCCCTACAGCCTGCTAGAGGCTACCTGGGGGAGCTTTGTCTGTGTGTAGGTGCTGCTACTCACAGCACTTGCCCCTTCCAGCCTGCCAGAGGCTACACGGGGGGTCTTTGTATGTGTATAGGTGCCACTGCTAACAGCACTTGCCCCTACAGCCTGCTAGAGGCTACCTGGGGGAGCTTTGTCTGTGTGTAGGTGATGCTACTACTGACAGCACTTGCCCCTACAGCCTGCTAGAGGCTACACGGGGGATCTTTGTCTGTGTAGGTAGCTATTACTAACAGCACTTGCCCCTACAGCCTGCTAGAGGCTACCTGGAGGATCTTTGTCTGTGTGTAGGTGATGCTACTACTGACAGCACTTGCCCCTACAGCCTGCTAGAGGCTACACGGGGGATCTTTGTCTGTGTGTAGGTGCCACTGCTAACAGCACTTGCCCCTAGAGCCTGCTAGAGGCTACATGGGGGATCTTTGTCTGTGTGTAGGTGCCACTGCTAACAGCACTTGCCCCTACAGCCTGCTAGAGGCTACACGGGGGATCTTTGTCTGTGTGTAGGTGCTGCTACTACTAACAGCACTTGCCCCTACAGCCTGCTAGAGGCTACACGGGGGATCTTTGTCTGTGTGTAGGTGCCACTGCTAACAGCACTTGCCCCTACAGCCTGCTAGAGGCTACACGTGGGATCTTTGTCTGTGTAGGTAGCTACTACTAACAGCACTTGCCCCTACAGCCTGCTAGAGGCTACCTGGAGGAGCTTTGTCTGTGTGTAGGTGATGCTACTACTAACAGCACTTGCCCCTAGAGCCTGCTAGAGGCTACAAGGGGGGCCTTTGTCTGTGTGTAGGTGCTGCTACTCGCTACTACTGACAGCACTTGCCCCTACAGCCTGCTAGAGGCTACCTGGGGGACCTTTGTCTGTGTAGGTAGCTACTACTAACAGCACTTGCCCCTACAGCCTGCTAGAGGCTACCTGGGGGACCTTTGTCTGTGTATAGGTGCTGCTACTACTAACAGCACTTGCCCCTACAGCCTGCTAGAGGCTACACGGAGGATCTTTGTCTGTGTGTAGGTGCCACTGCTAACAGCACTTGCCCCTACAGCCTGCTAGAGGCTACACGGGGGAGCTTTGTCTGTGTGTAGGTGCTACTAACAGCACTTGCCCCTACAGCCTGCTAGAGGCTACCTGGAGGATCTTTGTCTGTGTGTAGGTGATGCTACTACTGACAGCACTTGCCCTTACAGCCTGCTAGAGGCTACCTGGAGGATCTTTGTCTGTGTGTAGGTGATGCTACTACTGACAGCACTTGCCCCTACAGCCTGCTAGAGGCTACACGGGGGACCTTTGTCTGTGTGTAGGTGCTGCTACTAACAGCACTTGCCCCTACAGCCTGCTAGAGGCTACATGGGGGAGCTTTGTCTGTGTGTAGGTGATGCTACTGACAGCACTTGCCCCTACAGCCTGCCAGAGGCTACCTGGGGGACCTTTGTCTGTGTGAGTGGTGGAGTCTCACCTCTCCCGCTTTGTGTAAATCTTCAGCGTCGCGTCCAGTTGACGATCGAGCTCCTGGGGACGCAGAAAACGCAGGTGACACCATCACTACCTCCACTACCACTATTACCACCACTACCACCATCACCATCATCACTACCACCATCATCACCACCACCACTACCACCATCACCACCACCACCACTACCACCACCACCATCACCACCACTACCACCACCACCACCATCACCACCACCGTCTCCACCACCACCACCACTGTCTCCACCACCACCACCACCATCATCACCACCACTACCACCACCACCATCACCCACCACTACCACCACCACCTCCACCATCACCATCAACACCACCGTCTCCAACCACCACCACCACTGTCTCCACCACCACTACTACCACCACCACCATCACCACCACTACCACCACCACCACCACCGTCTCCACCACCACCACTACCACCACTTCCATCACAACCATCTCCACCACCACCGTCTCCACCACCACCACCACCGTCTCTACCACCTCGACCACCACCACCACCACCACCACCGTCTCCACCACCACCACCACCACCTCCACTACCACCACCACCATCACCTCCACTACCACCACCACCATCACCACCACCACCATCACCACCATCACCACCACCATCACCACCATCACCACCACCATCACCACCATCTCCACCACCATCTCCACCACCATCACCATCTCCACCACCATCACCATCTCCACCACCACCATCACCACCGTCTCCACCACCACCACCACCTCCATTACCATCACCACCATCACCACCATCTCCCCACCACCACCATCTCCACGACCACCATCTCCACCACCACCAACAACCGCCATTCGCCACTAAGTGGCGGTGACGTCACCACGACGCTTGTGCCAGGCTATGTGCACACTGAGGCCACGTGAAGTGTCGAACGCCCGCTGTCAGGAGGTCACAGGGCAGACCCAGCAGGTGCCACGGGTCGACTGACTGAGATGACTGAGATGACTGGCTGATGCACCACCTGTGCCCCCTACTGTGCCAACCCGCTGTGCTTTAGCCACCCGGCGCTCCGCTCGTTGTTGTGAGCGTCGCTCCTCCGCCCTCCGTTGTTGTTGGAGGGCGACTGCCTCCAACTGCCCAGTAGCGTCCTTCACGAGCCTCCTCCACAGAGGCCGATCTTGACACCGCTGGTACCAGTCATCGGCAAGTCCACTCAGCTCCACGTCCTCCTGTACCACATCACTCCATCTCTTCTCTAGCCAGTGCCGTGCCCGTTTAGCCCCCTCTATCCGGCCGAACAAAAGCTGTTTCGGCATGCGGTGGCTGGGCATGCGGGCGACATGACCCAGCCAACGCAGCTTTGCCTGCCGGAGGAGCTCACCGATGGGACTTTGCCCAGATCTTTCAAGGATTTGTGAGCTCATCACACAATCCAGCCTGGTTAAACCCAGGATGGATCGTAGGCAGGCTAGCCTAAATGTTTCCAACATTCATACTGGCCTGCCTACACCACACAAACACACACCACACACACATACTCAGACACACCACACACACATACACACATAGACATAGCCTGCACCACCTACCAACACTGACACACAGACGCACACACACCACACACAACAAACACACACACCACACACAGACACTAAACCTGCACATACACACCACACACACACCGCACACAGACACACAAATACATGGACGGACACGCACACAGACACACAACATACAGACACACCACACACGAACACACCACACACAGACAAACAAATACACACACAGACACAAATACATGGACAAAGATAAATAAAGATCCCCCATATAGCCTTAACAGACTGTAGGGGCAAGTGCTGTTAGCGAGCACCTATGAAGGCCGGTAACGGTACACCGGCGGGTGGGAGGCCAGCACCACGCCCGACCGCCTTTGTCTCCCTAGTGGCGATGTTTACACACCGCACCAGGTACTCATTTGAGGCTGAGTCGACCTAGGGGAGGCCCGGGACCGGTTCAGATAATCGTCACTGGTGTTGGCCGTGAGCGGGAATCGAACCCGGGTCGCCGGGTTCATAGCGCAGCGTAGCGCTAACCGGAGGTATACCACCACCATCACCACCCTCACCACCACCACCACCCTCACCACCTCCACCACCCTCACCACCCTCACCACCCTCACCACCATCACCCCCATCACCCTTACCACCCTTACCACCACCACCACCATCAACACCTCCACCATCACCACCTCCACCACCATCACCACCCCCATCACCCTCACCACCATCACCACCACCATCACCACTACCATCACCACCACCACCATCACCACCACCATCACCACCATCATCACCACCATCACCACCACCATCACCACTATCATCACCACCATCTCCACCACCTCGACCACCACCATCTCCACCACCACCATCTCCACCACCACCATCACCACCATCACCGTCTCCACCACCACCACCTCCATCACCATCTCCATCACCACCATCTCCCCACCACCATCTCCACGACCACCATCTCCACCACCACCACCAACAACCGCCATTCGCCACTAAGTGGCGGTGACGTCACCACGACGCTTGTGCCAGGCTATGTGCACCCTGAGGCCACGTGAAGTGTCGAACGCCCGCTGGCAGGAGGTCACGGGGCAGACCCAGGTGCCACGGGTCGACTGACTGAGATGACTGGCTGATGCACCACCTGTGCCCCCTACTGTGCCAACCTGCTGTGCTTTAGCCACCCGGCGCTCCGCTCGTTGTTCTGAGCGTCGTTCCTCCGCCCTCCGTTGTTGTTGGAGGGCGACTGCCTCCAACTGCCCAGTAGCATCCTTCACGAGCCTCCTCCACAGAGGCCGATCTTGACACCGCTGGTACCAGTCATCGGCAAGTCCACTCAGCTCCACGTCCTCCTGTACCACATCACTCCATCTCTTCTCTAGCCAGTGCCTTGCCCGTTTAGCCCTCTCTATCCGGCCGAACAAAAGCTGTTTCGGCATGCGGTGGCTGGGCATGCGGGCGACATGACCCAGCCAACGCAGCTTTGCCTGCCGGAGGAGCTCACCGATGGGACTTTGCCCAGATCTTTCAAGGATTTGTGAGCTCATCACACAATCCAGCCTGGTTAAACCCAGGATGGATCGTAGGCAGGCTAGCCTAAATGTTTCCAACATTCATACTGGCCTGCCTACACCACACAAACACACACCACACACACATACTCAGACACACCACACACACATACACACATAGACATAGCCTGCACCACCTACAAACACTGACACACAGACGCACACACACCACACACAACATACAAACACACACACACTACACACAGACACTAAACCTGCACATACACACCACACACACATCACACACAGACACACAAATACATGGACGGACACGCACACAGACACACCACACACAGACAACACGACACACGGACACACCATACACGAACACACCACACAGAAACACACACATACACACACACCACACAAATATATGGACGGACACGCACACAGACACACCACACACAGACACACCACACACGGACACACCATACACGAACACACCACACAGACACACAAACAAATACACACACAGACACAAATACATGGACAAAGATAAATAAAGATCCCCCATATAGCCTTAACAGACTGTAGGGGCAAGTGCTGTTAGCGAGCACCTATGAAGGCCGGTAACGGTACACCGGCGGGTGGGAGGCCAGCACCACGCCCGACTGCCTTTGTCTCCCTAGTGGCGATGCTTACACACCGCACCAGGTACTCATTTGAGGCTGAGTCGACCTAGGGGAGGCCCGGGACCGGTTCAGATAATCGTCACTGGTGTTGGCCGTGAGCGGGAATCGAACCCGGGTCGCCAGGTTCATAGCGCAGCGTAGCGCTAACCGGTGGTATACCACCACCATCACCACCCTCACCACCACCACCACCACCCTCACCCTCACCACCCTCACCACCCTCACCACCATCACCCCCATCACCCCCATCACCCTTACCACCCTTACCACCACCACCTCCACCACCACCTCCACCATCACCACCTCCACCACCATCACCACCCCCACCACCCTCACAACCACCACCACCATCACCTCCACCACCACCACCTCCACTACCACCACCACCATCACCACCACCACCATCACCACCATCACCACCACCATCATCACCACCATCACCACCACCATCACCACCATCACCACCATCACCACCATCACCATCACCACCATCTCCACCACCTCGACCACCACCATCTCCACCACCACCATCTCCACCACCACCATCACCACCATCACCACCATCACCACCGTCTCCACCACCACCACCACCTCCATCACCATCTCCATCACCACCATCACCACCATCTCCCCACCACCACCACCAACAACCGCCATTCGCCACCAAGTGGCGGTGACGTCACCACGACGCTTGTGCCAGGCTATGTGCACCCTGAGGCTACGTGAAGTGTCGAACGCCCGCTGGCAGGAGGTCACTGGGCAGACCCAGGTGCCACGGGTCGACTGACTGAGATGACTGAGATGACTGGCTGATGCACCACCTGTGCCCCCTACTGTGCCAACCTGCTGTGCTTTAGCCACCCGGCGCTCCGCTCGCTGTTATGAGCGTTGCTCCTCCGCCCAGTAGCGGTGTCCTTCACAAGTCTCCTCCACTGAGGCCGATCTTGACACCGCTGGAACTAGTCATCGGTAAGTCCACTCAGCTCCACATCCTCCTGTACCACGTCACTCCATCTCTTCTCTAGCCAGTGCCTTGCCCGTTTAGCCCCCTCTATCCGGCCGAACAAAAGCTGTTTCGGCATGCGGTGGCTGAGCCTGCGGGCGACATGACCCAGCCAACGCAGCTTTGCCTGCCGGAGGACCTCACCGATGGGACTTTGCCCAGATCTTTCAAGGATTTGTGAGCTCATCACACAATCCAGCCTGGTTAAACCCAGGATGGATCATAGGCAGGCTAGCCTAAATGTTTCCAACATTTATACTGGCCTGCCTACACCACACAAACACACACCACACACACATACTCAGACACACCACACACACATACACACATAGACATAGCCTGCACCACCTACCAACACTGACACACAGACGCACACACACCACACACAACAAACACACACA
>NC_133741.1:5033104-5069267 GCF_048934315.1 Petromyzon marinus | reverse complement strand
GTCTGTATTCCGTGATGTCGTGCAGTCTGAAGCTTCGCCTGGCTCAATAAAAAGTTTAGTGGATTAACCAGCATTGGGGAGTGGTGGTGCAGTGGTTAGCGCATTGTGTGAGGAGCATAAAGATACACACTCACACACACACAGACACACACACACACACACAGACACACAGACACATACACAGACAAACAAACACACACAGACACACACACAGACACACAGATACACACAGACACACACACAGACACACACACAGACACACAGACACACACAGACACACACACACATCACACACACAGACACACACACAGACACACACACAGACACACACAGATACACACAGACACACACAGACACAGACAGACACACACAGACACACACAGACAGACACACAGACACACACAGACAGACACACAGACACACACAGCCACACACAGCCACACACACAGATACACACACAGACACACACACACAGACACACACACAGACACACACGCAGACAAACAGACACACACACACAGACACACATAAACACACACATACATACAGACACACAGACAGACACACACAGACACACACACACAGACACACACACAGACACACATACAGACAGACAGACAGACACACACAGACACACACAGACACACAGACACACATACACAGACATACACAGAGACACACACACAGACACACACAGACAGACACACACAGACACACACACAGACAGACACACACAGACACACACACAGACAGACACACACAGACACACACAGACAGACACACACACAGACAGACACACACAGACACACAGACACACACACAGACACACACACAGACAGACACACACAGACACACAGACACACGCACACACACAGACACACACACAGACACACACACACAGACACACAGACACACACACACAGACACACAGACACACACACAGACACACACAGACACACACACACAGACACACACACACAGACACACACACACAGACACACACACACAGACACACACAGACACACAGACAGACACACACACAGACACACACACACAGACAGACACACACAGACACACACAGACAGACACACACACAGACAGACACACACACAGACACACACACAGACAGACACACACAGACACACAGACACACGCACACGCACAGACACACACACAGACACACACACAGACACACAGACACACACACACAGACACACACACACAGACACACACAGACACACACAGACACACACACAGACACACACAGACAGACACACACAGACACACACAGACACACACACAGACACACACACACAGACACACACAGACAGACACACACACACAGACAGACACACACAGACACACACAGACACACACACAGACACAGACAGACACACACACACAGACACACTCACAGACACACACACAGACACACACACACAGAAACACACACACACACAGACACACACACAGAGACTCACACACACACAGACACACGCACACAGACACACACACAGACACACACACAGACACACACACAGACACACACACAGACACACACACAGACACACACAGACAAACACGTGGGCGAGTGGGTGGCTCGTTGTGTCAATGAAGATCGTCGTTTGTCGCCTCGACATTTAAAGTCGTCACTAAAAGCTTTTCCGTTTCTAATCAACGTGGAGTGGGAAGTGTAGAGACACAGACAAAGCTGCCACCTCTGGGTATAGCCCTTTGCAGTGTGTCGGGGCAAGTGCTGGTCGCGTGTGGGATTGTAGCGACTGACACTCACTCACTCTGTCAGCGATTTAGTCAGTCACTCACTCAGCCACTCACTCACTCAATCAGTCAGCCACTCACTCAGTCACTCACTCAGCCACTCACTCACTCAATCAGTCAGCCACTCACTCAGTCACTCACTCACTCAGTTACTCACTCAGCCACTCACTCACTCAGTCAGCCACTCACTGAATCACTCACTCACTCAGTCACTCACTCACTCAGTCACTCACTCACCCACTCACTCACTCAGCCACTCATTCACTCAATCACTCACTCACTCAGCCACTCACCCTCTCACTCAGCCGCTCACTCAGTGAGCCACTCAGTCACTCACTCACTCAATCACTCACTCAGGAACTCACTCATCCACTCACTTAGTCACTCACTCAGTCACTCAGCCACTCAGTCACTCACTCACTAAGTCACTCACTCAGTCACTCACTCCCTCAGACAGCCACTCACTCACTCAGCCACTCATTCAGTCACTTACTCACTTACTCACTCACTTACTCAGTCACTCACTCACTTAGTCACACACACAGACACACACAGAGACACACATACACTGACACACACAGACACACACACACACGAACACACAGACACAGACACACACATAGACACAGACGCACACATACATACAGACACACACACAAAAACATAAAGACACACACACACACATAGACACATAGACACACACACAGAGACACACACATAGACACACATAGACACACACAGACACACAGACACATACAGACACACACGGACACACACACAGACAGACACACACAGACACACACACAGACACACACAGACACACACAGACACACACACAGACACACACAGACACACACACATACACACACACAGACACACACAGATATACAGACAAACACACAGACACACACACAGACACACACACACAGACACACACACAGACACACACACAGACACAGGCACACACACACACAGACACACACACACAGACACACACACACAGACACACACACACAGACACACACACAGACACACACACAGACACACACACAGTCTCACACACACACAGACACACACACACACACAGACACACACATACACACACACAGACACACACAGACACACACACAGACACACACAGACACACACAGACACACACACAGACACAGACACACACACAGACACACACACACACAGACACACACACACAGACACACACACAGACACACACAGACACACGCACAGACACACACACACACACAGACACACACACAGTCTCACACACACACAGACACACACACAGACAGACACACACATACACACACACAGACACACACAGACACACACACAGACACACACACACAGACACACACAGACACACACACAGACACACACACACAGACACACACACACAGACACACACACAGACACACACACAGACACACACAGACACACACACAGACACACACAGACACACACACACACATACACACACACACAGACACACACAGATATGCAGACACACACACACAGACACACACACACAGACACACAGACACACACACAGACACACACACACACAGACACACACACACAGACACACACACACAGACACACACACACAGACACACAGTCTCACACACACACACAGACACACACAGACACACACACACACAGACACACACATATACACACACACAGACACACACAGACACACACACAGACACACACACACAGACACACACACACACAGACACACACATACACACACACACAGACAACCACACACAACACAGACACACACACAGACACACACACACAGACACACACAGACACATACACACACAGACACACACACACACAGACACACACACAGACACACACACACACAGACACACACATACACACACACAGACACACACATACACACACACACACAGACACACACACAGACACACACACACAGACACACACAGACACATACACACACATACACACACACACATACACACACACACAGACACACACACACAGCCACACACACACACATACACACACACACAGACACACACATACACACACACACAGACACACACACAGACACACACACACAGACACACACAGACACATACACACACATACACACACACACAGACACACACATACACACACAGACACACACACAGACACACAGACACACACAGACACATACACAGACACACACACACAGACACACACAGACACACACACAGACACACAGACACACACACAGACACACACATACACACACACACAGACACACACACACACAGACACACACACACAGACACACACACAGACACACACACACAGACACACACAGACACACACAGACACACACACACAGACACACACAGACACACACAGACACACACAGACACACACACAGACACACACAGACACATACACACACACAAGCACGTGCCCACGTCACCAGGACACTCCGACCAGCTCGCTCATTGCTAATTAAACAGATACACACACACAGTGACACACACAGACACACACAGTGACACACACAGACACACACACACAGACACACACAGACACACACACAGACACACACAGTGACACACACAGATACACAGGAAGTCAATTTGAGAGTCGCACTCAGTCAGTGAGTTAGAGAGAGGGAACAGGTGAGTGGGTGGGTTAGTGGGGGGGTGAGTGGGGGGGTGAGTGGGGGGGTGAGTGGGTGGGTTAGTGGGGGGGTGAGTGGGGGGGGTGAGTGGGGGGGTGAGTGGGTGGGTTAGTGGGGGGGTTAGTGGGTGGGTTAGTGGGTGGGGTTAGTGGGGGGGGGGGGGTTAGTGGGGGGGTTAGTGGGGGGGTGAGTGGAGAGAGTGAGTGGGTGGGTGAGTGGGGGAGTTAGTGGGTGGGTTAGTGGTGGGGGTTAGTGGGGGGGGGGGTGAGTGGGTGGGTTAGTGGGGGGTTAGTGGGTGGGTTAGTGGGGGGGGGGTGAGTGGGGGGTGAGTGGGGGGGTGAGTGGGGGGGTGAGTGGGGGGGTGAGTGGGGGGGGGTAGTGGGTGGGTGAGTGGGGGGGTTAGTGGGTGGGTTAGTGGGTGGGGTTAGTGGGGGGGGGGGTTAGTGGGGGGGTTAGTGGGGGGGTGAGTGGAGAGAGTGAGTGGGTGGGTGAGTGGGGGAGTTAGTGGGTGGGTTAGTGGTGGGGGTTAGTGGGGGGGGGGGGGGTGAGTGGGTGGGTTAGTGGGGGGTTAGTGGGTGGGTTAGTGGGGGGGGGGTGAGTGGGGGGTGAGTGGGGGGGTGAGTGGGGGGGTGAGTGGGGGGGTGAGTGGGGGGGGGTAGTGGGTGGGTGAGTGGGGGGGTTAGTGGCTGGGTTAGTGGGTGGGTTAGTGGTGGGGGTTAGTGGGGGGATGCGTGGGTGGGTTAGTGGGTGGGTTAGTGGGGGGTTAGTGGGTGGGTTAGTGGGGGGGGGGGGTGAGTGGGGGGGATAGTGGGGGGTGAGTGGGGGGGTTAGTGGGGGGTGAGTGGGTGGGTTAGTTGGGCGGTTAGTGGGGGGGAGGTGAGTGGGTGGGTTAGTGGGGGAGTGAGTGGGGGGGTGAGTGGGGGGGTGAGTGGGTGGGTTAGTGGGGGGGTTAGTGGGGGGTGAGTGGGGGGTGAGTGGGGGGTGAGTGGGTGGGTTAGTGGGGGGGTTAGTGGGTGGATGAGTGGGGGGGGTGAGTGGGGGGGTGAGTGGGGGGTTAGTGGGTGGGTTAGTGGGTGGGGTTAGTGGGGGGGGTTAGTGGGGGGGTTAGTGGGGGGGTGAGTGGAGAGAGTGAGTGGGTGGGTGAGTGGGGGAGTTAGTGGGTGGGTTAGTGGTGGGGGTTATGGGGGGGGGTGAGTGGGTGGGTTAGTGGGGGGTTAGTGGGTGGGTTAGTGGGGGGGGGGGTGAGTGGGGGGTGAGTGGGGGGGTGAGTGGGGGGGTGAGTGGGGGGGTGAGTGGGGGGGTGAGTGGGGGGGGTTAGTGGGTGGGTGAGTGGGGGGGTTAGTGGGTGGGTTAGTGGGTGGGTTAGTGGTGGGGGTTAGTGGGGGGGTGCGTGGGTGGGTTAGTGGGTGGGTTAGTGGGGGGTTAGTGGGTGGGTTAGTGGGGGGGGGTGAGTGGGGGGGGGGTAGTGGGGGTGAGTGGGGGGTTAGTGGGGGGTGAGTGGGTGGGTTAGTTGGGCGGTTAGTGGGGGGGGGTGAGTGGGTGGGTTAGTGGGGGAGTTAGTGGGGGGGTGAGTGGGGGGGGTGAGTGGGGTGGGTTAGTGGGGGGGTTAGTGGGGGGGTGAGTGGGGGGTGAGTGGGGGGGTTAGTGGGCGGCGAGTGGGTGGGTTAGTGGGGGGGTTGTGGGTGGGTTGGTGGGGGGGTTAGTGGGGGTGTGAGTGGGTGGGTTAGTGGGTGGTTAGTGGGGGGGTTAGTGGGTGAGTTAGTGGGGGGGTTAGTGGGGAGGTCAATGGGGGGGTTAGTGGGGGGGTGAGTGGGTGGATGAGTGGGGGGGTGAGTGGGTGAGTGGGGGGTCTAGTGGGTGGGTGAGAGGGTGGGTGAGTGGGGGGGGTGAGTGGGGGGGGGTGAGTGGGGGGGATAGTGGGGGGGTGAGTGGGTGGATGAGTGGGTGGGTGAGTGGGTGAGTGAGTGGGGGGTGAGTGGGGGGTGAGTGAGGGGTGAGTGGGGGGTGAGTGAGTGGTGAGTGAGTGAGTGGGTGGGTGAGTGGGTGAGTGGGGGGTGAGTGAGTGAGGGGTAAGTGAGTGGGGGTGAGTGGGAGGTGAGTGAGTGGGGTGAGTGAGTGGGGTGAGTGAGTGGGTGGGTGAGTGGGGGGTGAGTGGGTGGGGTGAGTGAGTGGGGTGAGTGAGTGGGTGGGTGAGTGGGGGGTGAGTGGGTGGGTGTGAGTGATGTGGGGTGAGTGGGGGTTGAGTGAGTGGGGGGTAAGGGAGTGGGGGTGAGTGGGGTGAGTGGGGTGAGTTAGTGAGGGGTGAGTGAGTGAATGAGTGAGTGGGGTGAGTCGGGGGTGAGTGAGTGGGGTGAGTGGAGTGAGTGAGTGGGGTGAGTGAGTGGGGTGAGTGAGGGGTGAGTGAGTGGGGGTGAGTGGGTGGGTGAGTGAATGAGGGGTGAGTGAGTGGGTGAGTGAGTGAGTGAGTGGGGTGAGTGAGTGTGGGGTGAGTGGGTGGGTGAGTGAGTGAGGGGTGAGTGAGTGGGTGAGTGAGTGAGGGGTGAGTGAGTGGGTGAGTGAGTGGGGTGAGTGAGTGTGGGGTGAGTGGGTGGGTGAGTGAGTGAGTGAGTGGGGTGAGTAAATGGGGGGTGAGTGAGTGAGTGGGGTGAGCGAGTGGGGCGAGTGAGTGGAGGGTGAGTGAGAGGTGAGTGAGTGGGGGGTGAGTGAGTGGGGGTGAGTGAGTGGGGTGAGTGGGGTGAGTGAGTGGAGTGAGTGAGGGGTGAGTGAGTGAGGGGTGAGTGAGTGAGGGGTGAGTGGGGGGTGAGTGAGTGAGTGAGTGGGGGGTGAGTGGAGGGTGGGTGAGTGGGTGGGTGATTGGGGGGGGGTGAGTGGGGGGGATAGTGGAGGGGATAGTGGGGAGGTGAGTGGGTGGATGAGTGGGTGGGGGTGAGTGAGTGGGGGTGAGTGAGTGGGGTGAGTGAGTGGGGTGAGTGAGTGGGGTGAGTGAGTGGGGTGAGTGAGGGGTGAGTGAGTGGGTGGGTGAGTGTGTCGGTGAGTGGGGGGGATTAGTGGGGGGGTTAGTGGGGGTGGTGAGTGGGGGGGTTAGTGGGTGGGTTAGTGGGGTGGTTAGTGGGGGGTTGGTGGGGGGGTTTGTGGGGGGGGGTGAGTGGGGGGGGGGTGAGTGGGGGGGATAGTGGGGGGTTAGTGGGGGGTTAGTGGGGGGGTGAGTGGGGGGTGAGTGGGGGGTGAGTGAGTGGGGTGAGTAAGTGGGGTGAGTGAGTGGGGTTAGTGAGGGGTGAGTGAGTGGGGGTGAGTGAGTGAGGTGAGTGCGGGGTGAGTGAGTGGGGTGGTGAGGGGTGAGTGAGTGGGGTGAGTGAGTGGGGTGAGTGAGGGGTGAGTGAGTGGGGTGAGTGAGTGGGGTGAGTGAGGGGTGAGGGAGTGGGGTGAGTGAGTGAGGGGTGAGTGAGTGGGGGGTGAGTGAGTGGGGTGAGTGGGGGGTGAGGGAGTGGGGTGAGTGAGTGAGGGGTGAGTGAGTGGGGGGTGAGGGAGTGGGGTGAGTGGGGGTGAGGGAGTGGGGTGAGTGAGTGAGGGGTGAGTGAGTGGGCGGTGAGGGAGTGGGGTGAGTGAGTGGGGTAAGTGAGTGGGGTGAGGGAGTGGGGTGAGTGAGTGGGGTGAGTGAGTGAGGTGAGTGAGTGGGGGTGAGTGAGTGGGGTGAGTGAGTGGGCGGTGAGTGAGTGAGTGAGTGGGGTAAGTGAGGGGTTGAGTGAGTGGGTGAGTGAGTGGGGAGTGAGTGAGTGGGGTGAGTGAGGGGTAAGTGAGTGGGGTGAATGAGTGAGGGGTGAGTGAGTGGGGTGAGTGGGGGGTGAGTGGGGTGAGTGAGTGGGGTGAGTGGGTGGGGTGAGTGAGTGGGGGTGAGTGAGTGGGGGTGAGTGAGTGGGGTGAGTGAGGGGTGAGTGAGTGGGGTGAGTGAGTGAGTGATTGGGGGTGAGTGAGTGGGGTGAGTGAGGGGTGAGTGAGTGAGGGGTGAGGGAGTGGGGTGAGTGAGTGGGGGTGAGTGAGTGGGGTGAGTGAGTGGGAGGTGAGTTGCGTGAGTGAGTGGGGTGAGTGAGTGGGGGGTGAGTGGGGTGAGTGAGTGGGGTGAGTGAGTGAGGTGAGTGAGTGGGGGTGAGTGAGTGGGGTGAATGAGTGGGGTGAGTGAGTGGGAGTGAGTGAGTGAGGGGTGAGTGAGTGAGGGGTGAGTGAGTGAGGGGTGAGTGGGGGGTGAGTGAGTGAGTGAGTGGGGGGTGAGTGGAGGGTGGGTGAGTGGGTGGGTGGGGGTGAGTGAGTGGGGTGAGTGAGTGGGGTGAGTGGGGGGTGAGTGAGTGGGGGGTGAGTGAGTGGGGTGAGTGAGGGGTGAGTGAGTGGGGTGAGTGAGTGAGTGAGTGATTGGGGGTGAGTGAGTGGGGTGAGTGAGGGGTGATTGAGTGAGGGTGAGGGAGTGGGGTGAGTGAGTGGGGGTGAGTGAGTGGGGTGAGTGAGTGGGAGGTGAGTGGGCGTGAGTGAGTGGGGGTGAGTGAGTGGGGTGAGTGAGTGGGGTGAGTGAGTGGGGTGAGTGAGTGGCGTGAGTGAGTGAGGTGAGTGAGTGGGGGTGAGTGAGTGGGGCGAGTGAGTGGGGTGAGGGAGTGGGGTGAGTGAGTGAGTGGGGGTGAGTGAGTGGGGTGAGTGAGTGGGGTAAGTGAGGGGTGAGTGAGTGGGGGGTGAGTGGGGTGAGTGAGTGGGGGAGGGAGTGGGGTGAGTGAGTAGTGGGGGTGAGTGAGTGGGACGAGTGAGTGGGGTGAGGGAGTGGGGTGAGTGAGTGAGTGGGGGTGAGTGAGTGGGGTAAGTGAGGGGTGAGTGAGTGGGCTGAGTGAGTGAGTGAGTGGGGGGTGAGTGGGGGGTGAGTGAGTGGGGTGAGTGAGTGGGGTGAGTGAGTGGGGTGAGTGAGTGGGAGGTGAGTGAGTGGGGTGAGTTAGTGGGAGGTGAGTGAGTGGGGGGTGAGTGGGGTGAGTGAGTGGATGTGAGTGAGTGAGTGGGGGGTGAGTGAGTGGGGGTGAGTGAGTGGGGTGAGTGAGTGGGGTGAGTGAGTGGGGTGAGTGAGTGGGGTGAGTGAGTGGGAGGTGAGTGAGTGGGGTGAGTGAGTGGGAGGTGAGTGAGTGGGGTGAGTGAGTGGGGGGGAAAGTGGGGGGGTGAGTGGGGGGGTTAGTGGGGGGGTGAGTGGGGGGGTTAGTGGGGGGGTTAGTGGGTGGGTTAGTGGGGGGGGGGTTAGTGGGGGGGTTAGTGGGGGGGTGAGATGGAGAGAGTGAGTGGGTGGGTGGGTGAGTGGGGGGTTACGTGGGTGGGTTAGTGGTGGGGGTTAGTGGGGGGGGGGGTGAGTGGGTGGGTTAGTGGGTGGGTTAGTGGGGGGTTAGTGGGTGGGTTAGTGGGGGGGGTGAGTGGGGGGTGAGTGGGGGGGTGAGTGGGGGGTGGTGGGTGGGTGAGTGGGGGGGGTTAGTGGGTGGGTGAGTGGGGGGGTTAGTGGGTGGGTTAGTGGGTGGTTTAGTGGTGGGTGTTAGTGGGGGGGGGTTCGTGGGTGGGTTAGTGGGTGGGTTAGTGGGGGGTTAGTGGGTGGGTTAGTGGGGGGGGGGGTGAGTGGGGGGGATAGTGGGGGGGTGAGTGGGGGGGTTAGTGGGGGGTGAGTGGGTGGGTTAGTTGGGCGGTTAGTGGGGGGGGGGGTGAGTGGGTGGGTTAGTGGGGGAGTTATTGGGGGGGGTGAGTGGGGGGGTGAGTGGGTGGGTTAGTGGGGGGGTTAGTGGGGGGGTGAGTGGGGGGTGAGGGTGGTGGGTTAGTGGGCGGTGAGTGGGTGGGTTAGTGGGGGGGGTTAGTGGGTGGGTTGGTGGGGGGGTTAGTGGGGGGTGAGTGGGTGGGTTAGTGGGGGGGTTAGTGGGTGAGTTAGTGGGGGGGTTAGTGGGGAGGTCAATGGGGGGTTAGTGGGGGGGTGAGTGGGTGGATGAGTGGGGGTGAGTGGGTGAGTGGGGGGTCTAGTGGGTGGGTGAGAGGGTGGGTGAGTGGGGGGGGTGAGTGGGAGGGGTGAGTGGGGGGGATAGTGGGGGGGTGAGTGGGTGGATGAGTGGGTGGGTGAGTGGGTGAGTGAGTGGGGGGTGAGTGGGGGGTGAGTGAGGGAGTGAGTGGGGGGTGAGTGAGTGGTGAGTGAGTGAGTGGGTGGGTGAGTGGTGTGAGTGGGGGGGTTGAGTGAGTGAGGGGTAAGTGGTGCTGGGTGAGTGGGAGGTGAGTGAGTGGGGTGAGTGAGTGGGGTGAGTCAGGGGTGAGTGAGTGGCGGGTGAAGTGGGGGGGTGAGTGAGTGGGGTGAGTGAGTGGGGGGTGAGTGAGTTGTGTGAGTGGGGTGAGTGAGTGGGGTGAGTGAGTGGGTGGGTGAGTGGGGGTGAGTGGGTGGGGTGAGTGAGTGGGGTGAGTGAGTGGGTGGGTGAGTGGGGGGTGAGTGGGTGGGGTGAGTGATGTGGGGTGAGTGGGGGTTGAGTGAGTGGGGGGTAAGGGAGTGGGGTGAGTGGGTGAGTGAGTGGGGTGAGTTAGTGAGGGGTGAGTGAGTGAATGAGTGAGTGGGGTGAGTCGGGGGTGAGTGAGTGGGGTGAGGTGGAGTGAGTGAGTGGGGTGAGTGAGTGGGGTGAGTGAGGGGTGAGTGAGTGGGGGTGAGTGGGTGGGTGAGTGAATGAGGGGTGAGTGAGTGGGTGAGTGAGTGAGTGAGTGGGGTGAGTGAGTGTGGGGTGAGTGGGTGGGTGAGTGAGTGAGGGGTGAGTGAGTGGGTGAGTGAGTGAGGGGTGAGTGAATGGGTGAGTGAGTGGGGTGAGTGAGTGGGTGAGTGGGTGGGTGAGTGGGTGGGTGAGTGAGTGAGTGAGTGGGGTGAGTAAATGGGGGGTGAGTGAGTGAGTGAGTGGGGTGAGCGAGTGGGAGGTGAGTGGGTGGGGTGAGGGAGTGGGGGTGAGTGAGTGGGGTGAGTGAGTGGGGGGTGAGTGAGTGGGGGTGAGTGAGTGGGGTGAGTGAGTGGGGCGAGTGAGTGGAGGGTGAGTGAGAGGTGAGTGAGTGAGGTGAGTGAGTGTGGGGTGAGTGAGTGAGTGGGGTGAGTGTGTGGGGGGGTGAGGGAGTGGGGTGAGTGAGTGGGGTGAGTGAGTGAGGTGAGTGAGTGGGGGTGAGTGAGTGGGGTGAGTGAGTGGGGTGAGTGAGTGGGAGTGAGTGAGGGGTGAGTGAGTGAGGGGTGAGTGAGTGAGGGGTGAGTGGGGGGTGAGTGAGTGAGTGAGTGGGGGGTGAGTGGAGGGTGGGTGAGTGGGTGGGTGATTGGGGGGGGTGAGTGGGGGGGATAGTGGAGGGGATAGTGGGGAGGTGAGTGGGTGGATGAGTGGGTGGGGGTGAGTGAGTGGGGGTGAGTGAGTGGAAGTGAGTGAGTGGGGTGAGTGAGGGGTGAGTGAGTGGGTGGGTGAGTGTGTCGGTGAGTGGGGGGGATTAGTGGGGGGGGTTAGTGGGGGGGGTGAGTGGGGGGGTTAGTGGGTGGGTTAGTGGGGCGGTTAGTGGGGGGGTTGGTGGGGGGTTAGTGGGGGGGTGAGTGGGGGGGGGGTGAGTGGGGGGGTAGTGGGGGGGTTAGTGGGGGGTTAGTGGGGGGGTGAGTGGGGGGTGAGTGGGGGGTGAGTGAGTGGGGTGAGTAAGTGGGGTGAGTGAGTGGGGTGAGTGAGGGGTGAGTGAGTGGGGGTGAGTGAGTGGGGGTGAGTGAGTGAGGTGAGTGCGGGGTGAGTGAGTGGGGTGAGTGAGTGGGGTGAGTGAGGGGTGAGGGAGTGGGGTGAGTGAGTGAGGGGTGAGTGAGTGGGGGGTGAGTGAGTTGGGTGAGTGGGGGGTGAGGGAGTGGGGTGAGTGAGTGAGGGGTGAGTGAGTGGGGGGTGAGGGAGTGGGGTGAGTGAGTGAGGGGTGAGTGAGTGGGCGGTGAGGGAGTGGGGTGAGTGAGTGGGGTGAGTGAGTGGGGTGAGGGAGTGGGGTGAGTGAGTGGGGTGGAGTGAGTGGGGCGAGTGAGTGGGGTGAGGGAGTGGGGTGAGTGAGTGAGTGGGGGTGAGTGAGTGGGGTAAGTGAGGGGTGAGTGAGTGGGCTGAGAGAGTGAGTGAATGGGGGGTGAGTGGGGGGTGAGTGAGTGGGGGTGAGTGAGTGGGGTGAGTGGGTGAGTGAGTGGGGTGAGTGAGTGGGAGGTGAGTGAGTGGGGTTGTGAGTGGGGGGAGGTGAGTGGGAGGTGAGTGAGTGGGGTGAGTTAGTGGGAGGTGAGTGAGTGGGGGTGAGTGGGGTGAGTGAGTGAGTGGGGGGTGAGTGAGTGGGGGTGAGTGAGTGGGGTGAGTGAGTGGGGTGAGTGAGTGGGGTGAGTGAGTGGGAGGTGAGTGAGTGGGGTGAGTGAGTGGGGGGGAGAGTGGGGGGGTGAGTGGGGGGGGTAGTGGGGGGGTTAGTGGGTGGGTTAGTGGGGGGGGGGTTAGTGGGGGGTGTTAGTGGGGGGGTGAGTGGAGAGAATGAGTGGGTGGGTGAGTGGGGGAGTTAGTGGTGGGTTAGTGGTGGGGGTTAGTGGGGGGGGGGTGAGTGGGTGGGTTAGTGGGTGGGTTAGTGGGGGGTTAGTGGGTGGGTTAGTGGGGGGGGGTGAGTGGGGGGTGAGTTGGGGGTGAGTGGGGGGGTGAGTGGGGGGGTGAGTGGGGGGGGTTAGTGGGTGGGTGAGTGGGGGGGTTAGTGGGTGGGTTAGTGGGTGGGTTAGTGGTGGGGGGTTAGTGGGGGGGTGCGTGGGTGGGTTAGTGGGTGGGTTAGTGGGGGGTTAGTGGGTGGGTTAGTGGGGGGGGGTGAGTGGGGGGGATAGTGGGGGTGAGTGGGGGGTTAGTGGGGGGTGAGTGGGTGGGTTAGTTGGGCGGTTAGTGGGGGGGGGGTGAGTGGGTGGGTTAGTGGGGGAGTAGTGGGGGGTGAGTGGGGGGGTGAGTGGGTGGGTTAGTGGGGGGGTTAGTGGGGGGGTGAGTGGGGGGGTGAGTGGGGGGGTTAGTGGGCGGTGAGTGGGTGGGTTAGTGGGGGGGTTAGTGGGGTGGGTTGGTGGGGGGGTTAGTGGGGGGGTGAGTGGGTGGGTTAGTGGGTGGGTTAGTGGAGGGGTTAGTGGGTGAGTTAGTGGGGGGGTTAGTGGGGAGGTCAATGGGGGGGTTAGTGGGGGGGTGAGTGGGTGGATGAGTGGGGGGAGTGATGGTGGAGTGGGGGGTCTAGTGGGTGGGTGAGAGGGTGGGTGAGTGGGGGGGGTGAGTGGGGGGTGAGTGGGGGGGATAGTGGGGGGGTGAGTGGGTGGATGAGTGGGTGGGTGAGTGGGTGAGTGAGTGGGGGGTGAGTGGGGGGTGAGTGAGGGGTGAGTGGGGGGTGAGTGAGTGGTGAGTGAGTGAGTGGGTGGGTGAGTGGGTGAGTGGGGGGTGAGTGAGTGAGGGGTAAGTGAGTGGGGGTGAGTGGGGTGAGTGAGTGGGGTGAGTTAGTGAGGGTGAGTGAGTGAATGAGTGAGTGGGGTGAGTCGGGGTGAGTGAGTGGGGTGAGTGGAGTGAGTGAGTGGGGTGAGTGAGTGGGGTGCGTGAGGGGTGAGTGAGTGGGGGTGAGTGGGTGGGTGAGTGAATGAGGGGTGAGTGAGTGGGTGAGTGAGTGAGTGAGTGGGGTGAGTGAGTGTGGGGTGAGTGGGTGGGTGAGTGAGTGAGGGGTGAGTGAGTGGGTGAGTGAGTGAGGGGTGAGTGAATGGGTGAGTGAGTGGGGTGAGTGAGTGTGGGGTGAGTGGGTGGGTGAGTGAGTGAGTGAGTGGGGTGAGTAAATGGGGGGTGTGAGTGAGTGAGTGGGGTGAGGGAGTGGGGGTGAGTGAGTGGGGTGAGTGAGTGGGGGGTGAGTGAGTGGGGGTGAGTGAGTGGGGTGAGTGAGTGGGGCGAGTGAGTGGAGGGTGAGTGAGAGGTGAGTGAGTGAGGTGAGTGAGTGTGGGGTGAGTGAGTGAGTGGGGTGAGTGAGTGGGGGGGTGAGGGAGTGGGGTGAGTGAGTGGGGTGAGTGAGTGAGGTGAGTGAGTGGGGGTGAGTGAGTGGGGTGAGTGAGTGGGGTGAGTGAGTGGGAGTGAGTGAGGGGGGAGTGAGTGAGGGGTGAGTGAGTGAGGGGTGAGTGGGGGGTGAGTGAGTGAGTGGGGGGTGAGTGGAGGGTGGGTGAGTGGGTGGGTGATTGGGGGGGGTGAGTGGGGGGGATAGTGGAGGGGATAGTGGGGAGGTGAGTGGGTGGATGAGTGGGTGGGGGTGAGTGAGTGGGGGTGAGTGAGTGGGGGTGAGTGAGTGGGGTGAGTGAGTGGGGGTGAGTGAGTGGGGTGAGTGAGGGGTGAGTGAGTTGGTGGGTGAGTGTGTCGGTGAGTGGGGGGGATTAGTGGGGGGGTTAGTGGGGGGGGTGAGTGGGGGGGGTTAGTGGGTGGGTTAGTGGGGCGGTTAGTGGGGGGGTTGGTGGGGGGGTTAGTGGGGGGGTGAGTGGGGGGGGGTGAGTGGGGGGGATAGTGGGGGGTTAGTGGGGGGTTAGTGGGGGGGTGAGTGGGGGGTGAGTGGGGGGTGAGTGAGTGGGGTGAGTAAGTGGGGTGAGTGAGTGGGGTGAGTGAGGGGTGATGAGTGGGGGTGAGTGAGTGAGGTGAGTGCGGGGTGAGTGAGTGGGGTGAGTGAGTGGGGTGAGTGAGGGGTGAGGGAGTGGGGTGAGTGAGTGAGGGGTGAGTGAGTGGGGGGTGAGTGAGTTGGGTGAGTGGGGGGTGAGGGAGTGGGGTGAGTGAGTGAGGGGTGAGTGAGTGGGGGAGTGAGGGAGTGGGGTGAGTGAGTGAGGGGTGAGTGAGTGGGCGGTGAGGGAGTGGGGTGAGTGAGTGGGGTAAGTGAGTGGGGTGAGGGAGTGGGTGTGAGTGAGTGGGTGAGTGAGTGAGGTGAGTGAGTGGGGGTGAGTGAGTGGGGTGAGTGAGTGGGCGGTGAGTGAGTGAGTGAGTGGGGTAAGTGAGGGGTGAGTGAGTGGGTGAGTGAGTGGGGGGTGAGTGAGTGGGGTGAGTGAGGGGTAAGTGAGTGGGGTGAATGAGTGAGGGGTGAGTGAGTGGGGTGAGTGGGGGGTGAGTGGGGTGAGTGAGTGGGGTGAGTGAGTGGGGGTGAGTGAGTGGGGTGAGTGAGTGGGGGGTCAGTGAGTGAGTGAGTGGGGTGAGTGAGTGGGAGGTGGGTGAGAGGGTGGGTGAGTGGGGTGAATGAGGGGTGATTGAGTGGGGTGAGTGAGTAAGTGGGGGGTGAGTGGGGGGTGAGTGAATGGGGTGAGTGAGTGGGGTGAGTGGGGGGTGAGTGGGGGTGAGTGAGTGGGTTGAGTGAGTGGGAGGTGAGTGAGTGGGGAGGTGAGTGAATGGGGTGAGTTAGTGGGATGAGTGAGTGAGTGGGGGGTAAGTGAGTGGGGTGAATGAGTGAGGGGTGAGTGAGTGAGTGGGGGGTGAGGCAGTGGGGGTGAGTGAGTGGGGTGAGTGGGGGGTGAGTGAATGGGGGTGAGTGAGTGGGGGTGAGTGAGTGGGGTGAGTGAGGGTGAGTGAGTGGGGTGAGTGAGGGGTGAGTGAGTGTGGTGAGTGAGTGAGTGAGTGATTGGGGGTGAGTGAGTGGGTGAGTGAGTGGGGTGAGTGAGGGGTGAGGGAGTGGGGTGAGTGAGTGGGGGTGAGTGAGTGGGGTGAGTGATTGGGGGGTCAGTGAGGTGAGTGAGTGGGGGTGAGTGAGTGGGGGGTGAGTGATTGGGGGGTCAGTGAGTGAGTGAGTGGGGTGAGGTGAGTGGGGGGTGGGGTGAGTGAGTGAGTGGGGTGAGTGAGTGGGGTGAGTGGGGGTGTGAGTGAGTGGGGTGAGTGAGTGAGTGAGTGGGGGTGAGTGAGTGGGGGAGTGAGTGGGGTGAGTGGGGGGTGAGTGAGTGGGGGGTGAGTGAGTGGGGTGAGTGAGGGTGAGTGAGTGGGTGAGTGAGTGGGGTGAGTGGGGGGTGAGTGATTGGGGGGTGAGTGAGTGGGGTGAGTGAGGGGTGAGTGATTGGGGGTGAGTGAGTGGGGTGAGTGAGGGGTGAGTGAGTGAGGGGGTGAGGGAGTGGGGTGAGTGAGTGGGGGTGAGTGAGTGGGGTGAGTGAGTGGGAGGTGAGTGGCGTGAGTGAGTGGGGGTGAGTGAGTGGGGTGAGTGAGTGGGGTGAGTGAGTGGCGTGAGTGAGTGAGGTGAGTGAGTGGGGGTGAGTGAGTGGGGCGAGTGAGTGGGGTGAGGGAGTGGGGTGAGTGAGTGAGTGGGGGTGAGTGAGTGGGGTGAGTGAGTGGGGGGTGAGTGGGTGAGTGAGTGGGGGTGAGTGGGGTGAGTGAGTGGGGTGAGGGAGTGGGGTGAGGGAGTGGGGTGAGTGAGTGGGGGGTGAGTGAGTGGGACGAGTGAGTGGGGTGAGGGAGTGGGGTGAGTGAGTGAGTGGGGGTGAGTGAGTGGGGTAAGTGAGGGGTGAGTGAGTGGGCTGAGTGAGTGAGTGGGGGTGAGTGGGGGGTGAGTGAGTGGGGGTGAGTGAGTGGGGTGAGTGGTGGGGTGAGTGAGTGGGGTGAGTGAGTGGGAGGTGAGTGAGTGGGGGGTGAGTGGGGTGAGTGAGTGGAGTGAGTGAGTGAGTGGGGGGTGAGTGAGTGGGGGTGAGTGAGTGGGGTGAGTGAGTGGGGTGAGTGAGTGGGGTGAGTGAGTGGGGTGAGTGAGTGGGAGGTGAGTGAGTGGGGTGAGTGAGTGGGAGGTGAGTGAGTGGGGGGTGAGTGGGGTGAGTGAGTGGGAGTGAGTGAGTGGGGGGTGAGTGAGTGGGGTGAGTGAGTGGGGTGAGTGAATGGGGGGGGGGGGGGAGATGAGGGGTGAGTGAGTGAGGTGAGTGAGTGTGGGGTGAGTGAGTGGGTGAGTGGGGTGAGTGAGGGGTGAGTGAGTGGGGGGTGAGTGGGGTGAGTGAGTGGGGGTGAGTGAGTGGGGTGAGTCAGTGGGGTGAGTGAGTGGGGGGTGAGTGAGTGGGGGTGAGTAGTGAGGTGAGTGAGGGGTGAGTGAGTGGAGGTGAGTTAGTGGGGGGTGAATGGGGGGTGAGTGAGTGGGGGTGAGTAAGTGAGGTGAGTGAGGGGTGAGTGAGTGGGGGTGAGTGAGTGGGGTGAGTGAGGTGAATGAGTAAGGGGTGAGTGAGTGGGGGTCAGTGGATGGGTGAGTGAGGAGTGAGTGAAGGGGTGGGTGAGTGAGTGAGTGGAGTGAGTGAGTGGGTGAGTAAGTGGGGTGAGTGAGTGGGGTGAGTGAGTGGGGTGAGTGAGTGGGAGGTGAGTGAGTGGGGTGAGTGAGTGGGAGGTGAGTGAGTGGGGGGTGAGGGGGTGAGTGAGTGGAGTGAGTGAGTGAGTGGGGGGTGAGTGAGTGGGGGTGAGTGAGTGGGGGGTGAATGAGTGGGGTGAGTGAGTGGGTGGTGAGTGAGTGGGGTGAGTCAGTGGGGTGAGTGAGTGGGGGGTGAGTGAGTGGGGGTGAGTAAGTGAGGTGAGTGAGGGGTGAGTGAGTGGGGGTGAGTGAGTGGGGGGTGAATGGGGGGTGAGGTGAGTGGGGGTGAGTGAGGTGAATGAGTAAGGGGTGAGTGAGTGGGGGGTCAGTGGATGGGTGAGTGAGGAGTGAGTGAAGGGGTGGGTGAGTGAGTGAGTGGAGTGAGTGAGTGGGTGGGGGGTGAGGAGAGGGATGAGTGAGGGGTGAGTGAGTGGGGGGGGTGAGTGGGTGGGGGTGGGGAAGTGGGGGTGAGTGAGGTGAATGAGTAAGGGGATGAGTGAGTGGGGGGTCAGTGGATGGGTGAGTGAGGAGTGAGTGAAGGGGTGGGTGAGTGAGTGAGTGGAGTGAGTGAGTGGGTGAGTAAGTGGGGTGAGTGAGTGGGAGGTGAGTGAGTGGGGTGAGTGAGTGGGAGGTGAGTGAGTGGGGGGTGAGTGGGGTGAGTGAGTGGAGTGAGTGAGTGAGTGGGGGGTGAGGAGTGGGGTGGTGAGTGGGGGGTGAATGAGTGGGGTGAGTGAGTGGGGTGAGTGAGTGGGGTGAGTCAGTGGGGTGAGTGAGTGGGGGTGAGTAAGGGAGGTGAGTGAGGGGTGAGTGAGTGGGGAGTGATGAGTGGGGGTGTGAATGGGGGTGAGTGAGTGGGGGTGAGTGAGTGTGAATGAGTAAGGGTGTGATGAGTGGGGGGTCAGTGGATGGGTGAGTGAGAGTGACGTGAGTGAGGGGTGAGTGAGTGAGTGGAGTGAGTGATGGGTGGGGGGGGTGAGGAGTGGGTGTGAGTGAGGGTGAGTGAGTGGGGGGTGAGTGGGTGGGGGGTGAGGGGGTGGGTGAGTGAGTGGGTGAGTGAGTGTGGTGAGTAAGTGAGGGGTGAGTGAGTGGGGTGAGTGTGGGGGGGATGGGGGGGGGCTATGGGGGTTGGTGGCTCTCTCCCCCACCTCTCTCTCGTGGTGGTGTTTGTGGGAAGTGATGAAGGTGAATCATTACTCCACTCAATTAGTCAAACAAATAAACAATTGCTCGAACCACTCCACTGAGCAAACACACACAGACACACACACACAGACACACACAGACACACACAGACACACACACAGACACACACAGACACACACACACAGACACACACACACAGACACACAGACACACACACAGAGACACACACCCAGACACACACCCAGACACACACACAGAGACACACACACAGACACACACACAGACACACACAGACACACACACAGACACACAGACACACACACGCACAGTCTCACACACACACAGACACACACACAGTCACACACACGGACACGCACACAGACAAACAGACACACACAGACAAACAGACACACACAAACACACACACAGACACACCGACACACAGACACACACAGACACACACACACAGACACACCGACACACAGACACACACACAGTCACACACGCACAGACACACACACAGACACACACACAGACACACACACAGACACACAGACACACTCACAGACACACACACAGACACACACACAGACAAACAGACACACACAGACAAACAGACACACACGGACACACACACACCGACACACAGACACACACAGACACACACACACAGTCACACACACAGACACACACACAGACAAACAGACACACACAGACAAACAGACACACACAGACACACACACACCGACACACAGACACACACAGACACACACACACAGACACACAGACACACACACAGTCACACACGCACAGACACACACACAGAAACACACACACTGTCACACACGCACAGACACACACACAGAAACACACACACTGTCACACACGCACAGACACACACACAGACACACACACAGACACACACACAGACACACACAGACACACACACAGACACACACACACACATCGACACACAGACACACACACAGAAATACACACACAGACACACACACAGACACACACACACCGACACACAGACACACACACACAGACACACACACACAGACACACACACAGACACACACACACAGCAGTGGCTGGTAGTGGGTGGTGGTGGGTAGTGGGTGGTAGTGGGTGGGGGTGGTAGTGGGTGGGGGTGGTGGTAGTGGGTGGGGGTGGTAGTGGGTGGGGGTGGTGGTAGTGTGTGGGGGTGGTAGTGGGTGGTAGTGGGTGGTGGGTGGAAGTGGGTGGGGGGTGTTAGTGGGTGGTGGTTGGTGGGGGTGGGTGGTGGTAGTGGGTGGTAGTGGGTGGGGGTGGTGGTGGTGGTGGGTGGGGGTGGTAGTGGGTGGTGGGTGGTGGTGGGTGTGGGTGGTAGTGGGTAGTATTGGGCGGTAGTGGGTGGGGGTGGTAGTGGGTGGGGGTGGTGGTGGTGGTGGGTGGAGGTGGTAGTGAGTGGTAGTGGGTGGGTAGTGGGTGGGGGTGGGTGTTGGTGGTGGTAGTGAGTGGTAGTGGGTGGAGGTGGTGGTGGGTGGGGGTGGTAGTCGGTGGTGGGTGGTGGTGGGTGGTAGTGGGTGGGGGTGGGTGGGGGTGGTAGTGGGTGGTGGTGGGTGGGGGTGGTGGTGGGTGGGGGTGGTGGTGGGTGGTAGTGGGTGGTAGTGGGTGGGGGTGGTGGTGGGTGGGGGTGGTAGTGGGAAGTATTGGGCGGTAGTGGGTGGGGGTGGTAGTGGGTGGGGGTGGTGGTGGGTGGTAGTGGGTGGTAGTGGGTGGATAGTAGTGGGTGGTAGTGGGTGGGGTCGAGTGGGTTGGCTGTGTTATAAAAAGGGCCGTAGAGAATTGAGATTATTCGCATTGTCCACAGTCGGACACAGAGACACACAGAGAGACACAGACAGACACACACAGACACACACACAGAGAGACACACACAGACACAGAGACACACACACAGAGACACAGAGAGACACACAGACACACACACACAGACACACACACAGACGGACACAGACACAGAGAGACACACACGTGGACACAATCTCAGCTTATCATCAGCAGCAGCAACAGCACCACCACCACCATCAACACCATCATCATCAGTATCATCATCATCAGTACCATTATCATCAGCGTCAGTCATGAAGATGTCCCGTTCCACCACCACCACCACCTCGTCCTCCTGCCTGCCCGGGTCCTGGTTCGCTCTCCGCCGGGTGTCCGTGCTCTGCGTGCTGACCGTGCTGCTAGGATCAGCCACGGCTGACATGAGGCCACTCCACGTTAGGGTGGCGTTGGAGCGCGTCATGGACGGTCCGGGGATGGAGGTGAGCTGTGTGTCTGTGTGTGTGTCTGTGTGTGTGTCTGTGTGTGTGTGTGTCTGTGTGTGTCTGTGTGTCTGTGTGTGTGTGTCTGCGTGTGTGTGTCTGTGTGTGTGTGTGTGTCTGTGTGTCTGTGTGTGTGTGTGTCTGTGTGTCTGTGTGTGTCTGTGTGTGTGTGTCTGTGTGTGTGTTTCTGTGTGTGTGTGTCTGTGTGTGTCTGTGTGTGTGTTTGTGTGTGTCTGTGTGTGTCTGTGTGTGTGTCTGTGTGTGTCTGTGTGTGTGTCTGTGTGTCTGTGTGTGTGTGTCTGTGTGTCTGTGTGTGTGTGTCTGTGTGTCTGTGTGTCTGTGTCTGTGTGTCTGTGTGTGTGTGTCTGTGTGTGTGTCTGTGTGTGTGTGTGTCTGTGTGTCTGTGTGTGTGTGTGTCTGTGTGTCTGTGTGTGTCTGTGTGTGTGTGTCTGTGTGTGTGTTTCTGTGTGTGTGTGTCTGTGTGTGTGTTTGTGTGTGTCTGTGTGTGTCTGTGTGTGTGTCTGTGTGTGTGTGTGTCTGTGTGTGTGTCTGTGTGTGTGTCTGTGTGTGTGTGTCTGTGTGTGTGTCTGTGTGTGTGTCTGTGTGTGTGTGTCTGTGTGTGTGTGTCTGTGTGTCTGTGTGTGTGTGTCTGTGTGTGTGTCTGTCTGTGTGTGTGTCTGTCTGTGTGTGTGTCTGTGTCTGTGTTTGTGTCTGTCTGTGTGTGTGTGTGTCTATGTGTGTGTCTGTGTGTGTGTCTGTGTGTGTGTCTGTGTCTGTGTGTGTGTGTCTGTGTGTGTGTGTGGCTGTGTGTGTGTGTGTCTGTGTGTGTCTGTGTGTGTGTGTCTGTGTGTGTCTGTGTGTGTGTGTCTGTGTGTGTGTGTCTGTGTGTGTGTCTGTGTGTGTGTGTCTGTGTGTGTGTCTGTATGTGTCTGTGTGTGTGTCTGTGTGTGTGTCTGTGTGTGTCTGTGTGTGTGTCTGTGTGTGTGTGTCTGTGTGTGTGTCTGTGTGTGTGTCTGTGTGTGTGCCTGTGGGTCTATCTGAGTGTGTGTGTGTTTGGCTGTGTGTCTGTGGGTCGATGCGATTGTGTGGCTGTGGGTGAGTGAGTGAGTATTTAAGTGGGTGAGTGAATGAGTGGCTGTGTGAGTGACTAAGTGAGAGGTGAATGAGTGAGTGACTGAGTGAGTGAGTGGTGAGTGAAAGAGTGGGTGGGTGAGTGGGTGGGTGGGTGAGTGTTGAGTGACTGAGTGAGAGGTGAGTGACTAGGTGAGTGGGTGAGTGTGTGTGTCTATGTAGCTGTGTGTCTGTGTTTGTGATTTGTCTGAACCAGTCCTGAGCCACCCTTAGGTTTACTCAGCCTCAAACGAGTAGCTAGTGTAGCACTGGGGGAGAGACAAAGGCGGCCGGGCGTGGGGGTGCTGGTGGCCAACCCCTCTGTGTGTGCCACAGTGCCGGTAGCCTTCATAGGCGCTGCTACTCGCTACTGACAGCACTTGCCCCTACAGCCTGCTAGAGGCTACACGGGGCATCTTTGTCTGTGTGTGAGTGTCACTGACAGCACTTGCCCCTACAGCCTGCTAGAGGCTACACGGGGGATCTTTGTCTGTGTGTAGGTGCTGATACTGACAGCACTTGCCCCTACAGCCTGCTAGAGGCTACCTGGGGGATCTTTGTCTGTGTGTAGGTGCTACTAACAGCACTTGCCCCTACAGCCTGCTAGAGGCTACCTGGGGGATCTTTGTCTGTGTGTAGGTGCTGCTGACAGCACTTGCCCCGACAGCCTGCTAGAGGCTACCTGGGGGATCTTTGTGTGTAGGTGCTACCGACAACACTTGCCCCTACAGCCTGCTAGAGGCTACCTGGGGGATCTTTGTCTGTGTGTAGGTGCTACTCACATCACTTGCCCCTACAGCCTGCTAGAGGCTACCTGGGGGATCTTTGTCTGTGTGTAGGTGCTACTGACAGCACTTGAACCTACAGCATGCTAGAGGCTACCTGGTGGACCTTTGTCTGTGTGTAGGTGCTACTGACAGCACTTGCCCCTACAGCATTCTAGAGGCTACCTGGGGGACCTTTGTCTGTGTGTAGGTGCCACTCACAGCACTTGCCCCTACAGCATGCCAGAGGCTACCTGGGGGACCTTTGTCTGTGTCTCCCTGCAGAACCTGGACCAGGAACAGAAGCTGCTCCTGGTTCGACTCCTGGCCGCTGTCAGTTCGTCTGCTGATGAGCAGCAAAGCGACCTGGAGGCCGAAGCAAACGAACTGAACCACAGTGAGGTGAGGATTCACTCACCAGCTCACTCAGCCACTCACCACTCACTCACCCAGCCACTCACACACTCACTCAGCCACTCACTCACTCACTCACCACTCACTCACCCACACACTCACTCACTCACCCAGTCAGCCACTCACTCAGCCACTCATACTCTCACTCACCCACTCAGCCACTCACTCAGCCACTCACTCACCCACTCACTCACTCACCCAGCCACTCACCCACTCAGCCACTCACTCACTCACTCACCCACACACTCACCGACAGACTCACTCACTCAGCCACTCACTCACTCACTCAGCCACTCACTCACCCACACACTCACTCATCTACTCACTCACCCACTCACTCACGCACTCACTCACTCACTCACCCACTCAGCCACTCACCCATTCACCCACACACTCACTCAGCCACTCACCCACTCACTCACTCACTCACCCACTCACTCACTCAGCCACTCACCCACTCACCCACACACTCACTCACTCACCCACTCACTTATCCACTCACTCACCCACTCAGCCACTCACTCACCCACTCAGACACACACTCAGCCACTCACTCACTCAACCACTCACTCAGCCACTCACTCACCCACACACTCACTCACTAACCCACTCACCCACACACTCACTCACTCACCCACTCACCTACTCACTCACTCAGCCACTCACTCAGCCACTCACCCACTCACTCACTCACTCACCCACTCACCCACTCACTCATTCACTCACCCACTCACTCACTCAGCCACTCACTCACTCAGCCACTCACTCACCCACTCACCCACTCACTCACTCAGCCACCCACTCACCCACTCACTCACTCAGCCACTCACTCACCCACTCACTCCCCCACTCAGCCACTCACTCACCCACTCACCCACTCAGTCACTCACTCACGCACTCACCACTCACTCACTCACCCATACACACACTCACTCACACACTCACTCACCCACTCACTCAGCCACTCACTCACTCACTCACCCACACACTCACCGACAGACTCACTCACTCAGCCACTCACCCACTCACTTACCCACTCACTCACCCACTCAGCCACTCACTCACCCACACACTCACTCACTCACCCACTCACTCACGCACTCACTCACTCACCCACTCAGCCACTCACCAACTCACCCAAACACTCACTCAGCCACTCACCCACTCACTCACTCACTCACCCACTCACTCACTCAGCCACTCACCCACTCACCCACACACTCACTCACTCACCCACTCACTTATCCACTCAGTCACCCACTCAGCCACTCACTCACCCACTCACTCACTCAGACACACACTCAGCCACTCACTCACTCACTCAACCACTCACTCAGCCAGTCACCCACACACTAACTCACTAACCCACTCACCCACACACTCACTCACTCACCCACTCACCCACTCACCCACTCACTCACTCAGCCACTCACTCAGCCACTCACCCACTCACTCACTCACCCACCCACTCACTCACCCACCCACCCACCCACTCACTCACTCACTCACCCACTCACCCACCCACCCCCCCACCCACTCACCCACTCACCCACTCACTCACCCACTCACTCACTCACCGACCCACTCACTCACTCACTCACCCACCCACTCACTCACCCACTCACTCACTCACTCACCCACTCACTCACTCACCCACTCACTCACTCACTCACCCACTCACTCACTCACCCACCCACTCACCCACCCACCCACCCACCCACTCACCCACCCACTCACTCACTCACCCACTCACCCACTCACTCACTCACCCACTCACCCACTCACTCACTCACCCACTCACCCACTCACCCACCCACCCACCCACTCACTCACTCACCCACCCACTCACTCACCCACCCACCCACCCACTCACTCACCCACCCACTCACTCACTCACCCACTCACCCACCCACCCCCCCCCACCCACTCACCCACTCACCCACTCACTCACCCACTCACTCACTCACCCACCCACCCACTCACTCACTCACCGACCCACTCACTCACTCACCCACTCACCCACTCACCCACCCACTCACTCACCCACTCACTCACCCACTCACTCACTCACTCACCCACCCACTCACTCACTCACTCACCGACCCACTCACTCACTCACCCACTCACCCACCCACTCACTCACCCACTCACTCACCCACCCACCCACCCCCCCACCCACTCACCCACTTACCCACTCACTCACCCACTCACTCACTCACCCACCAACTCACTCACTCACTCACCCACCCACCCACTCACTCACTCACCCACCCACTCACTCACTCACCCACTCACTCACTCACTCACCCACTCACTCACCCACCCACTCACCCACCCACCCACCCACTCACCCACCCACCCACTCACTCACTCACCCACTCACCCACTCACTCACTCACCCACCCACTCACTCACTCACCCACCCACTCACTCACCCACCCACCCACTCACTCACCCACCCACTCACTCACTCACCCACTCACCCACCCACCCCCCACCCACTCACCCACTCACCCACTCACTCACCCACTCACTCACTCACCCACCCACTCACTCACTCACTCACCGACCCACTTACTCACTCACCCACTCACCCACTCACCCACCCACTCACTCACTCACCCACTCACCCACCCACCCACCCCCCCCACCCACTCACCCACTCACTCACCCACCCACCCACTCACTCACCCACTCACTCACTCACTCACCCACTCACCCACCCACCCACCCCCCCACCCACTCACCCACTCACTCACCCACTCACCCACTCACTCACCCACTCACTCACTCACTCACCCACCCACTCACTAACTCACTCACCCACCCACTCACTCACTCACCCACTCACTCACTCACCCACTCACTCACTCACCCACTCACTCACCCACCCACTCACCCACCCACCCACCCACTCACCCACCCACCCACTCACTCACTCACCCACCCACTCACTCACCCACCCACCCACCCACTCACTCACCCACTCACTCACTCACTCACCCACCCACCCCCCCACCCACTCACCCACTCACCCACTCACCCACTCACTCACCCACTCACCCACTCACTCACTCACCCACTCACTCACTCACCCACTCACCCACTCACTCACTCACCCACTCACTCACTCACCCACTCACTCACTCACCCACTCACCCACCCACCCCCCCACCCACTCACCCACTTACCCACTCACTCACCCACTCACTCACCCACCCACCCACTCACCCACCCACCCACCCACTCACCCACTCACTCACTCACCCACTCACTCACTCACCCACTCACTCACTCACCCACCCACTCACTCACCCACCCACCCACTCACCCACCCACCCACCCACTCACCCACCCACCCACTCACTCACCCACTTACCCACCCACTCACCCACTCACTCACCCACTCACTCACCCACTCACCCACTCACCCACCCACCCCCACCCCGTGCGCTAACCGCTGCACCACCGCTCCCCCCGTACAGGCGGACAGCCTGCACGGGTTGCTGGTGTCGCGAGCCCTGAGGGCAGCAGCGGTCGCTGGGAGCCCCCAGCAGCTGCTGCCCCTGGGGCAGAGAGAGCGCAAAGCGGGGTGCAAGAACTTCTTCTGGAAGACTTTCTCCTCTTGCTGAGACACTCTCACACAGAGACACACAGACACACAGAGACACTCAGTCACATAGACACACACATACACATACACACACAGAGACACACACACACTCACAGAGACACTCACACAGAGACACTCACACAGACACACACAGAGACACACACACACACACAGAAACACACTCACAGACACACACACAGAGACACACAGACACACACACATAGACACACACATAGACACACAGTCACATAGACACACACACAGACACACACACAGAGACACACACACACAGAGACACACATAGACACATACACACACATAGACACACAGTCACATAGACACACACACAGACACAGAGACACACACACAGACACACACACAGAGACACACAGTCACATAGACACACACAGAGACACACACAGAGACACACACACAGAGACACACAGTCACAGAGACACACACACAGACACACACAGACACACACACACACACAGACACATACACAGTCACATAGACACACACACAGAGACACTCACACAGAGACACACACAGAGAGACACACAGTCACATAGACACACACAGACACACACATAGACACACAGACACACATACACACAGAGACACTCACAGAGACACACAGTCACATAGACACACAGTCACATAGACACACAGTCACATAGACACACAGTCACATAGACACACACACACAGAGACACACACATAGACACACAGTCACATAGACACACACACATAGACACACAGTCACATAGACACACAGTCACATAGACACACACACAGAGACACACACAGACACACACACAGAGAGACACACACAGACACACACATAGACACACACAGAGACACAAACAGAGACACTCACACAGAGACACTCACACAGAGACACACATAGACACACACACAGAGACACTCACAGAGAGACACACAGAGACACACACACATAGACACACAGTCACATAGACACACACATACACACAGACACAGAGACACACACACAGATACACACACACAGATACACACAGAGACACACACACACAGACACACAGTCACATAGACACACACACAGAGACACTCACACAGAGACACTCACAGAGAAACACACACAGAGACACACATAGACACACAGTCACATAGACACACACATAGACACAGTCATATAGACACACAGTCACATAGACACACACTCACAGAGACACACACAGAGAGACACACACAGAGACACACACAACTCACAGATACACTCACACAGAGACACACACAGAGACACTCACAGAGACACACACTCACAGAGACACACACACACAGACACACACACAGACACACACAGAGACACTCACACAGACACTCACAGAGACACACACACACAGACACACACACAGACACACACACAGACACTCACAGAGACACACACACAGAGACACACACATAGACACACAGTCACATAGACACACATAGACACACACAGAGACACACACAGAGACACACACACATACACACACACAGACACACACATAGTCACACACACACATACTCACAGACATACACACAGACACACTCACAGAGACACTCACACACAGACACACACACATACACACATACACAGACACATACACAGAGACACACACACATACACACACATACACACAGACACACTCACAGAGACACACAGAGACACACACACATAGACACACAGTCACATAGACACACATACACACACTCACAGAGACACTCACACATACACAGACAGACACACACACAGACACAGTCACACACGTAGACACACTCACAGAGACACACATACACACACACAGACACACACAGACACACACAGAGACACACACACACACTCACACACACATACACACATACAGTCACATAGACACACATACACACACAGACACACTCACAGAGACACACACAGACACAGTCACATAGACACACACACAGAGACACTCACAGAGACACACACACAGAGACACACACACATAGACACACACACAGTCACACACACACATACACACACACACAGACACACACATACACACACAGACACACACACAGAGACACACACACTCACACACACATACACACATACAGTCACATAGACACACACACAGACAGACACACCACACATAGACACACACAGACACACACAGAGACAAACACTCACAGACACACACACAGACACACAGTCACACACACAGACACACACAGTCACACACAGACAGACACATACAGACACACACAGACACACACAGACACACACACAGAGAAACACTCACACACAGACACACACACACATAGACACACTCACAGACACACAGACACACACAGACACATAGAGACATAGACACACACACGTAGACACACACAGACACAGACATACAGTCACACACACAGAGACACACACACACAGTCACACACACAGACACAGACATACAGTCACACACACAGACACACACACACATAGACACACTCACACACACATAAACACATACAGTCACATAGACACACATACACACACACAGACACACACAGACACATAGACACACACACACAGACACACACACAGAGACACACACACCTGTACAAACATAACACAACAACCGCCATTCGCCACTAAGTGGGGGTGACGTCACCACGACGCTTGTGCCAGGCTATGTGCACCTTGAGGCCACGTGAAGTGTCGAACGCCCGCTGGCAGGAGGTCACGGGGCAGACCCAGGTGCCACAGGTCGACTGACTGAGATGAGTGGCTGATGCACCACCTGTGCCCCCTACTGTGCCAACCTGCTGTGCTTTGGCCACCCGGCGCTCCGCTCGTTGTTGTGAGCGTCGCTCCTCCGCCCTCCGTTGTTGTTGGAGGGCGACTGCCTCCAACTGCCAAGTAGCATCCTTCACGAACCTCCTCCACAGAGGCCGATCTTGACACCGCTGGTACCAATCATCGGCAAGTCCACTCAGCTCCACGTCCTCCTGTACCACATCACTCCATCTCTGCTCTAGGCCGTGCCGCGCCCGTTTAGCCCCCTCGATCCGGCCGAACAAAAGCTGTTTCGGCATGCGGTGGCTGGGCATGCAGGCTACATGACCCAGCCATCGCAGCCTTGCCTGCCGGAGGAGCTCACCGATGGGACCTTGCCCAGATCTTTCAAGGATTTGTGAGCTCCTCACACAATCCAGCCTGGTTAAACCCAGGATGGATCGTAGGCAGGCCAGCCTAAATGTTTCTAACCGGCGAAGATGTTCCATTAGGGGGGTCCACGTTTCGCAAGCGTAGAGAAGGGAGGGAATGACCGTGGCCGAGAAGACCTGAAGCTTAGTGCGGAGCGACAGACCAGGTAGCTTCCACACAGCGTTACGCAACCGATGAAAAGATATTGCCGCTCGACTGATTCGGAGTGAGACCTCTGCTGTTAAACTGGAGCCAGTCATAAGCACACTGCCCAGGTATGGGAAACTCTCCACTCTCTCCACAACTGCCCCATCACCAATTTGGAGTTGTCGGGGTTGAGTGTCCGATGGTACAAAATACCCAGGCAGGTGCTTAGTTTTGGTGGGGCTGATGGTAAGGCCCCATCTCTTAGTGGCACGCTCCAGTCTCAGCAGCAGCGTCTCCAACTCCTCCTCTGAATGAGCAGCTATTACCAAATCATCAGCATACATAACGTGGTTGACCAATAGGGAGCCATCCCTTGACCGCACCCGGGCATCGATCAGCCTCCCATTATATCTGTACCAAATGGAGATTCCCCCGGTACAGCTATTGAAGGCTTCACGAACTACGTGGTCAAAATAGATGTTAAGTAATGTGGGAGCCAGAGGGCATCCCTGTCGCACCCCAAGGTGTACAGGGAATGGCTCCGACTCCCGGCCACGTAGTTTTACCCAGGCCCGCTCACCATCATGAAGGTCCTTAATGATCGTGAGCAGAGGGTCAGGTACTCCAAAAGCACGAAGAAAGACCCAGAGCCCAGGCCTACTGATGGTATCATAGGACTTGACCAGGTCAATAAAGCAGAGATGTAGGTCTTGTTGGAATTCCCTACACCTCTGCTGTAGCAGACGGACAGAAAATATGGCATCTGTGCAGGACCGCCCTTTCCTGAAACCGCATTGGGGCTCCGCAAGCCTCTCCTCAGCGTGACTGGCAAGGCGATGCTGAATAATCCTTGCCAGGACCTTTCCCGGCACACTGAGGAGTGAGATGCCCCTGTAGTTGTTACAGTCTGTGCAGTCCCCCTTCTTAAAGAGGGGGACCACCAGGGCATCCTTCCAATCCTGCGGAACCCGTCCAGTGGTCCAGACTGTTGTTATGATGTCATATTGGGCAGTCTGTGCACAAACTCCACCCTTCCTCAGCATTTTGCTTGGGAGATCATCTCTGCCCGCTGCCTTTCTTGGTCTCAGACTCCGGATCGCCTTCAATACTTCCTCAACAGATGGCACCTCAGCTAGCAACTCACAGGGGGTGACTTCTTCCAATATTTGAGGCACCGCAGCCTCAGCAGGGTCATCCTCACTTTGTGCCACGATATTTTCCTGGCTGAGAGATTTCCCCTCCCCCAGGACCTCACAGAAATGCCCAGCAAATCTGCGAACCTGTTCCTGGGGGTCGGAGATTGGATCACCGTCCTTTCCCCTAATGATGGTAATAGGTGTGGCGCTGCAGGTTACTTTTTCGATGGAGTTAAATAGATATTTGTGATCGCGGGCCACTGAGGCAGACTCCATCTCCTCAGCAACCCGCGACCACCACCCATCCTTGCAGCGCCTCACGGCTCTCCGAACCTCCGAGCGAAGGCTGCGGTAAGCCTCCTCATTCTCTGACGTGGGATTCTGTAGCCGATGACATAGACACAGACACATACACACACACATACACAGACACTCACACATACACACACACACAGACACACACAGACATACACACAGACACACACAGACACACACACATACACACAGACAGACACACACACAGACACACACACACAGACACTAACAGACACACACACATAGACACACACACGCAGACACACACAGACACACACACAGACCAACACACACACACACATATAGAGACACAGACACACACACAGACACACACACACACAGACACACACACATATAGAGACACAGACACACACACAGACACACACAGTGATACACACACAGACACACACACACAGACACACACACATATAGAGACACAGACACACACACAGACACACACAGACACACACATAGACACACACACAGACACACACAGACACACACAGTGATACACACACAGACACACACACACACATATAGAGACACAGACACACACACACAGACACACATCTCAGTCAGTCAACCCTTGACCTCCTCCTCGTGCACCTAGCCTGGCACAGCAGTACAACCCATGGCACCTGCTGGGTCTGTCCCGTGACCTCCTCCTCATGCACCTAGCCTGGCACAGCAGTACAACGTATAGGTCATAGACACGGCGTTGGTAAGATTTCTCAAACCTTGAAAACTTCCAATATCTTTAAAGTTACTGATAAAAGTAGCTGCCATTTTGGTAGGGAGGGGTTCACCGCCATCTTGCCATCTTGGTAAGGTGAGGTCGGTTGGCCACCATCTTGGTAGCAGGGGGGGGGTGTTGGTTGACCGCCATCTTAGCAAGGGGAAGCCGTTTGACCACCATCTTGGTAAGGGGGGCGTGTCGGTTGAAAGCCATGTTCGTCGGGGAGGTTGACCGCCAGCTTAGCAGGGGGGGGGGGGGCGTAATTCGCCTGCCATCTTGGTAAGGGGGAGGTCTCGTGGGATGGGGGAAGGGGGTGATGACGTCACAACAGTGTGGGGTGGGGGGTGTAGCACGTGACCTCGACAAACTCTTAGACTCTTCAACTGCCCTCGCTCGTCATAACGACCACCGCGATGACGTCACGGCGGCGCGGCCTGTGACGTCACACCGCCTTGTGCGCTCATCGTTGAATAAGGCACGCGGTGATTCGCCGTTGTTAGCGTGTGTGTTAGTGTGTGATATTGTGTGTGTTAGTGTGTTAGTATTAGTGTGTGTGTTAGTATGTGTTATTGTGTGTGTTCGTGTGTGTTCGTGTGTGTGTTCGTGTGTGTGTTCGTGTGTGTGTTAGTGTTAGTGTGTGTTAGTGTGTGATATTGTGTGTTCGTGTGTGTTAGTGTGTGTGTTCGTGTGTGTGTTCGTGTGTGTTAGTGTGTGATATTGTGTTAGTGTGTGTTCGTGTGTGTGTTCGTGTGTGTGTTAGTGTGTTATTGTGTCATTGTGTGCGTCCCGTGTTATAATTGTGATTAAATACAAGCGTAGCTACGTGTTAGCGTATAAACTAATAAAATACATGCATACAAGCTCACACGTGCCTGTGCGTGTGTTTCTGTGTGTGTGTGTCTGTGTGTGTGTACAGACCCATACAAACCCACAGAAAACTAGATCCATAGAGACCCTTAATCATAGAGACCCATAGAGACCCGCAGAGACCCACAGAGACCCACAGAGACCCACACAGACCTACAGAGACCCACAGAGAACCAGACTCATAGAGACCCTTACTCAGAGACCCGTAGAGACCCATAGACACACACAGAAACCCATAGAGACCCATAGATTCATGGAGACCCAGAGAAACAGAGACCCACAGAGACCCACAGAGACACACGCAGACCTACAGAGACCCACAGAGACTCATAGAGACCCTTACTCAGAGACCCGTAGAGCCCATAGACACAGAGACCCACAGAGACCCATAGATTCATAGAGACCCAGAGACACAGAGACCCATAGAGACCCATAGGGACCCACAGAGACCCACAGAAACTCATACGGACTCACGTAGAACCAGACTCATAGAACTGACTCTTGATCATAGAGACCCACAGAGACCCATAGAGACCCATACAGACCCAAAGAGACCCATACAGACCAACAGAGAACCACACTCATAGAGACCCTTAATCATAGAGACCCACAGAGACCCATAGACCCACAGAGACCCAGACTCATAGAGACCCACGCAGACCCATACTCATAGAGACCCAGAGACCCATACTCATAGAGACCCACAGAGACCCACAGAGACCCATACTCATAGATACCTACACAGACCCACAGAGACCCATACAGAGACCCACAGAGACCGACAGAGACGCATACTCATAGAGACCCACAGAGACCCACAGAGACCCATACTCATAGAGACCCACAGAGACCCATACTCATAGAGACACACACAGACCCACAGAGACCCATACTCATAGAGACCCACAGAGACTCACAGAGATCCACAGAGACCCATACTCATAGAGACCCACAGAGACCCACAGAGACCCATACTCATAGAGACCCACAGAGACCCATACTCATAGAGACACACACAGACCCACAGAGACCCATACTCATAGAGACACACACAGACCCACAGAGACCCATACTCATAGAGACCCACAGAGACTCACAGAGATCCACAGAGACCCATACTCATAGAGACCCACAGAGACCCACACAGACCCACAGAGACCCATACTCATAGAGACCCACAGAGTCCCATCGATACCCATGATCGTCATCATCATCGTCATCATCATCGTCGTCACGTGGGACAATCTTCACCTGACTGCTCGCGAGGGGCATTGTGGGTAAGCAGCCCGCGCGAACCACTGGGACACGTGGGGCGGAGCCCGGAGCATTCTGGGGCGGGGGGAGATGCAGAAGGAGGCGGAGCCACACCCCACTCGCCGCGCCCATACTCGCCCCGCCCCTACTCGCCCCGCCCCACTCACCCCGCCCCACTCGCCCCGACCCAACTCGCCCCACCCCACTCACACGACCCCACCCCACTCGCCCCGCCCCACTCCACTCGCTCCGCCCCACTCCACTCGCCCCGCCCCACTCGCCCCGCCCCACTCGCCCCGCCCCAGCGAGACGCGCTGACGTCATTGGCGGGTTTATGCGTCACGTGGGTCACGTGCTGCGGTCCATGCCGTAAACGTAGCGACATCGTCGTGATCATCATCATCAGTATCATCATCACCATCATCATCATCACCATCATCATCACCATCATCATCACCATCAGTATCATCATCATCATCATCACCATCATCACCACCATCATCATCATCAGTATCATCATCACCATCAGTATCATCATTATCATCATCAGTATCATCACCATCATCATCCTCAGTATCATCATCATCAGTATCATCATCAATATCATCATCACCATCATCACCATCATCAGTATCATCATCATGAGTATCATCATCACCACCATCATCATCATCAGTATCATCACCATCAGTATCATCATTATCATCACCATCATCAGTATCATCATCATCAGTATCATTATCAATATCATCATCACCATCATCACCATCATCAGTATCATCATCATCACCATCATCATCAGTATCATCATCATGAGTATCATCATCAGTATCATCATCACCATCATCATCAGTATCATCAGTATCATCATCATCATCACCATCATCATCAGTATCATCATCATCACCATCATCATCAGTATCATCATCATCAGTATCACCATCATCATCACCATCATCAACACCATCATCATCATCATCAGTATCATCATCACCATCATCATCATCACCATCATCATCACCATCATCATCATCACCATCATCACCATCATCACCACCATCATCATCAGCATCATCATCATCACCATCATCATCACCATCATCATCATCACCATCATCATCACCATCATCACCATTATCACCACCATCATCATCACCATCATCATCATCATCACCATCATCATCAGTATCACCATCATCAGTATCATCATCACCATCATCATCAGTATCATCATCATCACCATCATCATCAGTATCACCATCATCATCAGTATCATCATCAGCACCATCATTATCACCATCATCACCATCATCATCAGTATCACCATCATCAGTATCATCATCACCATCATCATCATCACCACCATCATCATCACCATTA
>NC_133741.1:4903104-5030604 GCF_048934315.1 Petromyzon marinus | reverse complement strand
CCATCATCATCACCATCATCACCATCATCATCACCATCACCGCCATCATCACCATCACCACCACCATCATCATCACCACCATCATCACCACCATCATCACCATCACCACCATCACCATCATCATCACCATCATCATCACCATCATCATCATCACCATCATCGTCATCACTATCACCATCATCACCATCATCATCACCATCATCACCATCATCACCATCACCATCATCACCATCATCACCATCACAATCATCATCATCACCATCACCATCATTATCAGTATCATCATCATCAGTATCATCATCATCACCATCATCATCATCACAATCATCATCAGTATCATCATCAGTATCATCATCATCACCACCATCATCATCAGTATCATCATCACCATCATCATCACCATCATCATCATCATCAGTATCATCATCATCACCATCATCATCATCACCATCTTCACCATCATCACCACCATCATCATCACCACCATCATCATCACCATCATCATCATCACCATCATCACCACCATCATCATCATCACCATCATCATCATCACCATCATCATCAGTATCACCATCATCAGTATCATCATCACCATCATCATCAGTATCATCATCACCATCATCATCAGTATCACCATCATCATCAGTATCATCATCACCATCACCATCAGTATCACCATCATCACCATCATCAGTATCACCATCATCACCATCATCAGTATCATCATCACCATCATCACCAGTATCATCATCACCATTATCATCACCATCAGTATCATCATCACCATCAGTATCATCATCAACATCATCATCAATATCATCATCATCACCATCATCATCAGTATCATCATCACCACCATCATCATCAGTATCACCATCATCATAAGTATCATCATCATCACCATCACCATCATCAGTATCATCATCATCAGTATCACCATCATCACCATAATCAGTATTATCATCATCACCATCATTACCAGTATCATCATCATCACCATCATCACCATCATCATCACCATTATCATCACCACCAGTATCATCATCAGTATCATCATCATCATCACCACCATCATCATCAGTATCACCATCATCACCATCATCAGTATCAATATCATCATCATCCCCACCTACATCATCATCACCATCATCATCATCACCATTATCATCACCATCAGTATCATCATCACCATCATCATCAGTATCATCATTATCAGTATCATCATCACCATCATCATCAGTATCATCACCATCATCATCAACATCATCATCACCATCATCATCACCATCATCATCACCATCATCATCAGTATCACCATCATCACCATCATCATCAGCATCATCACCATCACCATCATCATCACCATCATCATCAGTATCACCATCATCACCATCATCATCATCACCATCATCACCACCATCATCATCAGTATCACCATCATCATCATCACCATCATCATCATCACCATCATCATTAGTATCACCATCATCAGTATCATCATCACCATCATCATCAGTATCATCATCATCACCATCATCATCAGTATCACCATCATCATCATCAGTATCATCATCATCACCATCATCATCACCATCAGTATCACCATCATCACCATCATCAGTATCATCATCACCATCATCACCAGTATCATCATCATCACCACCATCATCATCACAATTATCATCACCATCAGTATCATCATCACCATCATCATCATCACCATCATCATCAGTATCATCATCACCATCATCATCAGTATCATCACCACCATCATCATCAGTATCACCATCATCACCATCATCAGTATCATCATCATCACCATCACCATCATCACCATGATCAGTATCATCATCATCATCACGATCATCATCAGTATCACCATCATCACCATAATCAGTATTACCATCATCACCATCATCACCAGTATCATCATCATCACCACCATCATCATCAGTATCACCATCATCACCATCAGCAGTATCATCATCACCATCATCATCATCATCACCATCATCATCACCATTATCATCACCATCAGTATCATCATCACCATCATCATCAGTATCATCATCATCATCAGTATCATCATCATCATCAGTATCATCATCATCAGTATCATCACCATCACCATCATCACCATCATCATCAGTATCACCATCATCACTATCATCATCACTATCATCATCAGTATCATCATCACCATCATCATCAGTATCACCATCATCACCATCATCATCACAATCACCACCACCATCATCATTAGTATCACCATCATCACCATCATCATCAGTATCATCATCATCATCAGTATCATCATCACCACCATCATCATCAGTATCACCATCATCACCATCATCATCAGTATCACCATCATCATCAGTATCACCATCATCACCATCATCATCACCATCATCATCATCACCATCATCACCATCATCACCATCATCATCACCACCACTATCATCATCACCACCATAATCACCACCATCATCATCATCACCACCATAATCACCACCATCATCACCATCACCACCATCATCACCATCATCATCACCATCATCATCACCATCATCGTCACCATCATCATCACCATTATCATCACCATCACCATCATCACCATCATCATCACAATCATCATCATCACCATCACCATCATCACCATCAGTATCATCATCACCATCATCACCACCATCACCACCATCACCACCATCATCACCATCATCATCACCATCATCATCAGTATCATCATCACCATCATCACCATCATCATCAGTATCATCATCACCATCATCACCATCGTCATCACCATCATCATCACCATCATCATCACCATCATCATCACCATCACCATCATCAGTATCATCATCACCATCATCACCATCATCACCATCACCATCATCACCATCATCAGTATCACCATCATCACCATCATCATCAACGCCATCATCATCACCATCATCATCACCATCATCATCACCATCATCACCATCATCACCATCATCATCACCACCATCATCACCATCATCACCATCATCATCACCATCACCATCAGTATCATCACCACCATCACCATCATCACCATCAGTATCATCATCAGTAGCATCATCAACATCAGTAACATTAACATCATCAATGTCAGTATAATCAGTATCATCATGAACATTAGTATCAACATCAGTATCGTTAACATCAGTAACATCATCAGTATCATCATGAACATAAGTATCAACATCAGTATCAACATCAGTATCATCATCAGTATCAACATCAGTATCATCATCAGTATCAACATCAGTATCAACATCAGTATCGTCAACATCAGTATCGTCAACATCATTATCAGTATCATCATCAGTATCATCATTAGTATCAACATCAGTATCATCATCAGTATCAACATCAGTATCAACATCAGTATCAACATCAGTATCATCATCAGTATCAACATCAGTATCAACATCAGTATCATCAGTATCGTCAATATCATTATCAGTATCATCATTAGTATCAACATCAGTATCATCATTAGTATCAACATCAGTATCAACATCAGTATCAACATCAGTATCGTTAATATCATTATCAGTATCAACATCAGTATCATCATCAGTATCAACATCAGTATCAACATCAGTATCAACATCAGTATCGTCAATATCATTATCAGTATCAACATCAGTATCATCATCAGTATCAACATCAGTATCAACATCAGTATCAACATCAGTATCATCATCAGTATCGTCAATATCATTATCAGTATCAACATCAGTATCATCATCAGTATCAACATCAGTATCAACATCAGTATCATCATCAGTATCGTCAACATCATTATCAGTATCAACATCAGTATCATCATCAGTATCGTCAATATCATTATCAGTATCAACATCAGTATCATCATCAGTATCAACATCAGTATCAACATCACCATCAGCAACATCATCATCTACATCAGTATCAACATCACCATCAGCAACACCATCATCAGCGGTTCAGGGAGGTCTTCATTGTGAGTGGTCAGCATGACAGATAAGCTGATCTCGAGTTACAGAGACACGGGGAGACACGCAGAGACACACAGTGACACACACAGACACACACAGAGACACGGGGAGACACACACAGAGACACACACAGAGACACGGGGAGACACACATACAGAGACACACAGAGACACACACACAGACACGGGGAGACACACACAGAGACACACACAGAGACACGGGGAGACACACATACAGAGACAAACAGACACACACACATAGACCCACAGAGACACACACAGAGACACCGAGGTACAGAGACACACACAGAGACACACACAGAGAGACACACAGAGACACACAGAGAGATACACACAGAGACACACACACAGAGACACAGAGACACACACAGACACAGAGAGACACATACACAGAGACACGGGGAGACACGCAGAGACACACACACAGAGACACACAGAGAGACACAGAGGGACACAGAGAGACACAGAGACACACACACACACAGACACACACAGAGACACCGAGGTACAGAGACACACAGAGAGACACAGAGACACACAGAGAGACACACAGAGAGACACACACAGAGACACACAGAGAGACACACACAGAGACACACACAGACACAGAGACACCGAGGTACAGAGACACACAGAGAGACACAGAGACAAACACACACAGACACAGAGAGACACAGAGAGACACATACACAGAGACACGGGGAGACACGCATAGACACACACACAGAGACACACACAGAGACACACACAGAGACACACACAGACACAGAGACACACACAGAGACACCGAGTTACAGAGATACACAGAGACACACACAGAGACACAGACACACGTGTGTGTGTACAGGTGTGTACAGGTGTGGCCTCAAGGTGCACATAGCCTGGCACAAGCGTCGTGGTGACGTCACCGCCACTTAGTGGCGAATGGCGCTTGTTGTTGTTGTTGTGTGTGTGTCAGAGTCATTCCCTGTACACCTTGGGGTGCGACAGGGATGTCCTCTGGCTCCCACATTATTTAACATCACATAGTTCGTGAAGCCTTCAATAGCTGTACAGGGGGAATCTCCATATGGTACAGATATAATGGGAGGCTGATCGATGCCCGGGTGCGGTCAAGGGATGGCTTCCTATTGCTCAACCACGTTATGTATGCTGATGATTTGGTAATAGCTGCTCAGTCAGAGGAGGAGTTGGAGACGCTGCTGCTGAGACTGGAGCGTGCCACTAAGAGGTGGGGCCTTACCATCAGCCCCACCAAAACTAAGCACCTGCCTGGGTATTTTGTACCATCGGACACTCCACCCCCACAACTCCCAATCGGTGATAGGACAGTTGTGGAGAGAGTGGAGAGTTTCCCATACCTGGGCAGTGTGCTTATGACTGGCTCCAGTTTAACAGCAGAGGTCTCACTCCGAATCAGTCGAGCGGCAATATCTTTTCATCGGTTGCGTAACGCTGTGTGGAAGCTACCTGGTCTGTCGCTCCGCACTAAGCTTCAGGTCTTCTCGGCCACGGTCATTCCCTCCCTTCTCTACGCTTGCGAAACGTGGACCCCCCTAATGGAACATCTTCGCCGGTTAGAGACATTTAGGCTGGCCTGCCTACGATCCATCCTGGGTTTAACCAGACTGGATTGTGTGAGGAGCTCACAAATCCTTGAAAGATCTGGGCAAGGTCCCATCGGTGAGCTCCTCCGGCGGGCAAGGCTGCGATGGCTGGGTCATGTAGCCCGCATTCCCAGCCACCGCATGCCGAAACAGCTTTTGTTTGGCCGGATTGAGGGGGCTAAGCGGGCGCGGCACGGGCTAGAGAAGAGATGGAGTGATGTGGTACAGGAGGACGTGGAGCTGAGTGGACTTGCCGATGACTGGTACCAGCGGTGTCAAGATCGGCCTCTGGAGGAGGCTCGTGAAGGACGCTACTGGGCAGTTGGAGGCAGTCGCCCTCCAACAACAACGGAGGGCGGAGGAGCGACGCTCACAACAACGAGCGGGGTGGCTAAAGCACAGCAGGTTGGCACAGTAGGGGGCACAGGTGGTGCATCAGCCAGTCATCTCAGTCATCCCAGTCAGTCGACCTGTGGCACCTGGGTCTGCCCCGTGACCTCCTGCCAGCGGGCGTTCGACACTTCACGTGGCCTCAGGGTGCACATAGCCTGGCACAAGCGTCGTGGTGACGTCACCGCCACTTAGTGGCGAATGGCGGTTGTTGTTGTTGTTGTTGTGTGTGTACAGGTGTGTGTGTGTGTGTAGATGTGTGTGTACAGGTGTGTACAGGTGTGTGTGTACAGGTGTGTATGTACAGGTGTGTACAGGTGTGTGTACAGGTGTGTGTGTGTACAGGTGTGTGTGTACAGGTGTGTGTGTACAGGTGTGTGTAGGTGTGTGTGTGTAGATGTGTGTGTGTACAGGTGTGTGTGTGTACAGGTGTGTGTGTACAGGTGTGTGTGTAGGGGTGTGTGTACAGGTGTGCACAGGTGTGTACAGGTGTGTGTGTGTCTCTACCGACAGGTGTGTGTGTACAGGTGAGTGTGTGTGTACAGGTGTGTGTGTGTGTACAGGTGTGTGTAGGTGTGTGTATGTACAGGTGTGTACAGGTGTGTACAGGTGTGTGTACAGGTGTGTTTGTGTGTGTGTGTAGGTGTGTGTGTGTGTACAGGTGTGTGTGTGTGTACAGGTGTTTGTGTGTACAGGTGTGTACAGGTGTGTACAGGTGTGTGTATGTGCACAGGTGTGTGTGTGTGTACAGGTGTGTTTAGGTGTGTGTACAGGTGTGTACAGGTGAGTCTCTACCGACAGGTGTACACGTGCTCTGTGTGTGTACAGGTGTGTGTGTGTGTACAGGTGTGTGTGTGTGTGTACAGGTGTGTGTGTGTACAGGTGTGTGTGTGTACAGGTAGGTGTGTGTACAGGTGTGTGTGTGTACAGGTAGGTGTGTGTAGGTGTGTGTGTATGTACAGGTGTGTTTGTGTGTGTAAACGGGTGTGTGTGTAGGTGTGTGTACAGGTGTGTGTACAGGTGTGTTTGTGTACAGGTGTGTGTGTACAGGTGTGTGTGTGTCTCTACCGACAGGTGTGTGTGTACAGGTGTGTAGGTGTGTGTGTACAGGTGTGTGTGTGTACAGGTGTGTGTACAGGTGTGTGTGTACAGGTGTGTACAGGTGTGTACAGGTGTATGTACAGGTGAGTCTACCGACAGGTGTACACGTGCTCTGTGCGCCTGCACTGCCGACAGCGCACTGCACAGCACCAGCGGTTTGTGTGTACAGGTGTGTGTGTGTGTACAGGTGTGTGTACAGGTGTGTGTGTGTACAGGTGTGTGTGTACAGGTGTGTGTGTACAGGTGTGTGTGTGTACAGGTGTGTGTGTGTACAGGTGTGTGTGTGTACAGGTGTGTACAGGTGTGTGTGTACAGGTGTGTGTGTACAGGTGTGTGTGTGTACAGGTGTGTGTGTGTACAGGTGTGTGTGTGTGTGTACAGGTGTGTACAGGTGTGTGTGTACAGGTGTGTACAGGTGTGTGTGTGTACAGGTGTGTGTGTGTACAGGTGTGTGTACAGGTGTGTGTACAGGTGTGTGTGTACAGGTGTGTGTGTACAGGTGTGTGTGTGTGTGTACAGGTGTGTGTGTACGTGTGTGTGTAGGTGTGTGTGTGTACAGGTGTGTGTGTGTACAGGTGTGTGTACAGGTGTGTGTACAGGTGTGTGTGTGTACAGGTGTGTACAGGTGTGTACAGGTAGGTGTGTACAGGTGTGTGTGTACAGGTGTGTGTGTGTACAGGTGTGTACAGGTGTGTGTGTGTGTACAGGTGTGTACAGGTGTGTGTGTGTTTACAGGTGTGTGTGTACAGGTGTGTGTACAGGTGTGTACAGGTGTGTGTGTGTGTATAGGTGTGTACAGGTGTGTGGGGAGCGATAGTGTAGCGGTTAGCACGCTGCGCTATGAACCTGGCGACCCGGGTTCGATTCCCGCTCACGGCCAACACCAGTGACGATTATCTGAACCGGTCCCGGGCCTCCCCTAGGTCGACTCAGCCTCAAATGAGTACCTGGTGCGGTGTGTAAACATTGCCACTAGGGAGACAAAGGCGGTCGGGCGTGGTGCTGGCCACCCACCCCCTCGTGTACCGTTCCGGCCTTTATAGGTGCTCGCTAACAGCACTTGCCCCTACAGTCTGTTAAGGCTATATGGGGGATCTTTTTTTTTGTACAGGTGTGTACAGGTGTGTACAGGTGAGTCTACCGACAGGTGTACACGTGCTCTGCACGCCTGCACTGCCGACAGCGCACGGCACAGCACCAGTGGTGTGTGTACAGGTGTGTGTGTGTACAGGTGTGTGTGTGTACAGGTGTGTGTGTGTGTACAGGTGTGTACAGGTGTGTACAGGTGTGTGTACAGGTGTGTGTGTACAGATGTGTACAGGTGTGTGTGTACAGGTGTGTAGAGGTGTGTGTGTACAGGTGTGTGTGTACACACACACCTAACAACTACAGAGGCATCTCACTCCTCAGTGTGCCGGGAAAGGTCCTGGCAAGGATTATTCAGCATCGCCTTGCCAGACACGCTGAGGAGAGGCTTGCGGAGCCCCAATGCGGTTTCAGGAAAGGGCGGTCCTGCACAGATGCCATATTTTCTGTCCGTCTGCCACAGCAGAGGTGTAGGGAATTCCAACAAGACCTACATCTCTGCTTTATTGACCTGGTCAAGGCCTATGATACCATCAGTAGGCCTGGGCTCTGGGTCGTTCTTCGTGCTTTTGGAGTACCTGACCCTCTGCTCACGATCATTAAGGACCTTCATGATGGTGAGCAGGCCCGGGTAAAACTACGTGGCCGGGAGTCAGAGCCATTCCCTGTACACCTTGGGGTGCGACAGGGATGTCCTCTGGCTCCCACATTATTTAACATCTATTTTGACCACGTAGTTCGTGAAGCCTTCAATAGCTGTACCGGGGGAATCTCCATATGGTACAGATATAATGGGAGGCTAATCGATGCCCGGGTGCGGTCAAGGGATGGCTCCCTATCGCTCAACCACGTTATGTATGCTGATGATTTGGTAATAGCTGCTCAGTCAGAGGAGGAGTTGGAGACGCTGCTGCTGAGACTGGAGCGTGCCACTAAGAGGTGGGGCCTTACCATCAGCCCCACCAAAACTAAGCACCTGCCTGGGTATTTTGTACCATCGGACACTCCACCCCCACAACTCCCAATCGGTGATGGGGCAGTTGTGGAGAGAGTGGAGAGTTTCCCATACCTGGGCAGTGTGCTTATGACTGGCTCCAGTTTAACAGCAGAGGTCTCACTCCGAATCAGTCGAGCGGCAATATCTTTTCATCGGTTGCATAACGCTGTGTGGAAGCTACCTGGTCTGTCGCTCCGCACTAAGCTTCAGGTCTTCTCGGCCACGGTCATTCCCTCCCTTCTCTACGCTTGCGAAACGTGGACCCCCCTAATGGAACATCTTCGCCGGTTAGAAACATTTAGGCTGGCCTGCCTACGATCCATCCTGGGTTTAACCAGACTGGATTGTGTGAGGAGCTCAAAAATCCTTGAAAGATCTGGGCAGGGTCCCATCGGTGAGCTCCTCCGGCAGGCAAGGCTGCGATGGCTGGGTCATGTAGCCCGCATGCCCAGCCACCGCATGCCGAAACAGCTTTTGTTTGGCCGGGTTGAGGGGGGTAAGCGGGCGCGGCACGGGCTAGAGAAGAGATGGAGTGATGTGGTACAGGAGGACGTGGAGCTGAGTGGACTTGCCGATGACTGGTACCAGCGGTGTCAAGATCGGCCTCTGTGGAGGAGGCTCGTGAAGGATGCTACTGGGCAGTTGGAGGCAGTCGCCCTCCAACAACAACGGAGGGCGGAGGAGCGACGCTCACAACAACGAGCGGAGCGCCGGGTGGCTAAAGCACAGCAGGTTGGCACAGTAGGGGGCACAGGTGGTGCATCAGCCAGTCATCTCAGTCAGTCGACCCGTGGCACCTGGGTCTGCCCCGTGACCTCCTGCCAGCGGGCGTTCGACACTTCACGTGGCCTCAGGGTGCACATAGCCTGGCACAAGCGTCGTGGTGACGTCATCGCCACTTAGTGGCGAATGGCGGTTGTTGTTGTTGTTGTACAGGTGTGTACAGGTGTGTGTGTGTACAGGTGTGTAGAGGTGTGTGTGTACAGGTGAGTCTCTACCGACAGGTGTGTGTGTGTGTACAGGTGTGTGTGTACAGGTGAGTCTCTACCGACAGGTGTGTGTGTACAGGTGTGTACAGGTGAGTCTACCGACAGGTGTACACGTGCTCCGTGCGCCTGCACTGCCGACAGCGCACGGCACAGCACCAGCGGTGTGTGTACAGGTGTGTGTGTGTGTACAGGTGTGTGTACAGGTGTGTGTGTGTACAGGTGTGTGTGTACAGGTGTGTGTGTACAGGTGTGTGTACAGGTGTGTAGGTGTGTACAGGTGTGTGTGTACAGGTGTGTGTGTACAGGTGTGTGTGTGTACAGGTGTGTGTGTGTACAGGTGTGTGTGTGTACAGGTGTGTACAGGTGTGTGTGTACAGGTGTGTACAGGTGTGTGTGTACAGGTGTGTGTACAGGTGTGTGTGTGTGTACAGGTGTGTGTGTGTACAGGTGTGTGTGTACAGGTGTGTGTACAGGTGTGTGTACAGGTGTGTGTGTGTGTACAGGTGTGCGTGTGTGTACAGGTGTGTGTGTGTGTACAGGTGTGTGTGTGTGTAGGTGTTTACAGGTGTCTGTGTGTGTACAGGTGTGTGTACAGGTGAGTCCCTACCGACAGGTGTGTGTTTGTGTACAGGTGTGTGTGTGTACAGGTGTGTGTACAGGTGTGTGTACAGGTGTGTGTGTGTGTACAGGTGTGTGTGTACAGGTGTGTGTACAGGTGTGTACAGGTGTGTGTGTGTACAGGTGTGTGTGTGTACATGTGTGTGTGTGTGTAGGGGGAGCGATAGTGTAGCGGTTAGCGCGCTGCGCTATGAACCTGGCGACCCGGGTTCGATTCCCGCTCACGGCCAACACCAGTGACGATTATCTGAACCGGTCCCGCGCCTCCCCTAGGTCGACTCAGCCTCAAAATGAGTACCTGGTGCGGTGTGTAAATATCGCCACTGGGGAGACAAAGGCGGTCGGGCGTGGTGCTGGCCCCCCACCCCCTCGTGTACCGTTCCGGCCTTCATAGGTGCTCGCTAACAGCACTTGCCCCTACAGTCTGTTAAGGCTATATGGGGGATCTTTGTTGCTTTGTGTGTACAGGTGAGTCTACCGGCAGGTGTACACGTGCTCCGTGCGCCTGCACTGCCGACATCGCACTGCACAGCACCAGCGGTGTGTGTGTACAGGTGTGTACAGGTGTGTGTGTACAGGTGTGTGTGTACAGGTGTGTGTGTACAGGTGTGTGTGTACAGGTGTGTACAGGTGTGTGTGTACAGGTGTGTACAGGTGTGTGTGTACAGGTGTGTACAGGTGTGTGTGTACAGGTGTGTACAGGTGTGTGTGTACAGGTGTGTACAGGTGTGTGTGTACAGGTGTGTGTGTACAGGTGTGTGTGTACAGGTGTGTGTACAGGTGTGTACAGGTGAGTCTACCGACAGGTGTACACGTGCTCCGTGCGCCTGCACTGGCGACAGCGCACTGCACAGCACCAGCGGTGTGTGTACAGGTGTGTGTGTGTACAGGTGTGTGTGTGTACAGGTGTGTGTGTGTACAGGTGTGTGTGTGTACAGGTGTGTGTACAGATGCAGGCAAAGCCGATGAGTCAGATGCCTTCTATGACCTCCTGTCACAGGTGCTGGCTAAAGTGGCCCCTCGGGATAGAGTCATCATGTTGGGTGACTTCAATGCCCGAGTTGGTCATGATACTGGCACCTGGTCTGGAGTGATTGGAGGGCATGGGCCAGATCAGCTCAATAACAATGGTAGGAGGCTGCTAGATTTTTGTGCAGCCCATGGGCTTGTAATTACCAACACGCTGTTCCGGCATCGGCGCATCCACACAACATCATGGATGCATGCCGGGTCCAAGCAAGAACATCTGCTGGACTACATAGTGACGGACCAGCGAATGCGAGCCCATGTCCTTGACACCAGGACCTACCGTGGAGCTGATCTGCCCTCTGACCATCGACTAGTCATCTGTAAGATGCGCCTGCCATTCTTCCACTCCGGTGGTGGGTGTACACCCAGGACCCCATTCCAACCTAAAGTGGCCTGGTCTCAGTTATCTGATGAAAGTTGCAAGCGAGAATTTCATCATCGCTTGCGGCTGGGATTGGCATCGTCCCCGACTCCTCCTGATGTCGAGGGTAAATGGGCGAGGTTTAGGACTGTGACTCATGCAGCTGCAATGGCTGCTTTGGGTACACGGTCCAGACCTCCCCAGACACCCTGGATGACAGAGGAGTTGTTCAGGATGGTTGAGAAAAAGCGACAGGCCCACTGTCATCGGCTACAGAATCCCACGTCAGAGAATGAGGAGGCTTACCGCAGCCTTCGCTCGGAGGTTCGGAGAGCCGTGAGGCGCTGCAAGGATGGGTGGTGGTCGCGGGTTGCTGAGGAGATGGAGTCTGCCTCAGTGGCCCGTGATCACAAATCGCTATTTAACTCCATCAAAAAAGTAACCTGCAGCGCCACACCTATTACCATCATTAGGGGAAAAAACGGTGATCCAATTTCCGACCCCCAGGAACAGGTTCGCAGATTTGCTGAGCATTTCTGTGAGGTCCTGGGGGAGGGAAAATCCCACAGCCAGGAAAACATCGTGGCACAAAGTGAGGATGACCCTGCTGAGGCTGCGGTGCCTCAAATATTGGATGAAGTCACCCCCTGTGAGTGGCTGGCTGAGGTGCCATCTGCTGAGGAAGTATTGAAGGCGATCCGGAGTCTGAGACCAGGAAAGGCAGCGGGCAGAGATGATCTCCCAAGCGAAATGCTGAGGGAGGGTGGCGTTTGTGCACAGACTGCCCTATATGACATCATAACAACAGTCTGGACCACTGGACGGGTTCCGCAGGATTGGAAGGATGCCCTGGTGGTCCCCCTTTTTAAGAAGGGGGACCGCACAGACTGTAACAACTACAGGGGCATCTCACTCCTCAGTGTGCCGGGAAAGGTCCTGGCAAGGATTATTCAGCATCGCCTTGCCAGGCACGCTGAGGAGAGGCTTGCGGAGCCCCAATGCGGTTTCAGGAAAGGGCGGTCCTGCACAGATGCCATATTTTCTGTCCGTCTGCTACAGCAGAGGTGTAGGGAATTCCAACAAGACCTACATCTCTGCTTTATTGACCTGGTCAAGGCCTATGATACCATCAGTAGGCCTGGGCTCTGGGTCGTTCTTCGTGCTTTTGGAGTACCTGACCCTCTGCTCACGATCATTAAGGACCTTCATGATGGTGAGCGGGCCCGGGTAAAACTACGTGGCCAGGAGTCAGAGCCATTCCCTGTACACCTTGGGGTGCGACAGGGATGTCCTCTGGCTCCCACATTATTTAACATCTATTTTGACCACGTAGTTCGTGAAGCCTTCAATAGCTGTACCGGGGGAATCTCCATATGGTACAGATATAATGGGAGGCTAATCGATGCCCGGGTGCGGTCAAGGGATGGCTCCCTATTGCTCAACCACGTTATGTATGCTGATGACTTGGTAATAGCTGCTCAGTCAGAGGAGGAGTTGCAGACGCTGCTGCTGAGACTGGAGCGTGCCACTAAGAGGTGGGGCCTTACCATCAGCCCCACCAAAACTAAGCACCTGCCTGGGTATTTTGTACCATCGGACACTCCACCCCCACAACTCCCAATCGGTGATGGGGCAGTTGTGGAGAGAGTGGAGAGTTTCCCATACCTGGGCAGTGTGCTTATGACTGGCTCCAGTTTAACAGCAGAGGTCTCACTCCGAATCAGTCGAGCGGCAATATCTTTTCATCGGTTGCGTAACGCTGTGTGGAAGCTACCTGGTCTGTCGCTCCGCACTAAGCTTCAGGTCTTCTCGGCCACGGTCATTCCCTCCCTTCTCTACGCTTGCGAAACGTGGACCCCCCTAATGGAACATCTTCGCCGGTTAGAAACATTTAGGCTGACCTGCCTACGATCCATCCTGGGTTTAACCAGACTGGATTGTGTGAGGAGCTCACAAATCCTTGAAAGATCTGGGCAGGGTCCCATCGGTGAGCTCCTCCGGCAGGCAAGGCTGCGATGGCTGGGTCATGTAGCCCGCATGCCCAGCCACCGCATGCCGAAACAGCTTTTGTTTGGCCGGATTGAGGGGGCTAAGCGGGCGCGGCACGGGCTAGAGAAGAGATGGAGTGATGTGGTACAGGAGGACGTGGAGCTGAGTGGACTTGCCGATGACTGGTACCAGCGGTGTCAAGATCGGCCTCTGTGGAGGAGGCTCGTGAAGGATGCTACTGGGCAGTTGGAGGCAGTCGTCCTCCAACAACAACGGAGGGCGGAGGAGCGACGCTCACAACAGCGAGCGGAGCGCCGGGTGGCTAAAGCACAGCAGGTTGGCACAGTAGGGGGCACAGGTGGTGCATCAGCCAGTCATCTCAGTCATCTCAGTCAGTCGACCCGTGGCACCTGGGTCTGCCCCGTGACCTCCTGCCAGCGGGCGTTCGACACTTCACGTGGCCTCAGGGTGCACATAGCCTGGCACAAGCGTCGTGGTGACGTCACCGCCACTTAGTGGCGAATGGCGGTTGTTGTTGTTGTTGTACAGGTGTGTGTGTACAGGTGTGTGTGTGTACAGGTGTGTGTGTGTACAGGTGTGTGTGTGTACAGGTGTGTGTACAGGTGTGTGTGTACAGGTGTGTGTGTGTGTACAGGTTTGTACGGGTGTGTGTCTCTACCGACAGGTGTGTGTGTATACAGGTGTGTACAGGTGTGTACAGGTGTACACGTGCTCTGTACGCCTGCACTGCCGACAGCACACTGCACAGCACCAGCGGTGTGTGTACAGGTGTGTGTGTGTGTACAGGTGTGTACAGGTGTGTACAGGTGTGTACAGGTGAGTCTCTACCGACAGGTGTGTGTGTGTGTAGGTGTGTGTGTAGGTGTGTGTGTGTAGGTGTGTGTGTGTGTGTACAGGTGTGTGTACAGGTGTGTGTGTGTACAGGTGTGTGTGTGTACAGGTGTGTACAGGTGTGTGTGTACAGGTCTACCGACAGGTGTACACGTGCTCCGTACGCCTGCACTGGCGACATCGCACTGCACAGCACCAGCGGTTTGTGTGTACAGGTGTGTGTGTACAGGTGTGTACAGGTGTGTGTGTACAGGTGAGTCTCTACCGACAGGTGTACACGTGCTCTGTACGCCTGCACTGCCGACATCGCACTGCACAGCACCAGCGGTGTGTGTACAGGTGTGTGTGTGTGTACAGGTGTGTGTGTACAGGTGTGTACAGGTGTGTGTGTGTACAGGTGTGTGTACAGGTGTGTGTGTGTACAGGTGAGTCTCTACCGACAGGTGTACACGTGCTCTGTACGCCTGCACTGCCGACATCGCACTGCACAGCACCAGCGGTGTGTGTACAGGTGTGTGTACAGGTGTGTACAGGTGTGTGTGTACAGGTGTGTGTGTGTACAGGTGTGTGTGTACAGGTGTGTGTGTGTACAGGTGAGTCTCTACCGACAGGTGTACACGTGCTCTGTGCGCCTGCACTGCCGACATCGCACTACACAGCACCAGCGGTGTGTGTGTGTAGGTGTGTGTGTACAGGTGAGCTCCTCCGGCAGGCAAGGCTGCGATGGCTGGGTCATGTAGCCCGCATGCCCAGCCACCGCATGCCGAAACAGCTTTTGTTTGGCCGGATTGAGGGGGCTAAGCGGGCGCGGCACGGGCTAGAGAAGAGATGGAGTGATGTGGTACAGGAGGACGTGGAGCTGAGTGGACTTGCCGATGACTGGTACCAGCGGTGTCAAGATCGGCCTCTGTGGAGGAGGCTCGTGAAGGATGCTACTGGGCAGTTGGAGGCAGTCGCCCTCCAACAACAACGGAGGGCGGAGGAGCGACGCTCACAACAGCGAGCGGAGCGCCGGGTGGCTAAAGCACAGCAGGTTGGCACAGTAGGGGGCACAGGTGGTGCATCAGCCAGTCATCTCAGTCAGTCGACCCGTGGCACCTGGGTCTGCCCCGTGACCTCCTGCCAGCGGGCGTTCGACACTTCACGTGGCCTCAGGGTGCACATAGCCTGGCACAAGCGTCGTGGTGACGTCACCGCCACTTAGTGGCGAATGGCGGTTGTTGTTGTTGTTGTACAGGTGTGTGTACAGGTGTGTGTGTGTGTGTGTACAGGTGTGTGTACAGGTGTGTGTACAGGTGAGTCTCTACCGACAGGTGTACACGTGCTCCGTGCGCCTGCACTGGCGACATCGCACTGCACAGCACCAGCGGTGTGTGTGTGTACAGGTGTGTGTGTGTGTGTACAGGTGTGTACAGGTGTGTGTACAGGTGTGTGTGTGTGTGTACAGGTGAGTCTACCGACAGGTGTACACGTGCTCCGTACGCCTGCACTGCCGACATCGCACTGCACAGGACCAGCGGTGTGTGTACAGGTGTGTACAGGTGTGTGTGTACAGGTGTGTGTGTGTACAGGTGAGTCTACCGACAGGTGTACACGTGCTCCGTACGCCTGCACTGCCGACATCGCACTGCACAGGACCAGCGGTGTGTGTACAGGTGTGTACAGGTGTGTGTGTAGGTGTGTGTGTACAGGTGTGTGTGTGTACAGGTGTGTACAGGTGTGTGTGTAGGTGTGTGTGTACAGGTGTGTGCGTGTCTCTACCGACAGGTGTACACGTGCTCCGTACGCCTGCACTGGCGACATCGCACTGCACAGCACCAGCGGTGTGTGTACAGGTGTGTGTGTGTGTGTACAGGTGTGTACAGGTGTGTGTGTGTACAGGTGTGTATGTACAGGTGGGTGTGTGTGTGTACAGGTGTGTGTGTGTGTACAGGTGTGTGTGTGTGTACAGGTGTGTGTGTACAGGTGTGAACAGGTGTGTGTGTGTACAGGTGTGTGTACAGGTGTGTGTGTGTACAGGTGAGTCTCTACCGACAGGTGTACACGTGCTCTGTACGCCTGCACTGCCGACATCGCACTGCACAGCACCAGCGGTGTGTGTACAGGTGTGTGTACAGGTGTGTACAGGTGTGTGTGTACAGGTGTGTGTGTGTACAGGTGTGTGTGTACAGGTGTGTGTGTGTACAGGTGAGTCTCTACCGACAGGTGTACACGTGCTCCGTGCGCCTGCACTGGCGACATCGCACTGCACAGCACCAGCGGTGTGTGTACAGGTGTGTGTGTGTACAGGTGTGTGTGTGTACAGGTGTGTGTGTGTACAGGTGTGTACAGGTGTGTGTGTAGGTGTGTGTGTACAGGTGTGTGCGTGTCTCTACCGACAGGTGTACACGTGCTCCGTGCGCCTGCACTGGCGACATCGCACTGCACAGCACCAGCGGTGTGTGTACAGGTGTGTGTGTGTACAGGTGTGTGTGTGTACAGGTGTGTGTGTGTACAGGTGTGTGTGTGTGTGTCTCTACCGACAGGTGTGTGTGTGTACAGGTGTGTGTGTGTGTGTGTGTACAGGTGTGTACAGGTGTGTGTAGGTGTACAGGTGTGTGTGTCTCTACCGACAGGTGTGTGTGTACAGGTGTGTGTACAGGTCTACCGACAGGTGTACACGTGCTCCGTGCGCCTGCACTGGCGACATCGCACTGCACAGCACCATCGGAACTTGCAGAGGCAGCGCTCGTCCGTGACGAGGGCCCGGGCCTCGTGGCCGCGGCCGCAGCAGAGCGAGGGGCAGGCCCCGGGCCCAGCCCGGGCCCCGCCGGGCCACTCACAGCGGCGCCCCACAGTGCCGCTACAGAAGTCCGGGCTGGCGTCCACGTACACCAGCTGCTCGTCCGTGTGGGGCTGTGGTCGTGGTGGGGGGGTGGTGGTGGGGGGAGATAGTGGGGGGAGATGGTGGGGGGAGATGGTGGGGGGAGATGGTGGGTGGGGGGGTGGTGAGTTGGTGGTGAGTTGGTGGCTGGCGTCCACGTACACCAGCTGCTCGTCCGTGTGGGGCTGTCGTGGTGGGGGGGTGGTGGTGGTGGTGGTGGGGGGAGATGGTGGGGGGGTTGGTGAGTTGGTGGCTGGCGTCCACGTACACCAGCTGCTCGTCCGTGTGGGGCTGTCGTGGTGGGGGGGTGGTGGTGGTGGTGGTGGGGGGAGATGGTGGGGGGGTTGGTGAGTTGGTGGGGAGGTTGGTGAGTGGGTTTGTGAGTGGATGTTGATGGCTGGCGTCCACGTACACCAGCTGCTCGTCCGTGTGGGGCTATCGTGGTGGGGGGGTGGTGGTGGTGGGGGGGTGGTGGTGGGGGGAGATAGTGGGGGTGGTGGGGGGAGATGGTGGGGGGGTGGTGAGTTGGTGGGTGAGTTGGTGGCTGGCGTCCACGTACACCAGCTGCTCGTCCGTGTGGGGCTGTGGTCGTGGTGGTGGTGGGGGGGAGATAGTGGGGGGGAGATAGTGGGGGGGTGGTGGGTGGGGGGGGAGAGATGGTGGGGGGGGTGGTGAGTTGGTGGGGAGGTTGGTGAGTGGGTGGGTGGTGAGTTGGTGGCTGGCGTCCACGTACACCAGCTGCTCGTCCGTGTGGGGCTGTGGTCGTGGTGGGGGGGTGGTGGTGGGGGGGAGATAGTGGGGGGGTGGTGGGGGGAGATGGTGGGGGGGGTGGTGAGTTGGTGGGTGAGTTGGTGGCTGGCGTCCACGTACACCAGCTGCTCGTCCGTGTGGGGCTGTGGTGGGGGGGTGGTGGTGGGGGGGTGGTGGGTGGGGGGGGAGATAGTGGGGGGGTGGTGGGGGGGTTGGTGAGTTGGTGGGTGAGTTGGTGGCTGGCGTCCACGTACACCAGCTGCTCGTCCGTGTGGGGCTATCGTGGTGGTGGTGGTGGGGGGGAGATAGTGGGGGGGTGGTGGGTGGGGGGTGGGTGGGTGAGTTGGTGAGTTAGTGGGGGGGTTGGTGAGTTGGTGGGTGAGTTGGTGGCTGGCGTCCACGTACACCAGCTGCTCGTCCGTGTGGGGCTATCGTGGTGGGGGGGGGGGAGATAGTGGGGGGGAGATAGTGGGGGGGGGGGTGGTGGGTGGGGGGGTGGTGGGTGGGGTGGTGGGTGGGGGGGGAGATGGTGAGTTGGTGGGTGAGTTGGTGAGTGGGTTTATGAGTGGATGTTGATGGCTGGCGTCCACGTACACCAGCTGCTCGTCCGTGTGGGGCTGTGGGGGTGGGTGGGGGGGGAGATGGTGGGGGGAGATTGTGGGGAGATGGTGGGGGGAGATGGTGGGGGGGTTGGTTAGTTGGTGGGGGATGGGTGAGTTGGTGGGGGGGTGGGTGGGTGAGTTGGTGGGGGGGGTGGCTGAGTTGGTGGGTGGGTGAGTGGGCGTGGAGGATGTCGGAGGTGGACAAAATTCATCTCTCTCTCTGTCTCTCTCCGGAGCGCGTCTCTCCCCACACCACTTCCACCCACACCACTTCCACCCACACCACCTCCACCCACCCACACTTCCACCCACACCACTTCCACCCACACCACCTCCACCCACCAACACTTCCACCCACACCACCTCCATCCACACCACCTCCACCCACACCACCTCCACCCACCCACACTTCCACCCACACCACCTCCATCTACACCACCTCCACCCACACCACCTTCACCCACACCACCTCCACCTACACCACCTCCATCCACACCACCTCCACCCACCCACACTTCCACCCACACCACCTCCACCCACACCACTTCCACCCACACCACCTCCACCCACCCACACTTCCACCCACACCACCTCCACCCACACCACTTCCACCCACACCACCTACACCTCCACCCACACCTCCACCCACACCACCTCCACCCACCCACCCACACTTCCACCCACCCACACCTCCACCCACCCACCCACACCACTTCCACCCACACTTCTTCCACCCACCTTGAAGTGTGCGTGCCTGGCCAGCAGGTGGTGTCGCGTGCCCACCCACCCACACCTCCACCCACACCACCTCCACCCACACCTCCACCCACCCACACCTCCACCCACACCACCTCCACCCACACCTCCACCCACACCACTTCCACCCACACCACCTCCACCCACGCCACCTCCACCCACCTTGAAGTGTGCGTGCCTGGCCAGCAGGTGGTGCCGCGTGTCTCTCCCCACACCACCCACTCCACCTCCACCCACCCACACCTCCACCCACACCTCCACCCACCCACACCTCCACCCACACCTCCTCCACCCACCCACACTTCCACCCACACCTCCTCCACCCACCCACACCTCCACCCACCCACACTTCCACCCACACCTCCTCCACCCACCCACACTTCCACCCACACCTCCACCCACACCACTTCCACCCACACTTCTTCCACCCACCTTGAAGTGTGCGTGCCTGGCCAGCAGGTGGTGTCGCGTGTCTCTCCCCACACCACCCACACCACCTCCACCCACCCACCCACACTTCCACCCACCCCTCCACCCACCCACCCACACTTCCACCCACACCACCTCCACCCACCTTGAAGTGTGCGTGCCTGGCCAGCAGGTGGTGCCGCGTGCCCACGCGCCCCACCCGAACCTCCACCCACCCACACCTCCACCCACACCTCCACCCACACCTCCTCCACCCACCCACACCTCCACCCACACCACTTCCACCCACACCACCTCCACCCACCTTGAAGTGTGCGTGCCTGGCCAGCAGGTGGTGTCGCGTGTCTCTCCCAACACCACCCACACCACTTACACCCACCCACACTTCCACCCACCCACACCTCCACCCACCCACACCTCCACCCACACCACTTCCACCCACACCACCTCCACCCACCTTGAAGTGTGCGTGCCTGGCCAGCAGGTGGTGTCGCGTGTCTCTCCCAACACCACCCACACCACTTACACCCACCCACACTTCCACCCACCCACACCTCCACCCACCCACACCTCCACCCACCCACACCTCCACCCACACCTCCTCCACCCACCCACACTTCCACCCACACTTCCACCCACACTTCCACCCACACTTCCACCCACACTTCTTCCACCCACCTTGAAGTGTGCGTGCCTGGCCAGCAGGTGGTGCCGCGTGCCCACGCGCCCCACCCGAACCTCCACGGCGCCGTCGTAGGCGTCACGGAGCGAGGCGGCCACGACGCGGAGTGGGGACAGGGAACGCCAGCAGGTGCGGACCTCGCAGGAGCCCGAGAGGCCGTGGCAACGACACTCCACACGCACGTGACTCACCACGGCCTGTGTGGGGGGTCACGTGGGGAGTCACGTGGGGTAGGGGAGTCACGTGGGGACAGGGAACGCCAGCAGGTGCGGACCTCGCAGGAGCCCGAGAGGCCGTGGCAACGACACTCCACACGCACGTGACTCACCACGGCCTGTGTGGGGGTCACGTGGTGGAGGGGAGTCACGTGGGGACAGGGAACGCCAGCAGGTGCGGACCTCGCAGGAGCCCGAGAGGCCGTGGCAACGACACTCCACACGCACGTGACTCACCACGGCCTGTGTGGGGGGTCACGTGGGGAGTCACGTGGGAGAGAGAGAGTCACGTGGGGACAGGGAACGCCAGCAGGTGCGGACCTCGCAGGAGCCCGAGAGGCCGTGGCAACGACACTCCACACGCACGTGACTCACCACGGCCTGCGTGGGGGGTCACGTGGGGAGTCACGTGGGGTAGGGGAGTCACGTGGGGACAGGGAACGCCAGCAGGTGCGGACCTCGCAGGAGCCCGAGAGGCCGTGGCAACGACACTCCACACGCACGTGACTCACCACGGCCTGTGTGGGGGGTCACGTGGGTGAGGGGGAGAGTCACGTGGGGTAGGGGAGTCACGTGGGGACAGGGAACGCCAGCAGGTGCGGACCTCGCAGGAGCCCGAGAGGCCGTGGCAACGACACTCCACACGCACGTGACTCACCACGGCCTGTGTGGGGGGTCACGTGGGGAGTCACGTGGGGTAGGGGAGTCACGTGGGGACAGGGAACGCCAGCAGGTGCGGACCTCGCAGGAGCCCGAGAGGCCGTGGCAACGACACTCCACACGCACGTGACTCACCACGGCCTGTGTGGGGGTCACGTGGTGGAGGGGAGTCACGTGGGGACAGGGAACGCCAGCAGGTGCGGACCTCGCAGGAGCCCGAGAGGCCGTGGCAACGACACTCCACACGCACGTGACTCACCACGGCCTGTGTGGGGGGTCACGTGGGGAGTCACGTGGGAGAGAGAGAGTCACGTGGGGACAGGGAACGCCAGCAGGTGCGGACCTCGCAGGAGCCCGAGAGGCCGTGGCAACGACACTCCACACGCACGTGACTCACCACGGCCTGCGTGGGGGGTCACGTGGGGAGTCACGTGGGGTAGGGGAGTCACGTGGGGACAGGGAACGCCAGCAGGTGCGGACCTCGCAGGAGCCCGAGAGGCCGTGGCAACGACACTCCACACGCACGTGACTCACCACGGCCTGTGTGGGGGGTCACGTGGGTGAGGGGGAGAGTCACGTGGGGTAGGGGAGTCACGTGGGGACAGGGAACGCCAGCAGGTGCGGACCTCGCAGGAGCCCGAGAGGCCGTGGCAACGACACTCCACACGCACGTGACTCACCACGGCCTGTGTGGGGGGTCACGTGGGGAGTCACGTGGGGTAGGGGAGTCACGTGGGGACAGGGAACGCCAGCAGGTGCGGACCTCGCAGGAGCCCGAGAGGCCGTGGCAACGACACTCCACACGCACGTGACTCACCACGGCCTGTGTGGGGGGTCACGTGGGGAGTCACGTGGGGTAGGGGAGTCACGTGGGGACAGGGAACGCCAGCAGGTGCGGACCTCGCAGGAGCCCGAGAGGCCGTGGCAACGACACTCCACACGCACGTGACTCACCACGGCCTGCGTGGGGGGTCACGTGGTGGAGGGGGAGTCACGTGGGAGAGAGAGAGTCACGTGGGGACAGGGAACGCCAGCAGGTGCGGACCTCGCAGGAGCCCGAGAGGCCGTGGCAACGACACTCCACACGCACGTGACTCACCACGGCCTGCGTGGGGGGTCACGTGGGTGAGGGGGAGAGTCACGTGGGGTAGGGGAGTCACGTGGGGAGTCACGTGGGGACAGGGAACGCCAGCAGGTGCGGACCTCGCAGGAGCCCGAGAGGCCGTGGCAACGACACTCCACACGCACGTGACTCACCACGGCCTGTGTGGGGGGTCACGTGGTGGAGGGGGAGAGTCACGTGGGAGAGAGAGAGTCACGTGGGGACAGGGAACGCCAGCAGGTGCGGACCTCGCAGGAGCCCGAGAGGCCGTGGCAACGACACTCCACACGCACGTGACTCACCACGGCCTGCGTGGGGGGTCACGTGGGGAGTCACGTGGGGTAGGGGAGTCACGTGGGGACAGGGAACGCCAGCAGGTGCGGACCTCGCAGGAGCCCGAGAGGCCGTGGCAACGACACTCCACACGCACGTGACTCACCACGGCCTGTGTGGGGGGTCACGTGGGGAGTCACGTGGTGGAGGGAGAGTCACGTGGGGGAGGGGGAGTCACGTGGTGGAGGGGGGAGTCAAGTGGTGGAGGGAGAGTCACGTGGTGGAGGGGGGAGTCACGTGGTGGAGGGGGGAGTCACGTGGTGGAGGGGGGAGTCACGTGGTGGAGGGGGAGTCACGTGGTGGAGGGGGGAGTCACGTGGTGGAGGGGGGAGTCCAGTGGTGGAGGGGGGAGTCAAGTGGTGGAGGGGGGAGTCACGTGGGGGAGGGGGAGTCACGTGGGGACAGGGCACGCCAGCAGTTACGCTGTGACCCGCCCCCTCGCTCACTGGTACCCGCCCCCTCACTCGCTGTGACCCGCCCCCTGGCTCGCTGGTACCCGCCCCCTGGCTCGCTGGTACCCGCCCCCTCACTCGCTGGTACCCGCCCCCTAACTCGCTGGTACCCCGCCCCCTCACTCACTGGTACCCGCCCCCTCGCACGCTGGTACCCGCCCCCTGGCTCGCTGGTACCCGCCCCCTCACTCGCTGGTACCCGCCCCCTTACTCACTGGTACCCGCCCCCTCACTCACTGGTACCCGCCCCCTCGCACGCTGGTACCCGCCCCCTCGCTCGCTGGTACCCGCCCCCTCGCTCGCTGGTACCCGCCCCCTCACTCGCTGTGACCCGCCCCCTGGCTCGCTGGTACCCGCCCCCTCACTCGCTGGTACCCGCCCCCTTACTCACTGGTACCCGCCCCCTCACTCGTTGTGACCCGCCCCCTGGCTCGCTGGTACCCGCCCCCTCACTCGCTGGTACCCGCCCCCTCACTCGCTGTGACCCGCCCCCTGGCTCGCTGGTACCCGCCCCCTCACTCGCTGGTACCCGCCCCCTTACTCACTGGTACCCGCCCCCTCACTCACTGGTACCCGCCCCCTCACTCGCTGGTACTCGTGGGTACTTGTGGGTGCTCGTGGGTACTTGTGGGTACTCGCTGGTATTCGTGGGTACTCGCTGGTACTCGTGGGTACTTGTGGGTACTCGCTGGTACTCGTGGGTACTTGTGGGTACTCGTGGGTACTTGTGGGTACTCGCTGGTACTCGTGGGTACCTTGCGACCGGCCTCGTTGTTGTGCAGGTTCATGAGAGACCGTGCTGAGGACCCCCGACTTCGCTCGGTCGCGTCCACGAAGCTCCTGGACAGCGCCACCCCCAGCACCACGTTATCAGAGCAGCCTGACCACGTGAAGCCTGCAGTAGACACACACAGTACACACACACAGTACACACACAGTACACACAGCACCACGTTATCAGAGCAGCCTGACCACGTGAAGCCTGCAGTACACACACAGTACACACACAGTACACACACAGTACACACACACAGTACACACAGCACCACGTTATCAGAGCAGCCTGACCACGTGAAGCCTGCAGTACACACACACAGTACACACACACAGTACACACAGTACACACAGCACCACGTTATCAGAGCAGCCTGACCACGTGAAGCCTGCAGTACACACACACACAGTACACACACAGTACACACACACAGTACACACACAGTACACACAGCACCACGTTATCAGAGCAGCCTGACCACGTGAAGCCTGCAGTACACACACACAGTACACACACACAGTACACACACACAGTACACACACAGTACACACACAGTACACACACAGTACACACAGCACCACGTTATCAGAGCAGCCTGACCACGTGAAGCCTGCAGTACACACACACACAGTACACACAGTACACACACAGTACACACACAGTACACACAGTACACACACAGTACACACACACAGTACACACACAGTACACACAGCACCACGTTATCAGAGCAGCCTGACCACGTGAAGCCTGCAGTACACACACACAGTACACACACAGTACACACACAGTACACACAGTACACACACACAGTACACACAGCACCACGTTATCAGAGCAGCCTGACCACGTGAAGCCTGCAGTACACACACAGAGTACACACACACAGTACACACAGTACACACACACAGTACACACACACAGTACACACAGTACACACACACAGTACACACACAGTACACACACACAGTACACACACAGTACACACACACAGTACACACAGTACACACACAGTACACACAGCACCACGTTATCAGAGCAGCCTGACCACGTGAAGCCTGCAGTACACACACACAGTACATACAGTACACACACAGTACACACACAGTACACACAGCACCACGTTATCAGAGCAGCCTGACCACGTGAAGCCTGCAGTACACACACACAGTACACACACACAGTACACACACAGTACACACAGCACCACGTTATCAGAGCAGCCTGACCACGTGAAGCCTGCAGTACACACACACAGTACACACACACAGTACACACACAGTACACACAGCACCACGTTATCAGAGCAGCCTGACCACGTGAAGCCTGCAGTACACACACACACAGTACACACACAGTACACACACACAGTACACACACAGTACACACACAGTACACACACACAGTACACACACAGTACACACAGTACACACACAGTACACACAGCACCACGTTATCAGAGCAGCCTGACCACGTGAAGCCTGCAGTACACACACACACAGTACACACACAGTACACACACACAGTACACACACAGTACACACACAGTACACACAGCACCACGTTATCAGAGCAGCCTGACCACGTGAAGCCTGCAGTACACACACACAGTACACACACACAGTACACACACACAGTACACACACACAGTACACACACACAGTACACACACACAGTACACACACACAGTACACACACACAGTACACACAGCACCACGTTATCAGAGCAGCCTGACCACGTGAAGCCTGCAGTACACACACACAGTACACACACACACAGTACACACACAGGACACACACAGTACACACACACTACACACACACACACAGTACACACACAGTACACACACACAGTACACACAGTACACACACAGTACACACAGTACACACACAGTACACACACAGTACACACACAGTACACACAGTACACACACAGTACACACACAGTACACACACACAGTACACACAGTACACACACACAGTACACACAGCACCACGTTATCAGAGCAGCCTGACCACGTGAAGCCTGCAGTACACACACACAGTACACACACAGTACACACAGCACCACGTTATCAGAGCAGCCTGACCACGTGAAGCCTGCAGTACACACACACAGTACACACACACAGTACACACACACAGTACACACACAGTACACACACACACAGTACACACACACAGTACACACAGTACACACACACAGTACACACACACAGTACACACACACAGTACACACATAGTACACACACACAGTACACACAGTACACACAGAGTACACACACAGTACACACACAGTACACACACACAGTACACACAGTACACACACACAGTACACACACAGTACACACAGCACCACGTTATCAGAGCAGCCTGACCACGTGAAGCCTGCAGTACACACACACAGTACACACACACAGTACACACACACACAGTACACACACAGTACACACACACAGTACACACAGTACACACACACAGTACACACACACAGTACACACAGCACCACGTTATCAGAGCAGCCTGACCACGTGAAGCCTGCAGTACACACACACAGTACACACATAGTACACACACAGTACACACACAGCACACACACAGTACACACAGTACACACACAGTACACACACACAGTACACACACAGTACACACACAGTACACACAGTACACACACAGTACACACAGTACACACACAGTACACACACAGTACACACACAGTACACACAGTACACACACAGTACACACACACAGTACACACACACAGTACACACAGCACCACGTTATCAGAGCAGCCTGACCACGTGAAGCCTGCAGTACACACACACAGTACACACACAGTACACACACAGTACACACAGTACACACACACAGTACACACACAGTACACACACACAGTACACACACAGTACACACACAGTACACACAGTACACACACACAGTACACAAACAGTACACACACAGTACACACACAGTACACACAGTACACACACAGTACACACACAGTACACACAGTACACACACAGTACACACAGTACACACACACAGTACACACAGCACACACACACAGTACACACACAGTACACACAGCACCACGTTATCAGAGCAGCCTGACCACGTGAAGCCTGCAGTACACACACACAGTACACACACAGTACACACACAGTACACACACACAGTACACACAGTACACACACAGTACACACAGCACCACGTTATCAGAGCAGCCTGACCACGTGAAGCCTGCAGTACACACACACAGTACACACACAGTACACACAGTACACACACAGTACACACAGTACACACACAGTACACACACAGTACACACACACAGTACACACACAGTACACACAGCACCACGTTATCAGAGCAGCCTGACCACGTGAAGCCTGCAGTACACACACACAGTACACACACAGTACACACAGTACACACACACAGTACACACACAGTACACACAGTACACACACAGTACACACAGTACACACACACAGTACACACAGCACACACACACAGTACACACACACAGTACACACACAGTACACACAGCACCACGTTATCAGAGCAGCCTGACCACGTGAAGCCTGCAGTACACACACACAGTACACACACAGTACACACACAGTACACACACACAGTACACACAGTACACACAGCACCACGTTATCAGAGCAGCCTGACCACGTGAAGCCTGCAGTACACACACACAGTACACACACAGTACACACAGTACACACACAGTACACACAGTACACACACAGTACACACACAGTACACACACACAGTACACACACAGTACACACAGCACCACGTTATCAGAGCAGCCTGACCACGTGAAGCGTGCAGTACACACACAGTACACACACAGTACACACACACACACAGTACACACACAGTACAGACAGTACACACACAGTACACACACAGTACACACAGTACACACACAGTACACACACACACAGTACACACACAGTACACACAGTACACACACATTACACACACACATTACACACACAGTACACACACAGTACACACACATTACACACACACAGTACACACACAGTACACACACAGTACACACACAGTACACACACACAGTACACACAGTACACACACAGTACACACAGCACCACGTTATCAGAGCAGCCTGACCACGTGAAGCCTGCAGTACACACACACAGTACACACAGTACACACACACAGTACACACAGTACACACACAGTACACACAGTACACACACAGTACACACAGTACACACACAGTACACACACACAGTACACACACACAGCACACACACAGTACACACAGTACACACACAGTACACACAGCACCACGTTATCAGAGCAGCCTGACCACGTGAAGCCTGCAGTACACACACACAGTACACACACAGTACACACAGTACACACACAGTACACACAGTACACACACAGTACACACACAGTACACACAGTACACACACAGTACACACACACAGTACACACAGTACACACACAGTACACACAGCACCACGTTATCAGAGCAGCCTGACCACGTGAAGCCTGCAGTACACACACACAGTACACACACACAGCACACACACAGTACACACACACAGTACACACACAGTACACACACAGCACACACAGTACACACACACAGTACACACACACAGTACACACAGCACCACGTTATCAGAGCAGCCTGACCACGTGAAGCCTGCAGTACACACACACAGTACACACATAGTACACACACAGTACACACACACAGTACACACATAGTACACACACAGTACACACACAGTACACACATAGTACACACACAGTACACACACAGTACACACATAGTACACACACACAGTACACACACAGTACACACAGTACACACACAGTACACACACAGTACACACAGTACACACACAGTACACACAGTACACACACAGTACACACACAGTGCACACAGTACACACACAGTACACACACAGTACACACAGCACCACGTTATCAGAGCAGCCAGACCACGTGAAGCCTGCAGTACACACACACAGTACACACACAGTACACACACAGTACACACAGTACACACACAGTACACACACAGTACACACAGTACACGCACAGTACACACAGTACACACACAGTACACACACACAGTACACACACACAGTACACACACACAGCACACACACAGTACACACAGCACCACGTTATCAGAGCAGCCTGACCACGTGAAGCCTGCAGTACACACACACAGTACACACACAGTACACACACACAGTACACACACAGTACACACAGTACACACACAGTACACACACAGTACACACAGTACACACAGTACACACACACAGTACACACACAGTACACACAGCACCACGTTATCAGAGCAGCCTGACCACGTGAAGCCTGCAGTACACACACAGTACACACACAGTACACACACAGTACACACACAGTACACACACACGGTACACACACAAAGCACACACAGTACACACACAGTACACACAGCACCACGTTATCAGAGCAGCCTGACCACGTGAAGCCTGCAGTACACACACACAGTACACACACAGTACACACAGTACACACACACAGTACACACAGTACACACACAGTACACACAGCACCACGTTATCAGAGCAGCCTGACCACGTGAAGCCTGCAGTACACACACACAGTACACACATAGTACACACACACAGTACACACAGTACACACACACACAGTACACACATAGTACACACACACAGTACACACACAGTACACACAGTACACACACAGTACACACAGTACACACACACACAGTACACACACACAGTACACACAGTACACACACAGTACACACACACAGTACACACAGCACACACACAGTACACACACACAGTACACACAGTACACACACACAGTACACACACAGTACACACACACAGTACACACACACAGTACACACACAGTACACACAGCACCACGTTATCAGAGCAGCCTGACCACGTGAAGCCTGCAGTACACACACACAGTACACACACAGTACACACACAGTACACACACACAGTACACACAGTACACACACAGTACACACAGCACCACGTTATCAGAGCAGCCTGACCACGTGAAGCCTGCAGTACACACACACAGTACACACACAGTACACACAGTACACACACAGTACACACAGTACACACACAGTACACACACAGTACACACACACAGTACACACACAGTACACACAGCACCACGTTATCAGAGCAGCCTGACCACGTGAAGCCTGCAGTACACACACAGTACACACACAGTACACACACAGTACACACACACACACAGTACACACACAGTACACACACAGTACACACACAGTACACACAGTACACACACAGTACACACACACACAGTACACACACAGTACACACAGTACACACACATTACACACACACATTACACACACAGTACACACACAGTACACACACATTACACACACACAGTACACACACAGTACACACACAGTACACACACACAGTACACACAGTACACACACAGTACACACAGCACCACGTTATCAGAGCAGCCTGACCACGTGAAGCCTGCAGTACACACACACAGTACACACAGTACACACACACAGTACACACAGTACACACACAGTACACACAGTACACACACAGTACACACAGTACACACACAGTACACACACACAGTACACACACACAGCACACACACAGTACACACAGTACACACACAGTACACACAGCACCACGTTATCAGAGCAGCCTGACCACGTGAAGCCTGCAGTACACACACACAGTACACACACAGTACACACAGTACACACACAGTACACACAGTACACACAGTACACACACAGTACACACAGTACACACACAGTACACACACAGTACACACAGTACACACACAGTACACACAGCACCACGTTATCAGAGCAGCCTGACCACGTGAAGCCTGCAGTACACACACACAGTACACACACACAGCACACACACAGTACACACACACAGTACACACACAGTACACACACAGCACACACAGTACACACACACAGTACACACACACAGTACACACAGCACCACGTTATCAGAGCAGCCTGACCACGTGAAGCCTGCAGTACACACACACAGTACACACATAGTACACACACAGTACACACACACAGTACACACACAGTACACACACAGTACACACACAGTACACACAGTACACACACAGTACACACACAGTACACGCACAGTACACACAGTACACACACAGTACACACACACAGTACACACACACAGTACACACACACAGCACACACACAGTACACACAGCACCACGTTATCAGAGCAGCCTGACCACGTGAAGCCTGCAGTACACACACACAGTACACACACAGTACACACACACAGTACACACACAGTACACACAGTACACACACAGTACACACACAGTACACACAGTACACACAGTACACACACACAGTACACACACAGTACACACAGCACCACGTTATCAGAGCAGCCTGACCACGTGAAGCCTGCAGTACACACACAGTACACACACAGTACACACACAGTACACACACAGTACACACACACGGTACACACACAAAGCACACACAGTACACACACAGTACACACAGCACCACGTTATCAGAGCAGCCTGACCACGTGAAGCCTGCAGTACACACACACAGTACACACACAGTACACACAGTACACACACACAGTACACACAGTACACACACAGTACACACAGCACCACGTTATCAGAGCAGCCTGACCACGTGAAGCCTGCAGTACACACACACAGTACACACATAGTACACACACACAGTACACACAGTACACACACACACAGTACACACATAGTACACACACACAGTACACACACAGTACACACAGTACACACACAGTACACACACAGTACACACACACACAGTACACACACAGTACACACAGTACACACACATTACACACACACATTACACACACAGTACACACACAGTACACACACACAGTACACACACACAGTACACACACACAGCACACACACAGTACACACAGCACCACGTTATCAGAGCAGCCTGACCACGTGAAGCCTGCAGTACACACACACAGTACACACACAGTACACACACAGTACACACACACAGTACACACAGTACACACACAGTACACACAGCACCACGTTATCAGAGCAGCCTGACCACGTGAAGCCTGCAGTACACACACACAGTACACACACAGTACACACAGTACACACACAGTACACACAGTACACACACAGTACACACACAGTACACACACACAGTACACACACAGTACACACAGCACCACGTTATCAGAGCAGCCTGACCACGTGAAGCCTGCAGTACACACACAGTACACACACAGTACACACACAGTACACACACACACACAGTACACACACAGTACACACACAGTACACACACAGTACACACAGTACACACACAGTACACACACACACAGTACACACACAGTACACACAGTACACACACATTACACACACACATTACACACACAGTACACACACAGTACACACACATTACACACACACAGTACACACACAGTACACACACAGTACACACACACAGTACACACAGTACACACACAGTACACACAGCACCACGTTATCAGAGCAGCCTGACCACGTGAAGCCTGCAGTACACACACACAGTACACACAGTACACACACACAGTACACACAGTACACACACAGTACACACAGTACACACACAGTACACACAGTACACACACAGTACACACACACAGTACACACACACAGCACACACACAGTACACACAGTACACACACAGTACACACAGCACCACGTTATCAGAGCAGCCTGACCACGTGAAGCCTGCAGTACACACACACAGTACACACACAGTACACACAGTACACACACAGTACACACAGTACACACAGTACACACACAGTACACACAGTACACACACAGTACACACAGTACACACACAGTACACACAGCACCACGTTATCAGAGCAGCCTGACCACGTGAAGCCTGCAGTACACACACACAGTACACACACACAGCACACACACAGTACACACACACAGTACACACACAGTACACACACAGCACACACAGTACACACACACAGTACACACACACAGTACACACAGCACCACTTTATCAGAGCAGCCTGACCACGTGAAGCCTGCAGTACACACACACAGTACACACATAGTACACACACAGTACACACACACAGTACACACACAGTACACACACAGTACACACACAGTACACACAGTACACACACAGTACACACACAGTACACGCACAGTACACACAGTACACACACAGTACACACACACAGTACACACACACAGTACACACACACAGCACACACACAGTACACACAGCACCACGTTATCAGAGCAGCCTGACCACGTGAAGCCTGCAGTACACACACACAGTACACACACAGTACACACACACAGTACACACACAGTACACACAGTACACACACAGTACACACACAGTACACACAGTACACACAGTACACACACACAGTACACACACAGTACACACAGCACCACGTTATCAGAGCAGCCTGACCACGTGAAGCCTGCAGTACACACACAGTACACACACAGTACACACACAGTACACACACAGTACACACACACGGTACACACACAAAGCACACACAGTACACACACAGTACACACAGCACCACGTTATCAGAGCAGCCTGACCACGTGAAGCCTGCAGTACACACACACAGTACACACACAGTACACACAGTACACACACACAGTACACACAGTACACACACAGTACACACAGCACCACGTTATCAGAGCAGCCTGACCACGTGAAGCCTGCAGTACACACACACAGTACACACATAGTACACACACACAGTACACACAGTACACACACACACAGTACACACATAGTACACACACACAGTACACACACAGTACACACAGTACACACACAGTACACACACAGTACACACACACACAGTACACACACAGTACACACAGTACACACACATTACACACACACATTACACACACAGTACACACACAGTACACACACATTACACACACACAGTACACACACAGTACACACACAGTACACACACACAGTACACACAGTACACACACAGTACACACAGCACCACGTTATCAGAGCAGCCTGACCACGTGAAGCCTGCAGTACACACACACAGTACACACAGTACACACACACAGTACACACAGTACACACACAGTACACACAGTACACACACAGTACACACAGTACACACACAGTACACACACACAGTACACACACACAGCACACACACAGTACACACAGTACACACACAGTACACACAGCACCACGTTATCAGAGCAGCCTGACCACGTGAAGCCTGCAGTACACACACACAGTACACACACAGTACACACAGTACACACACAGTACACACAGTACACACACAGTACACACACAGTACACACAGTGCACACACAGTACACACACAGTACACACAGTACACACACAGTACACACAGCACCACGTTATCAGAGCAGCCTGACCACGTGAAGCCTGCAGTACACACACACAGTACACACACACAGCACACACACAGTACACACACACAGTACACACACAGCACACACAGTACACACACACAGTACACACACACAGTACACACAGCACCACGTTATCAGAGCAGCCTGACCACGTGAAGCCTGCAGTACACACACACAGTACACACATAGTACACACACAGTACACACACACAGTACACACACAGTACACACACAGTACACACACAGTACACACAGTACACACACAGTACACACACAGTACACGCACAGTACACACAGTACACACACAGTACACACACACAGTACACACACACAGTACACACACACAGCACACACACAGTACACACAGCACCACGTTATCAGAGCAGCCTGACCACGTGAAGCCTGCAGTACACACACACAGTACACACACAGTACACACACACAGTACACACACAGTACACACAGTACACACACAGTACACACACAGTACACACAGTACACACAGTACACACACACAGTACACACACAGTACACACAGCACCACGTTATCAGAGCAGCCTGACCACGTGAAGCCTGCAGTACACACACAGTACACACACAGTACACACACAGTACACACACACGGTACACACACAAAGCACACACAGTACACACACAGTACACACAGCACCACGTTATCAGAGCAGCCTGACCACGTGAAGCCTGCAGTACACACACACAGTACACACACAGTACACACAGTACACACACACAGTACACACAGTACACACACAGTACACACAGCACCACGTTATCAGAGCAGCCTGACCACGTGAAGCCTGCAGTACACACACACAGTACACACATAGTACACACACACAGTACACACAGTACACACACACACAGTACACACATAGTACACACACACAGTACACACACAGTACACACAGCACCACGTTATCAGAGCAGCCTGACCACGTGAAGCCTGCAGTACACACACACAGTACACACACAGTACACACAGTACACACACAGTACACACAGTACACACAGTACACACACAGTACACACAGTACACACACAGTACACACAGTACACACACAGTACACACAGCACCACGTTATCAGAGCAGCCTGACCACGTGAAGCCTGCAGTACACACACACAGTACACACACACAGCACACACACAGTACACACACACAGTACACACACAGTACACACACAGCACACACAGTACACACACACAGTACACACACACAGTACACACAGCACCACGTTATCAGAGCAGCCTGACCACGTGAAGCCTGCAGTACACACACACAGTACACACATAGTACACACACAGTACACACACACAGTACACACACAGTACACACACAGTACACACACAGTACACACAGTACACACACAGTACACACACAGTACACGCACAGTACACACAGTACACACACAGTACACACACACAGTACACACACACAGTACACACACACAGCACACACACAGTACACACAGCACCACGTTATCAGAGCAGCCTGACCACGTGAAGCCTGCAGTACACACACACAGTACACACACAGTACACACACACAGTACACACACAGTACACACAGTACACACACAGTACACACACAGTACACACAGTACACACAGTACACACACACAGTACACACACAGTACACACAGCACCACGTTATCAGAGCAGCCTGACCACGTGAAGCCTGCAGTACACACACAGTACACACACAGTACACACACAGTACACACACAGTACACACACACGGTACACACACAAAGCACACACAGTACACACACAGTACACACAGCACCACGTTATCAGAGCAGCCTGACCACGTGAAGCCTGCAGTACACACACACAGTACACACACAGTACACACAGTACACACACACAGTACACACAGTACACACACAGTACACACAGCACCACGTTATCAGAGCAGCCTGACCACGTGAAGCCTGCAGTACACACACACAGTACACACATAGTACACACACACAGTACACACAGTACACACACACACAGTACACACATAGTACACACACACAGTACACACACAGTACACACAGTACACACACAGTACACACACAGTACACACACACACAGTACACACACAGTACACACAGTACACACACATTACACACACACATTACACACACAGTACACACACAGTACACACACATTACACACACACAGTACACACACAGTACACACACAGTACACACACACAGTACACACAGTACACACACAGTACACACAGCACCACGTTATCAGAGCAGCCTGACCACGTGAAGCCTGCAGTACACACACACAGTACACACAGTACACACACACAGTACACACAGTACACACACAGTACACACAGTACACACACAGTACACACAGTACACACACAGTACACACACACAGTACACACACACAGCACACACACAGTACACACAGTACACACACAGTACACACAGCACCACGTTATCAGAGCAGCCTGACCACGTGAAGCCTGCAGTACACACACACAGTACACACACACAGCACACACACAGTACACACACACAGTACACACACAGCACACACAGTACACACACACAGTACACACACACAGTACACACAGCACCACGTTATCAGAGCAGCCTGACCACGTGAAGCCTGCAGTACACACACACAGTACACACATAGTACACACACAGTACACACACACAGTACACACACAGTACACACACAGTACACACACAGTACACACAGTACACACACAGTACACACACAGTACACGCACAGTACACACAGTACACACACAGTACACACACACAGTACACACACACAGTACACACACACAGCACACACACAGTACACACAGCACCACGTTATCAGAGCAGCCTGACCACGTGAAGCCTGCAGTACACACACACAGTACACACACAGTACACACACACAGTACACACACAGTACACACAGTACACACACAGTACACACACAGTACACACAGTACACACAGTACACACACACAGTACACACACAGTACACACAGCACCACGTTATCAGAGCAGCCTGACCACGTGAAGCCTGCAGTACACACACAGTACACACACAGTACACACACAGTACACACACACGGTACACACACAAAGCACACACAGTACACACACAGTACACACAGCACCACGTTATCAGAGCAGCCTGACCACGTGAAGCCTGCAGTACACACACACAGTACACACACAGTACACACAGTACACACACACAGTACACACAGTACACACACAGTACACACAGCACCACGTTATCAGAGCAGCCTGACCACGTGAAGCCTGCAGTACACACACACAGTACACACATAGTACACACACACAGTACACACAGTACACACACACACAGTACACACATAGTACACACACACAGTACACACACAGTACACACAGTACACACACAGTACACACAGTACACACACACACAGTACACACACACAGTACACACAGTACACACACAGTACACACACACAGTACACACAGCACACACACAGTACACACAGTACACACACACAGTACACACAGTACACACACACAGTACACACACAGTACACACACACAGTACACACACAGTACACACACACAGTACACACACAGTACACACAGTACACATAGTACACACAGTACACACACACAGTACACACACAGTACACACAGCACCACGTTATCAGAGCAGCCTGACCACGTGAAGCCTGCAGTACACACACACAGTACACACACAGTACACACAGTACACACACAGTACACACAGTACACACACAGTACACACACAGTACACACAGTACACACAGTACACACACACACAGTACACACATAGTACACACACACAGTACACACACAGTACACACAGCACCACGTTATCAGAGCAACCTGACCACGTGAAGCCTGCAGTACACACACACAGTACACACACAGTACACACAGTACACACAGTACACACACAGTACACACACAGTACACACACAGTACACACAGCACCACGTTATCAGAGCAGCCTGACCACGTGAAGCCTGCAGTACACACACACAGTACACACACAGTACACACACAGTACACACACACAGTACACACACATTACACACACAGTACACACACAGTACACACACAGTACACACAGTACACACACAGTACACACACAGCACACACACACAGTACACACACAGTACACATACAGTACACACAGTACACACACAGTACACACACAGTACACACACACAGTACACACACACAGTACACACACAGTACACACACAGTACACACACACACAGTACACACATAGTACACACAGCACCACATTACCAGAGCAGCCTGACCACGTGAAGCCTGCAGTACACACACACAGTACACACACAGTACACACAGTACACACACACAGTACACACAGTACACACACAGTACACACAGCACCACGTTATCAGAGCAGCCTGACCACGTGAAGCCTGCAGTACACACACACAGTACACACATAGTACACACACACAGTACACACAGTACACACACACACAGTACACACATAGTACACACACACAGTACACACACAGTACACACAGTACACACACAGTACACACAGTACACACACACACAGTACACACACACAGTACACACAGTACACACACAGTACACACACACAGTACACACAGCACACACACAGTACACACACACAGTACACACAGTACACACACACAGTACACACACAGTACACACACACAGTACACACACACAGTACACACACAGTACACACAGCACCACGTTATCAGAGCAGCCTGACCACGTGAAGCCTGCAGTACACACACACAGTACACACACAGTACACACACAGTACACACACACAGTACACACAGTACACACACAGTACACACAGCACCACGTTATCAGAGCAGCCTGACCACGTGAAGCCTGCAGTACACACACACAGTACACACACAGTACACACAGTACACACACAGTACACACAGTACACACACAGTACACACACAGTACACACACACAGTACACACACAGTACACACAGCACCACGTTATCAGAGCAGCCTGACCACGTGAAGCCTGCAGTACACACACAGTACACACACAGTACACACACAGTACACACACACACACAGTACACACACAGTACACACACAGTACACACACAGTACACACAGTACACACACAGTACACACACACACAGTACACACACAGTACACACAGTACACACACATTACACACACACATTACACACACAGTACACACACAGTACACACACATTACACACACACAGTACACACACAGTACACACACAGTACACACACACAGTACACACAGTACACACACAGTACACACAGCACCACGTTATCAGAGCAGCCTGACCACGTGAAGCCTGCAGTACACACACACAGTACACACAGTACACACACACAGTACACACAGTACACACACAGTACACACAGTACACACACAGTACACACAGTACACACACAGTACACACACACAGTACACACACACAGCACACACACAGTACACACAGTACACACACAGTACACACAGCACCACGTTATCAGAGCAGCCTGACCACGTGAAGCCTGCAGTACACACACACAGTACACACACAGTACACACAGTACACACACAGTACACACAGTACACACAGTACACACACAGTACACACAGTACACACACAGTACACACACAGTACACACAGTACACACACAGTACACACAGCACCACGTTATCAGAGCAGCCTGACCACGTGAAGCCTGCAGTACACACACACAGTACACACACACAGCACACACACAGTACACACACACAGTACACACACAGTACACACACAGCACACACAGTACACACACACAGTACACACACACAGTACACACAGCACCACGTTATCAGAGCAGCCTGACCACGTGAAGCCTGCAGTACACACACACAGTACACACATAGTACACACACAGTACACACACACAGTACACACACAGTACACACACAGTACACACACAGTACACACAGTACACACACAGTACACACACAGTACACGCACAGTACACACAGTACACACACAGTACACACACACAGTACACACACACAGTACACACACACAGCACACACACAGTACACACAGCACCACGTTATCAGAGCAGCCTGACCACGTGAAGCCTGCAGTACACACACACAGTACACACACAGTACACACACACAGTACACACACAGTACACACAGTACACACACAGTACACACACAGTACACACAGTACACACAGTACACACACACAGTACACACACAGTACACACAGCACCACGTTATCAGAGCAGCCTGACCACGTGAAGCCTGCAGTACACACACAGTACACACACAGTACACACACAGTACACACACAGTACACACACACGGTACACACACAAAGCACACACAGTACACACACAGTACACACAGCACCACGTTATCAGAGCAGCCTGACCACGTGAAGCCTGCAGTACACACACACAGTACACACACAGTACACACAGTACACACACACAGTACACACAGTACACACACAGTACACACAGCACCACGTTATCAGAGCAGCCTGACCACGTGAAGCCTGCAGTACACACACACAGTACACACATAGTACACACACACAGTACACACAGTACACACACACACAGTACACACATAGTACACACACACAGTACACACACAGTACACACAGTACACACACAGTACACACACAGTACACACACACACAGTACACACACAGTACACACAGTACACACACATTACACACACACATTACACACACAGTACACACACAGTACACACACACAGTACACACACACAGTACACACACACAGCACACACACACAGTACACACAGCACCACGTTATCAGAGCAGCCTGACCACGTGAAGCCTGCAGTACACACACACAGTACACACACAGTACACACACAGTACACACACACAGTACACACAGTACACACACAGTACACACAGCACCACGTTATCAGAGCAGCCTGACCACGTGAAGCCTGCAGTACACACACACAGTACACACACAGTACACACAGTACACACACAGTACACACAGTACACACACAGTACACACACAGTACACACACACAGTACACACACAGTACACACAGCACCACGTTATCAGAGCAGCCTGACCACGTGAAGCCTGCAGTACACACACAGTACACACACAGTACACACACAGTACACACACACACACAGTACACACACAGTACACACACAGTACACACACAGTACACACAGTACACACACAGTACACACACACACAGTACACACACAGTACACACAGTACACACACATTACACACACACATTACACACACAGTACACACACAGTACACACACATTACACACACACAGTACACACACAGTACACACACAGTACACACACACAGTACACACAGTACACACACAGTACACACAGCACCACGTTATCAGAGCAGCCTGACCACGTGAAGCCTGCAGTACACACACACAGTACACACAGTACACACACACAGTACACACAGTACACACACAGTACACACAGTACACACACAGTACACACAGTACACACACAGTACACACACACAGTACACACACACAGCACACACACAGTACACACAGTACACACACAGTACACACAGCACCACGTTATCAGAGCAGCCTGACCACGTGAAGCCTGCAGTACACACACACAGTACACACACAGTACACACAGTACACACACAGTACACACAGTACACACAGTACACACACAGTACACACAGTACACACACAGTACACACACAGTACACACAGTACACACACAGTACACACAGCACCACGTTATCAGAGCAGCCTGACCACGTGAAGCCTGCAGTACACACACACAGTACACACACACAGCACACACACAGTACACACACACAGTACACACACAGTACACACACAGCACACACAGTACACACACACAGTACACACACACAGTACACACAGCACCACGTTATCAGAGCAGCCTGACCACGTGAAGCCTGCAGTACACACACACAGTACACACATAGTACACACACAGTACACACACACAGTACACACACAGTACACACACAGTACACACACAGTACACACAGTACACACACAGTACACACACAGTACACGCACAGTACACACAGTACACACACAGTACACACACACAGTACACACACACAGTACACACACACAGCACACACACAGTACACACAGCACCACGTTATCAGAGCAGCCTGACCACGTGAAGCCTGCAGTACACACACACAGTACACACACAGTACACACACACAGTACACACACAGTACACACAGTACACACACAGTACACACACAGTACACACAGTACACACAGTACACACACACAGTACACACACAGTACACACAGCACCACGTTATCAGAGCAGCCTGACCACGTGAAGCCTGCAGTACACACACAGTACACACACAGTACACACACAGTACACACACAGTACACACACACGGTACACACACAAAGCACACACAGTACACACACAGTACACACAGCACCACGTTATCAGAGCAGCCTGACCACGTGAAGCCTGCAGTACACACACACAGTACACACACAGTACACACAGTACACACACACAGTACACACAGTACACACACAGTACACACAGCACCACGTTATCAGAGCAGCCTGACCACGTGAAGCCTGCAGTACACACACACAGTACACACATAGTACACACACACAGTACACACAGTACACACACACACAGTACACACATAGTACACACACACAGTACACACACAGTACACACAGTACACACACAGTACACACACAGTACACACACACACAGTACACACACAGTACACACAGTACACACACATTACACACACACATTACACACACAGTACACACACAGTACACACACATTACACACACACAGTACACACACAGTACACACACAGTACACACACACAGTACACACAGTACACACACAGTACACACAGCACCACGTTATCAGAGCAGCCTGACCACGTGAAGCCTGCAGTACACACACACAGTACACACAGTACACACACACAGTACACACAGTACACACACAGTACACACAGTACACACACAGTACACACAGTACACACACAGTACACACACACAGTACACACACACAGCACACACACAGTACACACAGTACAAACACAGTACACACAGCACCACGTTATCAGAGCAGCCTGACCACGTGAAGCCTGCAGTACACACACACAGTACACACACAGTACACACAGTACACACACAGTACACACAGTACACACACAGTACACACACAGTACACACAGTGCACACACAGTACACACACAGTACACACAGTACACACACAGTACACACAGCACCACGTTATCAGAGCAGCCTGACCACGTGAAGCCTGCAGTACACACACACAGTACACACACACAGCACACACACAGTACACACACACAGTACACACACAGCACACACAGTACACACACACAGTACACACACACAGTACACACAGCACCACGTTATCAGAGCAGCCTGACCACGTGAAGCCTGCAGTACACACACACAGTACACACATAGTACACACACAGTACACACACACAGTACACACACAGTACACACACAGTACACACACAGTACACACAGTACACACACAGTACACACACAGTACACGCACAGTACACACAGTACACACACAGTACACACACACAGTACACACACACAGTACACACACACAGCACACACACAGTACACACAGCACCACGTTATCAGAGCAGCCTGACCACGTGAAGCCTGCAGTACACACACACAGTACACACACAGTACACACACACAGTACACACACAGTACACACAGTACACACACAGTACACACACAGTACACACAGTACACACAGTACACACACACAGTACACACACAGTACACACAGCACCACGTTATCAGAGCAGCCTGACCACGTGAAGCCTGCAGTACACACACAGTACACACACAGTACACACACAGTACACACACACGGTACACACACAAAGCACACACAGTACACACACAGTACACACAGCACCACGTTATCAGAGCAGCCTGACCACGTGAAGCCTGCAGTACACACACACAGTACACACACAGTACACACAGTACACACACACAGTACACACAGTACACACACAGTACACACAGCACCACGTTATCAGAGCAGCCTGACCACGTGAAGCCTGCAGTACACACACACAGTACACACATAGTACACACACACAGTACACACAGTACACACACACACAGTACACACATAGTACACACACACAGTACACACACAGTACACACAGTACACACACAGTACACACAGTACACACACACACAGTACACACACACAGTACACACAGTACACACACAGTACACACACACAGTACACACAGCACACACACAGTACACACAGTACACACACACAGTACACACAGTACACACACACAGTACACACACAGTACACACACACAGTACACACACAGTACACACACACAGTACACACACAGTACACACAGTACACATAGTACACACAGTACACACACACAGTACACACACAGTACACACAGCACCACGTTATCAGAGCAGCCTGACCACGTGAAGCCTGCAGTACACACACACAGTACACACACAGTACACACAGTACACACACAGTACACACAGTACACACACAGTACACACACAGTACACACAGTACACACAGTACACACACACACAGTACACACATAGTACACACACACAGTACACACACAGTACACACAGCACCACGTTATCAGAGCAACCTGACCACGTGAAGCCTGCAGTACACACACACAGTACACACACAGTACACACAGTACACACAGTACACACACAGTACACACACAGTACACACACAGTACACACAGCACCACGTTATCAGAGCAGCCTGACCACGTGAAGCCTGCAGTACACACACACAGTACACACACAGTACACACACAGTACACACACACAGTACACACACATTACACACACAGTACACACACAGTACACACACAGTACACACAGTACACACACAGTACACACACAGCACACACACACAGTACACACACAGTACACATACAGTACACACAGTACACACACAGTACACACACAGTACACACACACAGTACACACACACAGTACACACACAGTACACACACAGTACACACACACACAGTACACACATAGTACACACAGCACCACATTACCAGAGCAGCCTGACCACGTGAAGCCTGCAGTACACACACACAGTACACACACACAGTACACACAGTACACACACACAGTACACACAGTACACACACACAGTACACACAGTACACACACAGTACACACACAGTACACACAGTACACACACAGTACACACAGTACACACACAGTACACACAGTACACACACACAGTACACACAGTACATACACAGTACACACACACAGTACACACACAGTACACACACAGTACACACAGTACATACAGTACACACGCGGTACACACACAGCACATACAGTACAACACACAGTACACACACAGTACACACAGTACACACAGTACATACAGTACACACACAGTACACACACAGTACATACAGTACACACAGTACACACACACAGTACACACACACAGTACACACACAGTACACACAGCACAACGTTATCAGAGCAGCCTGACCACGTGAAGCCTGCAGTACACACACACAGTACACACACAGTACACACACAGTACACACACAGTACATACAGTACACACACAGTACACACAGTACACACACACAGTACACACAGTACACACACAGTACACACAGTATACACACAGTACACACAGTACACACACACACAGTACACACAGTACACACACACAGTACACACACACAGTACACACACAGTACACACAGTACACACAGTACACACACAGTACACACAGTACACACACAGTACACACAGCACCACGTTATCAGAGCAGCCTGACCACGTGAAGCCTGCAGTACACACACACAGTACACACACAGTACACACACAGTACACACACACAGTACACACACACAGTACACACAGTACACACACAGTACACACACACAGTACACACACAGTACACACACAGTACACACAGTACACACACAGTACACACACACAGTACACACACACAGTACACACAGTACACACACAGTACACACACACAGTACACACACAGTACACACACAGTACACACACAGTACACACAGTACACACAGTACACACACAGTACACACAGTACACACACACAGTACATACAGTACACACAGTACACACACAGTACACACAGTACACACACAGTACACACAGTACACACACACAGTACATACAGTACACACAGTACACACAGTACACACACAGTACACACACAGTACACACAGTACATACACAGTACACACACAGTACACACAGTACACACACAGTACACACAGTACACATACAGTACACACACAGTACACACAGCACCACGTTATCAGAGCAGCCTGACCACGTGAAGCCTGCAGTACACACACACAGTACACACACAGTACACACAGTACACACACACAGTACACACAGTACACACACACAGTACACACACAGTACACACAGCACCACGTTATCAGAGCAGCCTGACCACGTGAAGCCTGCAGTACACACACAGTACACACATAGTACACACACAGTACACACACACAGTACACACACACAGTACACACACAGTACACACAGTACACACACAGTACACACAGCACCACGTTATCAGAGCAGCCTGACCACGTGAAGCCTGCAGTACACACACACAGTACACACACACAGTACACACAGTACACACACAGTACACACAGTACACACACAGTACACACAGTACACACACAGTACACACACAGTACACACACAGTACACACACAGTACACACACAGTACACACAGTACACACACAGTACACACACAGTACACACAGTACACACACAGTACACACACAGTACACACACACAGTACACACACAGTACACACACAGTACACACAGTACACATAGTACACACAGTACACACACACAGTACACACACAGTACACACAGCACCACGTTATCAGAGCAGCCTGACCACGTGAAGCCTGCAGTACACACACAGTACACACACAGTACACACAGTACACACACACAGTACACACAGTACATACACAGTACACACACAGTACACACAGTACACACACAGTACACACACACAGTACACACACACAGTACACACAGTACACACACACAGTACACACAGTACATACACAGTACACACAGTACACACAGTACACACACACAGTACACACAGTACACACACACAGTACACACACAGTACACACACAGTACACACAGTACACACAGAGTACACACACAGTACACACACAGTACACACAGTACACACACACAGTACACACACAGTACATACAGTACACACACAGTACACACACAGTACACACAGTATACACACACAGTACACACACAGTACACACAGTACACACAGTATACACACAGTACACACACAGTACACACACAGTACACACACACAGTACACAGTACACACACAGTACACACACAGTACACACACAGTACACACAGTACACACACAGTACACACAGTACACACACAGTACACACACAGTACACACAGTACACAAACACAGCACACACAGTACACACACAGTACACACACAGTACACACACAGTACACACAGTACACACACAGTACACACAGTACACACACAGTACACACAGTACACACACAGTACACACACACAGTACACACACAGTACACACAGTACACACACAGTACACACACACAGTACACACACAGTACACACAGTACACACACACAGTACACACAGTACACACACAGTACACACAGTACACACACACAGTACACACACAGTACACACAGTACACAAAGTACACACACACAGTACACACACACAATACACACACACAGTACACACAGTACACACACAGTACACACAGTACACACACAGTACACACACAGTACACAGTGCACACACACACAGTACACACACACAGTACACACACACAGTACACACACAGTACACACACAGTACACACACACAGTACACACAGTACACACACACAGTACACATAGTGCACACACACACAGTACACACACAGTACACACACAGTACACACACACAGTACACACACACACAGTTCACACACAGTACACACACAGTACACACAGTTGTGGTTGTTGTGGTTGTGGTGGATGTTGTTGTTGTGGTTGTTGTTGTGGTTGTTCTTGTGATTGTTGTTGTGATGGTTGTTGTGGTTGATGTTGTGGTTATTGTTGTTAACGTTGTTGTTGATGTTGTTGTGATTGTTGTTGTTGACGTTGTTGATGTTGTTGTGATTGTTGTTGTTGACGTTGTTGATGTTGTTGTGGTTGTGATTTTTCTTGTGATTGTTGTGGTTGTTGTTGTGGTTGTTGTGATTGTTGTTGACGTTGTTGTGTTGTTGATGTTGTAGTTGTTGTTGTTGTGGTGGTTGTTGATGTTGTTGTTGTGATTGTTGTTGTTATTGTTGTTGTGATTGTTGTTGTTGTGATTGTTGTTGACGTTGTTGTGTTGTTGATGTTGTTGTTGATGTTGTTGTGGTGGTTGTTGTTGACGTTGTTGTTGTTTTGGTGGTTATTGTTGTTGTGGTTGTTGTTGATGTTGATGTTGTGATTGTTGTTGTTGTGATTGTTGTTGTTGTGATTGTTGTAGTTGTTGTTGTGATTGTTGTTGTTGACGTTGTTGTTGTGATTGTTGTTGATGTTGATGTTGTTGTTGTGATTGTTGTTGACGTTGTGATTGTTGTGATTGTGATTGTTGTGATTGTTGTTGTTGTGATTGTTGTGATTGTTGTTGTTGTGATTGTTGTTGTTGATGTTGTTGTGATTGTTGTTGTTGATGTTGTTGTGATTGTGATTGTTGTGATTGTGATTGTTGTGATTGTTGTTGTTGATGTTGTTGTGATTGTGATTGTTGTTGATGTTGTTGTTGTGGTTGTTGTTGTGGTGGTTGTGATGTTGTTGTGATTGTTGGTCTGATTGTTGTTGTGGTTGTTGTGATTGTTGTTGTGGTTGTTGTTGTGATTGGTATTGTTGATGTGATTGTTGTGATTGTTGTTGTTGTGATTGTGATTGTTGTGGTTGTTGTTGTTGTGATTGTTGTGATTGTTGTTGTGATTGTTGTGATTGTTGTTGTGATTGTTGTGATTGTTGTTGTGATTGTTGTTGTTGTGATTGTTGTTGTTGTTGTGATTGTTGTTGTGATTGTTGTTGTGATTATTGTTGACGTTGTTGTGATTGTTGTTGTGATTGTTGTTGTGATTGTTGTTGTGATTGTTGTTGTGATTGTTGTTGTTGTTGTGATTGTTGTTGTGATTGTTGTTGTGATTATTGTTGACGTTGTTGTGATTGTTGTTGTTGTGATTGTTGTTGTGATTGTTGTTGTGATTGTTGTTGTGATTGTTGTTGTGGTTGTTGTTGTTGTGATTGTTGTTGTGATTGTTGTTGTGATTATTGTTGACGTTGTTGTGATTGTTGTTGTTGTGATTGTTGTTGTGATTGTTGTTATGATTGTTGTTGTGATTGTTGTTGTGATTGTTGTGATTGTTTTTGTGAATGTTGTGATTGTTGTGATTGTTGTGATTGTCGTGATTGTTGTGATTGTTGTGATTGTTGTTGTGATTGTTGTGATTGTTGTTGTGATTGTTGTGATTGTTGTTGTGATTGTTGTGATTGTTGTTGATGTTGTTGTGATTGTTGTGATTGTTGTGCTTGTTGTGATTGTTGTGATTGTTGTGATTGTTGTTGTGATTGTTGTGATTGTTGTGATTGTTGTTGTGATTGTTGTTGTGATTGTTGTGATTGTTGTTGTGATTGTTGTTGTGAGTTGTGATTGTTGTGATTGTTGTTGATGTTGTTGTTGTGATTGTTGTGATTGTTGTTGTGATTGTTGTGATTGTTGTTGTGATTGTTGTGATTGTTGTGATTGTTGTTGTGATTGTTGTGATTGTTGTTGTGATTGTTGTTGTGATTGTTGTGATTGTTGTTGATGTTGTTGTTGTGATTGTTGTGATTATTGTGATTGTTGTGATTGTTGTTGTGATTGTTGTGATTGTTGTGATTGTTGTGATTGTTGTTGTGATTGTTGTGATTGTTGAGATTGTTGTTGTGCTTGTTGTGATTGTTGTTGTGATTGTTGTGATTGTTGTGATTTTTGTGATTGTTGTTGTGATTGTTGTGATCGTTGTTGTTGTGATTGTGATTGTTGTGGTTGTTGTTGTGATTGTTTTTGTGATTGTTGTGATTGTTGTGATTGTTGTTGTTGTGATTGTTGTGATTGTTGTGATTGTTGTTGTGATTGTTGTGATTGTTGTTGTGATTGTTGTTGTGATTGTTGTGATTGTTGTGATTGTTGTTGTTGTGATTGTGATTGTTGTGGTTGTTGTTGTGATTGTTGTTTTGATTGTTGTGATTGTTGTGATTGTTGTGATTGTTGCTGTAATTGTTGTGATTGTTGTGATTGTTGTTGTGATTGTTGTGATTGTTGTGATTGTTGTTGTGATTGTTGTGATTGTTGTTGTAATTGTGATTGTTGTTGTGATTGTTGTTGTGATTGTTGTGATTGTTGTGGTTGTTGTGATTGTTGTGATTGTTGTTGTGATTGTTGTTGTGATTGTTGTGATTGTTGTTGTGATTGTTGTTGTGAGTTGTGATTGTTGTGATTGTTGTTGATGTTGTTGTTGTGATTGTTGTGATTGTTGTTGTGATTGTTGTGATTGTTGTTGTGATTGTTGTGATTGTTGTGATTGTTGTTGTGATTGTTGTGATTGTTGTTGTGATTGTTGTTGTGATTGTTGTGATTGTTGTTGATGTTGTTGTTGTGATTGTTGTGATTATTGTGATTGTTGTGATTGTTGTTGTGATTGTTGTGATTGTTGTGATTGTTGTGATTGTTGTGATTGTTGTTGTGATTGTTGTGATTGTTGAGATTGTTGTTGTGCTTGTTGTGATTGTTGTTGTGATTGTTGTGATTGTTGTGATTTTTGTGATTGTTGTTGTGATTGTTGTGATCGTTGTTGTTGTGATTGTGATTGTTGTGGTTGTTGTTGTGATTGTTGTTGTGATTGTTGTGATTGTTGTTGTTGTGATTGTTGTGATTGTTGTGATTGTTGTTGTGATTGTTGTTGTGATTGTTGTGATTGTTGTGATTGTTGTTGTGATTGTTGTGATTGTTGTGATTGTTGTTGTTGTGATTGTGATTGTTGTGGTTGTTGTTGTGATTGTTGTTTTGATTGTTGTTTTGATTGTTGTGATTGTTGTGATTGTTGTGATTGTTGTGATTGTTGTTGTGATTGTTGTGATTGTTGTGATTGTTGTTGTGATTGTTGTGATTGTTGTTGTAATTGTGATTGTTGTTGTGATTGTTGTTGTGATTGTTGTGATTGTTGTGGTTGTTGTGATTGTTGTGATTGTTGTTGTGATTGTTGTTGTGATTGTTGTGATTGTGATTGTTGTGATTGTTGTGATTGTGATTGTTGTTGTCACCTTGCTCGCTGGTCACGCCCTGGGCGCTGCGGTCACAGCCGCAGCCTCCGAGTTCGCCGCTGGAGCAGCCTCGGGTGACGGAGAGGGCCACAGAAGCGGCCCCCAGGGCATAGACCAGGGCAGCCTCACGGGTTCCTGCAGGGCGTGGTGAGTGGTGAGTGGGTGGGTGGTGAGTGGGTGGGTGGTAGGGTGAGTGGGTGAGTGGGTGAGTGGGTGGGTGAGTGGGTGAGTGGGTGAGTAAGTGAGTGAGTGGGTGAGTGAGTGAGTGGGTGAGTAAGTGAGTGAGTGGGTGAGTAAGTGAGTGAGTGGTGGGTGAGTGAGTGAGTCACAGAGAGGGCCACAGAAGCGGCCCCCAGGGCATAGACCAGGGCAGCCTCACGGGTTCCTGCAGGGCGTGGTGAGTGGTGGGTGGTGAGTGGGTGGGTGGTGAGTGGTGAGTGGGTGGTAGGGTGAGTGAGTGAGTGAGTGGGTGAGTGGGTGGGTGGTGGGTGGGTGGTGAGTGGGTGGTGAGTGGTGAGTGGGTGGTAGGGTGAGTGAGTGAGTGGGTGAGTGGGTGGGTGAGTGGGTGGGTGGGTGGGTGAGTGGGTGGGTGAGTGAGTGAGTGGGTGCGTGGGTGAGTGGGTGGTGAGTGGGTGAGTGAGTGGGTGAGTGGGTGGGTGAGTGAGTGAGTGGGTGAGTGAGTGAGTGAGTGGGTGGGTGAGTGGGTGGGTGAGTGGGTGGGTGAGTGAGTCACAGAGAGGGCCACAGAAGCGGCCCCCAGGGCATAGACCAGGGCAGCCTCACGGGTTCCTGCAGGGCGTGGTGAGTGGTGGGTGGGTGAGTGGGTGGGTGAGTGAGTGAGTGGGTGGGTGAGTGGGTGGGTGAGTGGGTGAGTGAGTGGGTGGGTGGGTGAGTGGGTGGGTGAGTGGGTGAGTTAGTGGGTGAGTGAGTGGGTGGGTGAGTGAGTGAGTGGGTGGGTGGGTGAGTGGGTGAGTGGGTGGGTGGGTGAGTGGTGAGTGGGTGGTGAGTGGGTGGTGAGTGGGTGGGTGGGTGAGTGAGTGAGTGGGTGGGTGAGTGGGTGAGTGGGTGGGTGGGTGAGTGGGTGGGTGAGTGAGTGAGTGAGTGGGTGGGTGGGTGAGTGGGTGGGTGGGTGAGTGGGTGAGTGAGTGGGTGGGTGAGTGGGTGAGTGAGTGGGTGGGTGAGTGTGTAGCTGAGTGTGTAGCTGAGTGTGTAGCTGAGTGAGTGTGTAGCTGAGTGTGTAGCTGAGTGAGTGTGTAGCTGAGTGAGTGAGTGTGTAGCTGAGTGTATAGCTGAGTGTGTAGCTGAGTGAGTGAGTAGCTGAGTGAGTGAGTGTGTAGCTGAGTGTATAGGTGAGTGAGTGTGTAGCTGAGTGAGTGTGTAGCTGATTGTGTAGCTGAGTGAGTGTGTAGCTGAGTGAGTGAGTAGCTGAATGAGTGAGTGTGTAGCTGAGTGAGTGTGTAGCTGAGTGAGTAGCTGAGTGGGTGAGTGTGTAGGTGAGTGTGTAGCTGAGTGAGTAGCTGAGTGTGTAGCTGAGTGTGTAGCTGAGTGTGTAGCTGAGTGAGTGTATAGGTGAGTGTGTAGGTGTGTGTAGGTGAGTGTGTAGGTGAGTGTGTAGCTGAGTGAGTGTGTAGGTGAGTGTGTAGGTGAGTGTATAGCTGAGTGTGTAGGTGAGTGAGTGTGTAGGTGAGTGAATGGGTGAGTGAGTGTGTAGCTGAGTGAGTGTGTAGGTGAGTGTGTAGGTGAGTGAGTGTGTAGCTGAGTGTGTAGCTGAGTGTATAGCTGAGTGTGTAGGTGAGTGAGTGTGTAGGTGAGTGAATGGGTGAGTGAGTGTGTAGCTGAGTGAGTGTGTAGGTGAGTGAGTGTGTAGGTGAGTGAGTGTATAGGTGAGTGAGTGTATAGGTGAGTGTGTGTATAGGTGAGTGTGTGTATAGGTGAGTGAGTGTATAGGTGAGTGAGTGAATGTGTAGGTGAGTGAGTGTGTAGGTGAGTGAATGGGTGAGTGAGTGAATGAGTGTATAGGTGAGTGTGTAGCTGAGTGAGTGAGTGAGTGTATAGCTGAGTGAGTGTGTAGCTGAGTGAGTAGCTGAGTGAGTGAGTAGCTGAGTGTGTAGCTGAGTGTGTAGCTGAGTGAGTGAGTAGCTGAGTGTGTAGCTGAGTGAGTAGCTGAGTGAGTGTGTAGCTGAGTGTGTAGCTGAGTGTGTAGCTGAGTGTGTAGGTGAGTGAGTGTGTAGCTGAGTGAGTGAGTGTGTAGCTGAGTGTATAGGTGAGTAGGTGGCTGAGTGAGTGTGTAGCTGAGTGAGTGAGTGTGTAGCTGAGTGAGTGTGTAGCTGAGTGTGTAGCTGAGTGAGTGTGTAGGTGAGTGTGTAGCTGAGTGAGTGTGTAGCTGAGTGTGTAGCTGAGTGAGTGAGTGTATAGGTGAGTGTGTGAGTGAGTGTGTAGCTGAGTGAGTGTGTAGCTGAGTGTGTAGCTGAGTGAGTGTGTAGGTGAGTGAGTGAGTGTGTAGGTGAGTGTGTTGGTGAGTGTGTAGCTGAGTGTGTAGCTGAGTGTGTAGCTGAGTGAGTGTATAGGTGAGTGTGTGAGTGAGTGTGTAGCTGAGTGAGTGTGTAGCTGAGTGTGTGGCTGAGTGAGTGTGTAGGTGAGTGAGTGAGTGTGTAGGTGAGTGTGTTGGTGAATGTGTAGCTGAGTGTGTAGCTGAGTGTGTAGCTGAGTGAGTGAGTAGCTGAGTGTGTAGCTGAGTGAGTGTGTAGCTGAGTGAGTGTATAGGTGAGTGAGTGTGTAGCTGAGTGTGTAGCTGAGTGAGTGAGTGAGTGTATAGGTGAGTGTGTGAGTGAGTGTGTAGCTGAGTGAGTGTGTAGCTGAGTGTGTGGCTGAGTGAGTGTGTAGCTGAGTGAGTGAGTGAGTAGCTGAGTGAGTAGCTGAGTGAGTGTGTAGCTGAGTGTGTAGCTGAGTGAGTGTGTGAGTGAGTGAGTGTGTACCTGAGTGAGTGTGTAGGTGAGTGAGTGAGTGTAGGTGAGTGTGTAGCTGAGTGAGTGAGTGTGTAGCTGAGTGAGTGTGTAGCTGAGTGAGTGAGTGAGTAGCTGAGTGAGTAGCTGAGTGAGTGTGTAGCTGAGTGTGTAGCTGAGTGAGTGTGTGAGTGAGTGAGTGAGTGTGTACCTGAGTGAGTGTGTAGGTGAGTGAGTGAGTGTGTAGGTGAGTGTGTAGCTGAGTGTGTAGCTGAGTGTGTAGCTGAGTGAGTGAGTGTGTAGCTGAGTGTGTAGCTGAGTGTGTAGCTGAGTGTGTAGCTGAGTGAGTGAATGAGTGAGTGTGTAGCTGAGTGTGTAGCTGAGTGAGTGTGTAGCTGAGTGAGTGTGTAGCTGAGTGAGTAGCTGAGTGAGTGTGTAGCTGAGTGTGTAGCTGAGTGAGTGTGTAGCTGAGTGTGTAGCTGAGTGTGTAGCTGAGTGAGTGTGTAGCTGAGTGAGTAGCTGAGTGAGTGTGTAGCTGAGTGTGTAGCTGAGTGTGTAGCTGAGTGAGTGAATGAGTGAGTGTGTAGCTGAGTGAGTGTATAGCTGAGTGTGTAGCTGAGTGTGTAGCTGAGTGAGTGAATGAGTGAGTGTGTAGCTGAGTGAGTGTATAGCTGAGTGAGTGTATAGCTGAGTGTGTAGCTGAGTGTGTAGCTGAGTGAGTGAATGAGTGAGTGTGTAGCTGAGTGAGTGTATAGCTGAGTGTGTAGCTGAGTGTGTAGCTGAGTGAGTGTGTAGCTGAGTGTGTAGCTGAGTGTGTAGCTGAGTGAGTGTGTAGCTGAGTGAGTAGCTGAGTGAGTGTGTAGCTGAGTGTGTAGCTGAGTGTGTAGCTGAGTGTGTAGCTGAGTGAGTGAATGAGTGAGTGTGTAGCTGAGTGAGTGTATAGCTGAGTGTGTAGCTGAGTGTGTAGCTGAGTGAGTGAATGAGTGAGTGTGTAGCTGAGTGAGTGTATAGCTGAGTGTGTAGCTGAGTGTGTAGCTGAGTGAGTGAATGAGTGAGTGTGTAGCTGAGTGTGTAGCTGAGTGAGTGTGTAGGTGAGTGAGTGAGTGTGTAGGTGAGTGTGTTGGTGAGTGTGTAGCTGAGTGTGTAGCTGAGTGTGTAGCTGAGTGAGTGTATAGGTGAGTGTGTGAGTGAGTGTGTAGCTGAGTGAGTGTGTAGCTGAGTGTGTGGCTGAGTGAGTGTGTAGGTGAGTGAGTGAGTGTGTAGGTGAGTGTGTTGGTGAATGTGTAGCTGAGTGTGTAGCTGAGTGTGTAGCTGAGTGAGTGAGTAGCTGAGTGTGTAGCTGAGTGAGTGTGTAGCTGAGTGAGTGTATAGGTGAGTGAGTGTGTAGCTGAGTGTGTAGCTGAGTGAGTGAGTGAGTGTATAGGTGAGTGTGTGAGTGAGTGTGTAGCTGAGTGAGTGTGTAGCTGAGTGTGTGGCTGAGTGAGTGTGTAGCTGAGTGAGTGAGTGAGTAGCTGAGTGAGTAGCTGAGTGAGTGTGTAGCTGAGTGTGTAGCTGAGTGAGTGTGTGAGTGAGTGAGTGTGTACCTGAGTGAGTGTGTAGGTGAGTGAGTGAGTGTAGGTGAGTGTGTAGCTGAGTGAGTGAGTGTGTAGCTGAGTGAGTGTGTAGCTGAGTGAGTGAGTGAGTAGCTGAGTGAGTAGCTGAGTGAGTGTGTAGCTGAGTGTGTAGCTGAGTGAGTGTGTGAGTGAGTGAGTGAGTGTGTACCTGAGTGAGTGTGTAGGTGAGTGAGTGAGTGTGTAGGTGAGTGTGTAGCTGAGTGTGTAGCTGAGTGTGTAGCTGAGTGAGTGAGTGTGTAGCTGAGTGTGTAGCTGAGTGTGTAGCTGAGTGTGTAGCTGAGTGAGTGAATGAGTGAGTGTGTAGCTGAGTGTGTAGCTGAGTGAGTGTGTAGCTGAGTGAGTGTGTAGCTGAGTGAGTAGCTGAGTGAGTGTGTAGCTGAGTGTGTAGCTGAGTGAGTGTGTAGCTGAGTGTGTAGCTGAGTGTGTAGCTGAGTGAGTGTGTAGCTGAGTGAGTAGCTGAGTGAGTGTATAGCTGAGTGTGTAGCTGAGTGTGTAGCTGAGTGAGTGAATGAGTGAGTGTGTAGCTGAGTGAGTGTATAGCTGAGTGAGTGTATAGCTGAGTGTGTAGCTGAGTGTGTAGCTGAGTGAGTGAATGAGTGAGTGTGTAGCTGAGTGAGTGTATAGCTGAGTGTGTAGCTGAGTGTGTAGCTGAGTGAGTGTGTAGCTGAGTGTGTAGCTGAGTGTGTAGCTGAGTGAGTGTGTAGCTGAGTGAGTAGCTGAGTGAGTGTGTAGCTGAGTGTGTAGCTGAGTGTGTAGCTGAGTGTGTAGCTGAGTGAGTGAATGAGTGAGTGTGTAGCTGAGTGAGTGTATAGCTGAGTGTGTAGCTGAGTGTGTAGCTGAGTGAGTGAATGAGTGAGTGTGTAGCTGAGTGAGTGTATAGCTGAGTGTGTAGCTGAGTGTGTAGCTGAGTGAGTGAATGAGTGAGTGTGTAGCTGAGTGAGTGTGTAGCTGAGTGTGTAGCTGAGTGAGTGTATAGCTGAGTGTGTAGCTGAGTGTGTAGCTGAGTGAGTGTGTAGCTGAGTGTGTAGCTGAGTGAGTGTGTAGCTGAGTGTGTAGCTGAGTGTGTAGCTGAGTGAGTGTGTAGCTGAGTGTGTAGCTGAGTGAGTGTGTAGCTGAGTGAGTAGGTGAGTGTGTAGCTGAGTGAGTGTGTAGCTGAGTGTGTAGCTGAGTGAGTGTGTAGCTGAGTGAGTAGGTGTGTGTGTAGCTGAGTGAGTGTGTAGCTGAGTGAGTAGCTGAGTGAGTGAGTGTGTGAGTGAGTGAGTAGGTGAGTGTGTGTGTGAGTGTGTGTGTGAGTGAGTGAGTGTGTAGCTGAGTGTGTAGCTGAGTGTGTAGCTGAGTGAGTGTGTAGTTGAGTGAGTAGCTGAGTGAGTGTGTAGCTGAGTGTGTAGCTGAGTGTGTAGCTGAGTGAGTGAATGAGTGAGTGTGTAGCTGAGTGAGTGTATAGCTGAGTGTGTAGCTGAGTGTATAGCTGAGTGAGTGAATGAGTGAGTGTGTAGCTGAGTGAGTGTATAGCTGAGTGTGTAGCTGAGTGTGTAGCTGAGTGAGTGAATGAGTGAGTGTGTAGCTGAGTGAGTGTATAGCTGAGTGTGTAGCTGAGTGTGTAGCTGAGTGAGTGTGTAGCTGAGTGTGTAGCTGAGTGAGTGTGTAGCTGAGTGAGTGAATGAGTGAGTGTGTAGCTGAGTGAGTGAGTGTGTAGGTGAGTGTGTAGGTGAGTGAGTGAGTGTGCAGCTGAGTGAGTGAGTGTGTAGCTGAGTGAGTGTGTAGGTGAGTGAGTGTGTAGGTGAGTGTGTAGGTGAGTGTGTAGGTGAGTGAGTGAGTAGGTGAGTGTGTAGGTGAGTGGATGAGTGTGTGAGTGAGTGAGTAGGTGAGTGTGTGTGTGAGTGTGTGTGTGAGTGAGTGTGTGTGTAGCTGAGTGAGTGTGTAGCTGAGTGTGTAGCTGAGTGAGTGTGTAGCTGAGTGTGTAGCTGAGTGTGTAGCTGAGTGAGTGAGTGTGTAGGTGAGTGTGTGAGTGAGTGTGTAGCTGAGTGAGTGTGTAGCTGAGTGTGTAGCTGAGTGAGTGTGTAGGTGAGTGAGTGAGTGTGTAGGTGAGTGTGTTGGTGAATGTGTAGCTGAGTGTGTAGCTGAGTGTGTAGCTGAGTGAGTGAGTAGCTGAGTGTGTAGCTGAGTGAGTGTGTAGCTGAGTGAGTGTATAGGTGAGTGAGTGTGTAGCTGAGTGTGTAGCTGAGTGAGTGAGTGAGTGTATAGGTGAGTGTGTGAGTGAGTGTGTAGCTGAGTGAGTGTGTAGCTGAGTGTGTGGCTGAGTGAGTGTGTAGCTGAGTGAGTGAGTGAGTAGCTGAGTGAGTAGCTGAGTGAGTGTGTAGCTGAGTGTGTAGCTGAGTGAGTGTGTGAGTGAGTGAGTGTGTACCTGAGTGAGTGTGTAGGTGAGTGAGTGAGTGTAGGTGATTGTGTAGCTGAGTGAGTGAGTGTGTAGCTGAGTGAGTGTGTAGCTGAGTGAGTGAGTGAGTAGCTGAGTGAGTAGCTGAGTGAGTGTGTAGCTGAGTGTGTAGCTGAGTGAGTGTGTGAGTGAGTGAGTGAGTGTGTACCTGAGTGAGTGTGTAGGTGAGTGAGTGAGTGTGTAGCTGAGTGTGTAGCTGAGTGTTTAGCTGAGTGTGTAGCTGAGTGAGTGTGTAGCTGAGTGTGTAGCTGAGTGAGTGTGTAGCTGAGTGAGTGAATGAGTGAGTGTGTAGCTGAGTGTGTAGCTGAGTGTGTAGCTGAGTGAGTGAATGAGTGAGTGAATGAGTGAGTGTGTAGCTGAGTGTGTAGCTGAGTGAGTGTGTAGCTGAGTGTGTAGCTGAGTGAGTGTGTAGCTGAGTGAGTAGCTGAGTGAGTGTGTAGCTGAGTGTGTAGCTGAGTGAGTGTGTAGCTGAGTGTGTAGCTGAGTGTGTAGCTGAGTGAGTGTGTAGCTGAGTGAGTAGCTGAGTGAGTGTGTAGCTGAGTGTGTAGCTGAGTGTGTAGCTGAGTGTGTAGCTGAGTGAGTGAATGAGTGAGTGTGTAGCTGAGTGAGTGTATAGCTGAGTGTGTAGCTGAGTGTGTAGCTGAGTGAGTGAATGAGTGAGTGTGTAGCTGAGTGAGTGTATAGCTGAGTGTGTAGCTGAGTGTGTAGCTGAGTGAGTGAGTGAGTGTGTAGCTGAGTGAGTGTATAGCTGAGTGTGTAGCTGAGTGTGTAGCTGAGTGAGTGTGTAGCTGAGTGTGTAGCTGAGTGTGTAGCTGAGTGAGTGTGTAGCTGAGTGAGTAGCTGAGTGTGTAGCTGAGTGTGTAGCTGAGTGTGTAGCTGAGTGAGTGAATGAGTGAGTGTGTAGCTGAGTGAGTGTATAGCTGAGTGTGTAGCTGAGTGAGTGAATGAGTGAGTGTGTAGCTGAGTGAGTGTATAGCTGAGTGTGTAGCTGAGTGTGTAGCTGAGTGAGTGAATGAGTGAGTGTGTAGCTGAGTGAGTGTATAGCTGAGTGTGTAGCTGAGTGTGTAGCTGAGTGAGTGTGTAGCTGAGTGTGTAGCTGAGTGAGTGTATAGCTGAGTGTGTAGCTGAGTGTGTAGCTGAGTGAGTGTGTAGCTGAGTGTGTAGCTGAGTGTGTAGCTGAGTGTGTAGCTGAGTGAGTGTGTAGCTGAGTGTGTAGCTGAGTGTGTAGCTGAGTGAGTGTGTAGCTGAGTGTGTAGCTGAGTGAGTGTGTAGCTGAGTGAGTAGGTGAGTGTGTAGCTGAGTGAGTGTGTAGCTGAGTGTGTAGCTGAGTGAGTGTGTAGCTGAGTGAGTAGGTGTGTGTGTAGCTGAGTGAGTGTGTAGCTGAGTGAGTAGCTGAGTGAGTGAGTGTGTGAGTGAGTGAGTAGGTGAGTGTGTGTGTGAGTGTGTGTGAGTGAGTGAGTGTGTAGCTGAGTATGTAGCTGAGTGTGTAGCTGAGTGAGTGTGTAGCTGAGTGAGTAGCTGAGTGAGTGTGTAGCTGAGTGTGTAGCTGAGTGTGTAGCTGAGTGAGTGAATGAGTGAGTGTGTAGCTGAGTGAGTGTATAGCTGAGTGTGTAGCTGAGTGTGTAGCTGAGTGAGTGAATGAGTGAGTGTGTAGCTGAGTGAGTGTATAGCTGAGTGTGTAGCTGAGTGTGTAGCTGAGTGAGTGAATGAGTGAGTGTGTAGCTGAGTGAGTGTATAGCTGAGTGTGTAGCTGAGTGTGTAGCTGAGTGAGTGTTTAGCTGAGTGTGTAGCTGAGTGAGTGTGTAGCTGAGTGAGTGAATGAGTGAGTGTGTAGCTGAGTGAGTGAGTGTGTAGGTGAGTGTGTAGGTGAGTGAGTGAGTGTGTAGCTGAGTGAGTGAGTGTGTAGCTGAGTGAGTGTGTAGGTGAGTGAGTGTGTAGGTGAGTGTGTAGGTGAGTGTGTAGGTGAGTGAGTGAGTAGGTGAGTGTGTAGGTGAGTGAGTGTGTAGCTGAGTGTGTAGCTGAGTGAGTGAGTGTGTGAGTGAGTGAGTAGGTGAGTGTGTGTGTGAGTGTGTGTGTGAGTGAGTGTGTGTGTAGCTGAGTGAGTGTGTAGCTGAGTGTGTAGCTGAGTGAGTGTGTAGCTGAGTGTGTAGCTGAGTGTGTAGCTGAGTGAGTGAGTGTGTAGGTGAGTGAGTGTGTAGCTGAGTGAGTGTGTAGCTGAATGTGTAGCTGAGTGTGTAGCTGAGTGTGTAGCTGAGTGTGTAGGTGAGTGTGTAGGTGAGTGAGTGTGTAGCTGAGTGAGTGTGTAGCTGAGTGAGTGTGTAGCTGAGTGTGTAGCTGAGTGAGTGAGTAGCTGAGTGAGTGAGTGTGTAGCTGAGTGTGTAGCTGAGTGTGTAGCTGAGTGAGTGTGTAGCTGAGTGAGTGTGTAGCTGAGTGAGTGTGTAGCTGAGTGTGTAGGTGAGTGAGTGAGTGTGTAGCTGAGTGAGTGTGTAGCTGAGTGAGTGTGTAGCTGAGTGTGTAGCTGAGTGTGTAGGTGAGTGAGTGAGTGTGTAGCTGAGTGAGTGTGTAGCTGAGTGAGTGTGTAGCTGAGTGTGTAGCTGAGTGTGTAGGTGAGTGAGTGAGTGTGTAGCTGAGTGAGTGTGTAGGTGAGTGTGTAGGTGAGTGTGTAGCTGAGTGAGTTTTTAGGTGAGTGTGTAGCTGAGTGAGTGAGTGTGAAGGTGAGTGTGTAGCTGAGTGAGTGAGTGTGTAGGTGAGTGTGTAGCTGAGTGAGTGTGTAGCTGAGTGAGTGAGTAGCTGAGTGTGTAGCTGAGTGTGTAACTGAGTGTGTAGCTGAGTGAGTGTGTAGCTGAGTGTGTAGGTAAGTGTGTAGCTGAGTGAGTGTGTAGCTGAGTGAGTGAATGAGTGAGTGTGTAGCTGAGTGAGTGTGTAGGTGAGTGTGTGAGTGAGTGTGTAGCTGAGTGTGTAGCTGAGTGAGTGTGTAGCTGAGTGAGTGAGTGTGTAGCTGAGTGTGTAGCTGAGTGTGTAGCTGAGTGAGTGAGTGTGTAGCTGAGTGAGTGTGTAGCTGAGTGAGTGTGTAGCTGAGTTTGTAGCTGAGTGTGTAGCTGAGTGAGTGAGTGTGTAGCTGAGTGAGTGTGTAGCTGAGTGTGTAGGTGAGTGAGTGTGTTGGTGAGTGTGTAGCTGAGTGTGTAGGTGAGTGTGTAGCTGAGTGAGTGAGTGAATGAGTGAGTGTGTAGCTGAGTGAGTGTGTAGCTGAGTGTGTAGCTGAGTGAGTGTGTAGCTGAGTGTGTAGCTGAGTGAGTGTGTAGCTGAGTGAGTGAATGAGTGAGTGTGTAGCTGAGTGAGTGTGTAGCTGAGTGTGTAGCTGAGTGTGTAGCTGAGTGTGTAGCTGAGTGAGTGAGTGTGTAGCTGAGTGTGTAGCTGAGTGTGTAGCTGAGTGTGTAGCTGAGTGTGTAGCTGAGTGAGTGAGTGTGTAGCTGAGTGAGTGAGTGAATGAGTGAGTGTGTAGCTGAGTGAGTGTGTAGCTGAGTGTGTAGCTGAGTGAGTGAGTAGCTGAGTGTGTAGCTGAGTGTGTAGCTGAGTGTGTAGCTGAGTGAGTGTGTAGCTGAGTGTATAGCTGAGTGAGTGAATGAGTGAGTGTGTGGCTGAGTGTGTAGCTGAGTGAGTGTGTAACTGAGTGAGTGTGTAGCTGAGTGTGTAGCTGATTGTGTAGCTGAGTGAGTGAGTAGCTGAGTGTGTAGCTGAGTGTGTAGCTGAGTGTGTAGCTGAGTGAGTGTGTAGCTGAGTGTATAGCTGAGTGAGTGAATGAGTGAGTGTGTGGCTGAGTGTGTAGCTGAGTGAGTGTGTATCTGAGTGTGTAGCTGAGTGAGTAGCTGAGTGAGTGTGTAGCTGAGTGTGTAGCTGAGTGTGTAGCTGAGTGTGTAGGTGAGTGTGTAGCTGAGTGTGTAGCTGAGTGTGTAGCTGAGTGTATAGCTGAGTGTGTAGCTGAGTGAGTAGCTGAGTGTCTAGCTGAGTGTGTAGCTGAATGAGTGTGTAGCTGAGTGAGTGTGTAGCTGAGTGTGTAGCTGAGTGAGTGTGTAGCTGAGTGTGTAGCTGAGTGAGTGTGTAGCTGAGTGAGTGTGTAGCTGAGTGTATAGGTGAGTGTGTAGCTGAGTGAGTAGCTGAGTGTGTAGCTGAGTGTATAGGTGAGTGTGTAGCTGAGTGAGTGTGTAGCTGAGTGTGTAGCTGAGTGAGCAGCTGAGTGTGTAGCTGAGTGTGTAGCTGAGTGAGTGAATGAGTGTGTAGCTGAGTGAGTGTGTAGCTGAGTGTGTAGCTGAGTGTGTAGCTGAGTGAGTGAGTGAGTAGCTGAGTGTGTAGCTGAGTGTGTAGCTGAGTGAGTGAATGAGTGTGTAGCTGAGTGAGTGTGTAGCTGAGTGTGTAGCTGAGTGAGTGTGTGTGTAGCTGAGTGAGTAGCTGAGTGAGTAGCTGAGTGTGTAGCTGAGTGAGTGTGTAGCTGAGTGTGTAGCTGAGTGAGTGTGTAGGTGAGTGAGTGTGTGAGTGAGTGTGTGAGTGAGTGTGTGAGTGAGTGTGTAGCTGAGTGAGTGTGTAGCTGAGTGTGTAGCTGAGTGTGTAGCTGAGTGAGTGAATGAGTGAGTGAATGAGTGAGTGTGTAGCTGAGTGAGTGTGTGGCTGAATGAGTGAGTGAGTGTATAGCTGAGTGAGTGAGTAGCTGAGTGAGTAGCTGAGTGAGTGAATGAGTGAGTGTATATCTGAGTGAGTAGCTGAGTGGGTAGCTGAGTGAGTAGCTGAGTGAGTAGCTGAGTGAGTGTGTAGCTGAGTGTGTAGCTGAGTGAGTGTGTAGCTGAGTGTGTAGCTGAGTGTGTAGCTGAGTGAGTGAGTGTATAGTTGAGTGAGTGAGTGTGTAGCTGAGTGTGTAGCTGAGTGTGTAGCTGAGTGTGTAGCTGAGTGAGTGAATGAGTGAGTGTGTAGCTGAGTGAGTGTGTAGCTGAGTGAGTGTATAGCTGAGTGTGTAGCTGAGTGAGTGAATGAGTGAGAGTGTAGCTGAGTGAGTGTATAGCTGAGTGTGTAGCTGAGTGTGTAGCTGAGTGAGTGAATGAGTGAGTGTGTAGCTGAGTGAGTGTATAGCTGAGTGTGTAGCTGAGTGTGTAGCTGAGTGAGTGTGTAGCTGAGTGTGTAGCTGAGTGAGTGTATAGCTGAGTGTGTAGCTGAGTGTGTAGCTGAGTGAGTGTGTAGCTGAGTGTGTAGCTGAGTGTGTAGCTGAGTGTGTAGCTGAGTGAGTGTGTAGCTGAGTGTGTAGCTGAGTGTGTAGCTGAGTGAGTGTGTAGCTGAGTGTGTAGCTGAGTGAGTGTTTAGCTGAGTGAGTAGGTGAGTGTGTAGCTGAGTGAGTGTGTAGCTGAGTGTGTATCTGAGTGAGTGTGTAGCTGAGTGAGTAGGTGTGTGTGTAGCTGAGTGAGTGTGTAGCTGAGTGAGTAGCTGAGTGAGTGAGTGTGTGAGTGAGTGAGTAGGTGAGTGTGTGTGTGAGTGTGTGTGTGAGTGAGTGAGTGTGTAGCTGAGTGTGTAGCTGAGTGTGTAGCTGAGTGTGTAGCTGAGTGAGTGAATGAGTGAGTGTGTAGCTGAGTGTGTAGCTGAGTGAGTGTGTAGCTGAGTGAGTGTGTAGCTGAGTGAGTGTGTAGCTGAGTGAGTAGCTGAGTGAGTGTGTAGCTGAGTGTGTAGCTGAGTGAGTGTGTAGCTGAGTGTGTAGCTGAGTGTGTAGCTGAGTGAGTGTGTAGCTGAGTGAGTAGCTGAGTGAGTGTGTAGCTGAGTGTGTAGCTGAGTGTGTAGCTGAGTGAGTGAATGAGTGAGTGTGTAGCTGAGTGAGTGTATAGCTGAGTGTGTAGCTGAGTGTGTAGCTGAGTGAGTGAATGAGTGAGTGTGTAGCTGAGTGAGTGTATAGCTGAGTGAGTGTATAGCTGAGTGTGTAGCTGAGTGTGTAGCTGAGTGAGTGAATGAGTGAGTGTGTAGCTGAGTGAGTGTATAGCTGAGTGTGTAGCTGAGTGTGTAGCTGAGTGAGTGTGTAGCTGAGTGTGTAGCTGAGTGTGTAGCTGAGTGAGTGTGTAGCTGAGTGAGTAGCTGAGTGAGTGTGTAGCTGAGTGTGTAGCTGAGTGTGTAGCTGAGTGTGTAGCTGAGTGAGTGAATGAGTGAGTGTGTAGCTGAGTGAGTGTATAGCTGAGTGTGTAGCTGAGTGTGTAGCTGAGTGAGTGAATGAGTGAGTGTGTAGCTGAGTGAGTGTATAGCTGAGTGTGTAGCTGAGTGTGTAGCTGAGTGAGTGAATGAGTGAGTGTGTAGCTGAGTGTGTAGCTGAGTGAGTGTGTAGGTGAGTGAGTGAGTGTGTAGGTGAGTGTGTTGGTGAGTGTGTAGCTGAGTGTGTAGCTGAGTGTGTAGCTGAGTGAGTGTATAGGTGAGTGTGTGAGTGAGTGTGTAGCTGAGTGAGTGTGTAGCTGAGTGTGTGGCTGAGTGAGTGTGTAGGTGAGTGAGTGAGTGTGTAGGTGAGTGTGTTGGTGAATGTGTAGCTGAGTGTGTAGCTGAGTGTGTAGCTGAGTGAGTGAGTAGCTGAGTGTGTAGCTGAGTGAGTGTGTAGCTGAGTGAGTGTATAGGTGAGTGAGTGTGTAGCTGAGTGTGTAGCTGAGTGAGTGAGTGAGTGTATAGGTGAGTGTGTGAGTGAGTGTGTAGCTGAGTGAGTGTGTAGCTGAGTGTGTGGCTGAGTGAGTGTGTAGCTGAGTGAGTGAGTGAGTAGCTGAGTGAGTAGCTGAGTTAGTGTGTAGCTGAGTGTGTAGCTGAATGAGTGTGTGAGTGAGTGAGTGTGTACCTGAGTGAGTGTGTAGGTGAGTGAGTGAGTGTAGGTGAGTGTGTAGCTGAGTGAGTGAGTGTGTAGCTGAGTGAGTGTGTAGCTGAGTGAGTGAGTGAGTAGCTGAGTGAGTAGCTGAGTGAGTGTGTAGCTGAGTGTGTAGCTGAGTGAGTGTGTGAGTGAGTGAGTGAGTGTGTACCTGAGTGAGTGTGTAGGTGAGTGAGTGAGTGTGTAGGTGAGTGTGTAGCTGAGTGTGTAGCTGAGTGTGTAGCTGAGTGAGTGAGTGTGTAGCTGAGTGTGTAGCTGAGTGTGTAGCTGAGTGTGTAGCTGAGTGAGTGAATGAGTGATTGTGTAGCTGAGTGTGTAGCTGAGTGAGTGTGTAGCTGAGTGAGTGTGTAGCTGAGTGAGTAGCTGAGTGAGTGTGTAGCTGAGTGTGTAGCTGAGTGAGTGTGTAGCTGAGTGTGTAGCTGAGTGTGTAGCTGAGTGAGTGTGTAGCTGAGTGAGTAGCTGAGTGAGTGTGTAGCTGAGTGTGTAGCTGAGTGTGTAGCTGAGTGAGTGAATGAGTGAGTGTGTAGCTGAGTGAGTGTATAGCTGAGTGTGTAGCTGAGTGTGTAGCTGAGTGAGTGAATGAGTGAGTGTGTAGCTGAGTGAGTGTATAGCTGAGTGAGTGTATAGCTGAGTGTGTAGCTGAGTGTGTAGCTGAGTGAGTGAATGAGTGAGTGTGTAGCTGAGTGAGTGTATAGCTGAGTGTGTAGCTGAGTGTGTAGCTGAGTGAGTGTGTAGCTGAGTGTGTAGCTGAGTGTGTAGCTGAGTGAGTGTGTAGCTGAGTGAGTAGCTGAGTGAGTGTGTAGCTGAGTGTGTAGCTGAGTGTGTAGCTGAGTGTGTAGCTGAGTGAGTGAATGAGTGAGTGTGTAGCTGAGTGAGTGTATAGCTGAGTGTGTAGCTGAGTGTGTAGCTGAGTGAGTGAATGAGTGAGTGTGTAGCTGAGTGAGTGTATAGCTGAGTGTGTAGCTGAGTGTGTAGCTGAGTGAGTGAATGAGTGAGTGTGTAGCTGAGTGAGTGTGTAGCTGAGTGTGTAGCTGAGTGAGTGTATAGCTGAGTGTGTAGCTGAGTGTGTAGCTGAGTGAGTGTGTAGCTGAGTGTGTAGCTGAGTGAGTGTGTAGCTGAGTGTGTAGCTGAGTGTGTAGCTGAGTGAGTGTGTAGCTGAGTGTGTAGCTGAGTGAGTGTGTAGCTGAGTGAGTAGGTGAGTGTGTAGCTGAGTGAGTGTGTAGCTGAGTGTGTAGCTGAGTGAGTGTGTAGCTGAGTGAGTAGGTGTGTGTGTAGCTGAGTGAGTGTGTAGCTGAGTGAGTAGCTGAGTGAGTGAGTGTGTGAGTGAGTGAGTAGGTGAGTGTGTGTGTGAGTGTGTGTGTGAGTGAGTGAGTGTGTAGCTGAGTGTGTAGCTGAGTGTGTAGCTGAGTGAGTGTGTAGTTGAGTGAGTAGCTGAGTGAGTGTGTAGCTGAGTGTGTAGCTGAGTGTGTAGCTGAGTGAGTGAATGAGTGAGTGTGTAGCTGAGTGAGTGTATAGCTGAGTGTGTAGCTGAGTGTATAGCTGAGTGAGTGAATGAGTGAGTGTGTAGCTGAGTGAGTGTATAGCTGAGTGTGTAGCTGAGTGTGTAGCTGAGTGAGTGAATGAGTGAGTGTGTAGCTGAGTGAGTGTATAGCTGAGTGTGTAGCTGAGTGTGTAGCTGAGTGAGTGTGTAGCTGAGTGTGTAGCTGAGTGAGTGTGTAGCTGAGTGAGTGAATGAGTGAGTGTGTAGCTGAGTGAGTGAGTGTGTAGGTGAGTGTGTAGGTGAGTGAGTGAGTGTGCAGCTGAGTGAGTGAGTGTGTAGCTGAGTGAGTGTGTAGGTGAGTGAGTGTGTAGGTGAGTGTGTAGGTGAGTGTGTAGGTGAGTGAGTGAGTAGGTGAGTGTGTAGGTGAGTGGATGAGTGTGTGAGTGAGTGAGTAGGTGAGTGTGTGTGTGAGTGTGTGTGTGAGTGAGTGTGTGTGTAGCTGAGTGAGTGTGTAGCTGAGTGTGTAGCTGAGTGAGTGTGTAGCTGAGTGTGTAGCTGAGTGTGTAGCTGAGTGAGTGAGTGTGTAGGTGAGTGTGTGAGTGAGTGTGTAGCTGAGTGAGTGTGTAGCTGAGTGTGTAGCTGAGTGAGTGTGTAGGTGAGTGAGTGAGTGTGTAGGTGAGTGTGTTGGTGAATGTGTAGCTGAGTGTGTAGCTGAGTGTGTAGCTGAGTGAGTGAGTAGCTGAGTGTGTAGCTGAGTGAGTGTGTAGCTGAGTGAGTGTATAGGTGAGTGAGTGTGTAGCTGAGTGTGTAGCTGAGTGAGTGAGTGAGTGTATAGGTGAGTGTGTGAGTGAGTGTGTAGCTGAGTGAGTGTGTAGCTGAGTGTGTGGCTGAGTGAGTGTGTAGCTGAGTGAGTGAGTGAGTAGCTGAGTGAGTAGCTGAGTGAGTGTGTAGCTGAGTGTGTAGCTGAGTGAGTGTGTGAGTGAGTGAGTGTGTACCTGAGTGAGTGTGTAGGTGAGTGAGTGAGTGTAGGTGATTGTGTAGCTGAGTGAGTGAGTGTGTAGCTGAGTGAGTGTGTAGCTGAGTGAGTGAGTGAGTAGCTGAGTGAGTAGCTGAGTGAGTGTGTAGCTGAGTGTGTAGCTGAGTGAGTGTGTGAGTGAGTGAGTGTGTACCTGAGTGAGTGTGTAGGTGAGTGAGTGAGTGTGTAGCTGAGTGTGTAGCTGAGTGTTTAGCTGAGTGTGTAGCTGAGTGAGTGTGTAGCTGAGTGTGTAGCTGAGTGAGTGTGTAGCTGAGTGAGTGAATGAGTGAGTGTGTAGCTGAGTGTGTAGCTGAGTGTGTAGCTGAGTGAGTGAATGAGTGAGTGAATGAGTGAGTGTGTAGCTGAGTGTGTAGCTGAGTGAGTGTGTAGCTGAGTGTGTAGCTGAGTGAGTGTGTAGCTGAGTGAGTAGCTGAGTGAGTGTGTAGCTGAGTGTGTAGCTGAGTGAGTGTGTAGCTGAGTGTGTAGCTGAGTGTGTAGCTGAGTGAGTGTGTAGCTGAGTGAGTAGCTGAGTGAGTGTGTAGCTGAGTGTGTAGCTGAGTGTGTAGCTGAGTGTGTAGCTGAGTGAGTGAATGAGTGAGTGTGTAGCTGAGTGAGTGTATAGCTGAGTGTGTAGCTGAGTGTGTAGCTGAGTGAGTGAATGAGTGAGTGTGTAGCTGAGTGAGTGTATAGCTGAGTGTGTAGCTGAGTGTGTAGCTGAGTGAGTGAGTGAGTGTGTAGCTGAGTGAGTGTATAGCTGAGTGTGTAGCTGAGTGTGTAGCTGAGTGAGTGTGTAGCTGAGTGTGTAGCTGAGTGTGTAGCTGAGTGAGTGTGTAGCTGAGTGAGTAGCTGAGTGTGTAGCTGAGTGTGTAGCTGAGTGTGTAGCTGAGTGAGTGAATGAGTGAGTGTGTAGCTGAGTGAGTGTATAGCTGAGTGTGTAGCTGAGTGAGTGAATGAGTGAGTGTGTAGCTGAGTGAGTGTATAGCTGAGTGTGTAGCTGAGTGTGTAGCTGAGTGAGTGAATGAGTGAGTGTGTAGCTGAGTGAGTGTATAGCTGAGTGTGTAGCTGAGTGTGTAGCTGAGTGAGTGTGTAGCTGAGTGTGTAGCTGAGTGAGTGTATAGCTGAGTGTGTAGCTGAGTGTGTAGCTGAGTGAGTGTGTAGCTGAGTGTGTAGCTGAGTGTGTAGCTGAGTGTGTAGCTGAGTGAGTGTGTAGCTGAGTGTGTAGCTGAGTGTGTAGCTGAGTGAGTGTGTAGCTGAGTGTGTAGCTGAGTGAGTGTGTAGCTGAGTGAGTAGGTGAGTGTGTAGCTGAGTGAGTGTGTAGCTGAGTGTGTAGCTGAGTGAGTGTGTAGCTGAGTGAGTAGGTGTGTGTGTAGCTGAGTGAGTGTGTAGCTGAGTGAGTAGCTGAGTGAGTGAGTGTGTGAGTGAGTGAGTAGGTGAGTGTGTGTGTGAGTGTGTGTGAGTGAGTGAGTGTGTAGCTGAGTATGTAGCTGAGTGTGTAGCTGAGTGAGTGTGTAGCTGAGTGAGTAGCTGAGTGAGTGTGTAGCTGAGTGTGTAGCTGAGTGTGTAGCTGAGTGAGTGAATGAGTGAGTGTGTAGCTGAGTGAGTGTATAGCTGAGTGTGTAGCTGAGTGTGTAGCTGAGTGAGTGAATGAGTGAGTGTGTAGCTGAGTGAGTGTATAGCTGAGTGTGTAGCTGAGTGTGTAGCTGAGTGAGTGAATGAGTGAGTGTGTAGCTGAGTGAGTGTATAGCTGAGTGTGTAGCTGAGTGTGTAGCTGAGTGAGTGTTTAGCTGAGTGTGTAGCTGAGTGAGTGTGTAGCTGAGTGAGTGAATGAGTGAGTGTGTAGCTGAGTGAGTGAGTGTGTAGGTGAGTGTGTAGGTGAGTGAGTGAGTGTGTAGCTGAGTGAGTGAGTGTGTAGCTGAGTGAGTGTGTAGGTGAGTGAGTGTGTAGGTGAGTGTGTAGGTGAGTGTGTAGGTGAGTGAGTGAGTAGGTGAGTGTGTAGGTGAGTGAGTGTGTAGCTGAGTGTGTAGCTGAGTGAGTGAGTGTGTGAGTGAGTGAGTAGGTGAGTGTGTGTGTGAGTGTGTGTGTGAGTGAGTGTGTGTGTAGCTGAGTGAGTGTGTAGCTGAGTGTGTAGCTGAGTGAGTGTGTAGCTGAGTGTGTAGCTGAGTGTGTAGCTGAGTGAGTGAGTGTGTAGGTGAGTGAGTGTGTAGCTGAGTGAGTGTGTAGCTGAATGTGTAGCTGAGTGTGTAGCTGAGTGTGTAGCTGAGTGTGTAGGTGAGTGTGTAGGTGAGTGAGTGTGTAGCTGAGTGAGTGTGTAGCTGAGTGAGTGTGTAGCTGAGTGTGTAGCTGAGTGAGTGAGTAGCTGAGTGAGTGAGTGTGTAGCTGAGTGTGTAGCTGAGTGTGTAGCTGAGTGAGTGTGTAGCTGAGTGAGTGTGTAGCTGAGTGAGTGTGTAGCTGAGTGTGTAGGTGAGTGAGTGAGTGTGTAGCTGAGTGAGTGTGTAGCTGAGTGAGTGTGTAGCTGAGTGTGTAGCTGAGTGTGTAGGTGAGTGAGTGAGTGTGTAGCTGAGTGAGTGTGTAGCTGAGTGAGTGTGTAGCTGAGTGTGTAGCTGAGTGTGTAGGTGAGTGAGTGAGTGTGTAGCTGAGTGAGTGTGTAGGTGAGTGTGTAGGTGAGTGTGTAGCTGAGTGAGTTTTTAGGTGAGTGTGTAGCTGAGTGAGTGAGTGTGAAGGTGAGTGTGTAGCTGAGTGAGTGAGTGTGTAGGTGAGTGTGTAGCTGAGTGAGTGTGTAGCTGAGTGAGTGAGTAGCTGAGTGTGTAGCTGAGTGTGTAACTGAGTGTGTAGCTGAGTGAGTGTGTAGCTGAGTGTGTAGGTAAGTGTGTAGCTGAGTGAGTGTGTAGCTGAGTGAGTGAATGAGTGAGTGTGTAGCTGAGTGAGTGTGTAGGTGAGTGTGTGAGTGAGTGTGTAGCTGAGTGTGTAGCTGAGTGAGTGTGTAGCTGAGTGAGTGAGTGTGTAGCTGAGTGTGTAGCTGAGTGTGTAGCTGAGTGAGTGAGTGTGTAGCTGAGTGAGTGTGTAGCTGAGTGAGTGTGTAGCTGAGTTTGTAGCTGAGTGTGTAGCTGAGTGAGTGAGTGTGTAGCTGAGTGAGTGTGTAGCTGAGTGTGTAGGTGAGTGAGTGTGTTGGTGAGTGTGTAGCTGAGTGTGTAGGTGAGTGTGTAGCTGAGTGAGTGAGTGAATGAGTGAGTGTGTAGCTGAGTGAGTGTGTAGCTGAGTGTGTAGCTGAGTGAGTGTGTAGCTGAGTGTGTAGCTGAGTGAGTGTGTAGCTGAGTGAGTGAATGAGTGAGTGTGTAGCTGAGTGAGTGTGTAGCTGAGTGTGTAGCTGAGTGTGTAGCTGAGTGTGTAGCTGAGTGAGTGAGTGTGTAGCTGAGTGTGTAGCTGAGTGTGTAGCTGAGTGTGTAGCTGAGTGTGTAGCTGAGTGAGTGAGTGTGTAGCTGAGTGAGTGAGTGAATGAGTGAGTGTGTAGCTGAGTGAGTGTGTAGCTGAGTGTGTAGCTGAGTGAGTGAGTAGCTGAGTGTGTAGCTGAGTGTGTAGCTGAGTGTGTAGCTGAGTGAGTGTGTAGCTGAGTGTATAGCTGAGTGAGTGAATGAGTGAGTGTGTGGCTGAGTGTGTAGCTGAGTGAGTGTGTAACTGAGTGAGTGTGTAGCTGAGTGTGTAGCTGATTGTGTAGCTGAGTGAGTGAGTAGCTGAGTGTGTAGCTGAGTGAGTGTGTAGCTGAGTGTATAGCTGAGTGAGTGAATGAGTGAGTGTGTGGCTGAGTGTGTAGCTGAGTGAGTGTGTATCTGAGTGTGTAGCTGAGTGAGTAGCTGAGTGAGTGTGTAGCTGAGTGTGTAGCTGAGTGTGTAGCTGAGTGTGTAGGTGAGTGTGTAGCTGAGTGTGTAGCGGAGTGTGTAGCTGAGTGTATAGCTGAGTGTGTAGCTGAGTGAGTAGCTGAGTGTGTAGCTGAGTGTGTAGCTGAATGAGTGTGTAGCTGAGTGAGTGTGTAGCTGAGTGTGTAGCTGAGTGAGTGTGTAGCTGAGTGTGTAGCTGAGTGAGTGTGTAGCTGAGTGAGTGTGTAGCTGAGTGTATAGGTGAGTGTGTAGCTGAGTGAGTAGCTGAGTGTGTAGCTGAGTGTATAGGTGAGTGTGTAGCTGAGTGAGTGTGTAGCTGAGTGTGTAGCTGAGTGAGTAGCTGAGTGTGTAGCTGAGTGTGTAGCTGAGTGAGTGAATGAGTGTGTAGCTGAGTGAGTGTGTAGCTGAGTGTGTAGCTGAGTGTGTAGCTGAGTGAGTGAGTGAGTAGCTGAGTGTGTAGCTGAGTGTGTAGCTGAGTGAGTGAATGAGTGTGTAGCTGAGTGAGTGTGTAGCTGAGTGTGTAGCTGAGTGAGTGTGTAGCTGAGTGAGTGTGTGTGTAGCTGAGTGAGTAGCTGAGTGAGTAGCTGAGTGTGTAGCTGAGTGAGTGTGTAGCTGAGTGTGTAGCTGAGTGAGTGTGTAGGTGAGTGAGTGTGTGAGTGAGTGTGTGAGTGAGTGTGTGAGTGAGTGTGTAGCTGAGTGAGTGTGTAGCTGAGTGTGTAGCTGAGTGTGTAGCTGAGTGAGTGAATGAGTGAGTGAATGAGTGAGTGTGTAGCTGAGTGAGTGTGTGGCTGAATGAGTGAGTGAGTGTATAGCTGAGTGAGTGAGTAGCTGAGTGAGTAGCTGAGTGAGTGAATGAGTGAGTGTATATCTGAGTGAGTAGCTGAGTGGGTAGCTGAGTCAGTAGCTGAGTGAGTAGCTGAGTGAGTGTGTAGCTGAGTGTGTAGCTGAGTGAGTGTGTAGCTGAGTGTGTAGCTGAGTGTGTAGCTGAGTGAGTGAGTGTATAGTTGAGTGAGTGAGTGTGTAGCTGAGTGTGTAGCTGAGTGTGTAGCTGAGTGTGTAGCTGAGTGAGTGAATGAGTGAGTGTGTAGCTGAGTGAGTGTGTAGCTGAGTGAGTGTATAACTGAGTGTGTAGCTGAGTGAGTGAATGAGTGAGAGTGTAGCTGAGTGAGTGTATAGCTGAGTGTGTAGCTGAGTGTGTAGCTGAGTGAGTGAATGAGTGAGTGTGTAGCTGAGTGAGTGTATAGCTGAGTGTGTAGCTGAGTGTGTAGCTGAGTGAGTGTGTAGCTGAGTGTGTAGCTGAGTGAGTGTATAGCTGAGTGTGTAGCTGAGTGTGTAGCTGAGTGAGTGTGTAGCTGAGTGTGTAGCTGAGTGTGTAGCTGAGTGTGTAGCTGAGTGAGTGTGTAGCTGAGTGTGTAGCTGAGTGTGTAGCTGAGTGAGTGTGTAGCTGAGTGTGTAGCTGAGTGAGTGTGTAGCTGAGTGAGTAGGTGAGTGTGTAGCTGAGTGAGTGTGTAGCTGAGTGTGTATCTGAGTGAGTGTGTAGCTGAGTGAGTAGGTGTGTGTGTAGCTGAGTGAGTGTGTAGCTGAGTGAGTAGCTGAGTGAGTGAGTGTGTGAGTGAGTGAGTAGGTGAGTGTGTGTGTGAGTGTGTGTGTGAGTGAGTGAGTGTGTAGCTGAGTGTGTAGCTGAGTGTGTAGCTGAGTGTGTAGCTGAGTGAGTGTGTAGCTGAGTGAGTAGCTGAGTGAGTGTGTAGCTGAGTGTGTAGCTGAGTGTGTAGCTGAGTGAGTGAATGAGTGAGTGTGTAGCTGAGTGAGTGTATAGCTGAGTGTGTAGCTGAGTGAGTGAATGAGTGAGTGTGTAGCTGAGTGAGTGTATAGCTGAGTGTGTAGCTGAGTGTGTAGCTGAGTGAGTGAATGAGTGAGTGTGTAGCTGAGTGAGTGTATAGCTGAGTGTGTAGCTGAGTGTGTAGCTGAGTGAGTGAATGAGTGAGTGTGTAGCTGAGTGAGTGTATAGCTGAGTGTGTAGCTGAGTGTGTAGCTGAGTGAGTGTGTAGCTGAGTGTGTAGCTGAGTGAGTGTGTAGCTGAGTGAGTGAATGAGTGAGTGTGTAGCTGAGTGAGTGAGTGTGTAGGTGAGTGTGTAGGTGAGTGAGTGAGTGTGTAGCTGAGTGAGTGAGTGTGTAGCTGAGTGAGTGTGTAGGTGAGTGAGTGTGTAGGTGAGTGTGTAGGTGAGTGTGTAGGTGAGTGAGTGAGTAGGTGAGTGTGTAGGTGAGCGAGTGTGTAGCTGAGTGTGTAGCTGAGTGAGTGAGTGTGTGAGTGAGTGAGTAGGTGAGTGTGTGTGTGAGTGTGTGTGTGAGTGAGTGTGTGTGTAGCTGAGTGAGTGTGTAGCTGAGTGTGTAGCTGAGTGAGTGTGTAGCTGAGTGTGTAGCTGAGTGTGTAGCTGAGTGAGTGAGTGTGTAGGTGAGTGAGTGTGTAGCTGAGTGAGTGTGTAGCTGAATGTGTAGCTGAGTGTGTAGCTGAGTGTGTAGCTGAGTGTGTAGGTGAGTGTGTAGGTGAGTGTGTAGGTGAGTGAGTGTGTAGCTGAGTGAGTGTGTAGCTGAGTGAGTGTGTAGCTGAGTGTGTAGCTGAGTGAGTGAGTAGCTGAGTGAGTGAGTGTGTAGCTGAGTGTGTAGCTGAGTGTGTAGCTGAGTGAGTGTGTAGCTGAGTGAGTGTGTAGCTGAGTGAGTGTGTAGCTGAGTGTGTAGGTGAGTGAGTGAGTGTGTGGCTGAGTGAGTGTGTAGCTGAGTGAGTGTGTAGCTGAGTGTGTAGCTGAGTGTGTAGGTGAGTGAGTGAGTGTGTAGCTGAGTGAGTGTGTAGCTGAGTGAGTGTGTAGCTGAGTGTGTAGCTGAGTGTGTAGGTGAGTGAGTGAGTGTGTAGCTGAGTGAGTGTGTAGGTGAGTGTGTAGGTGAGTGTGTAGCTGAGTGAGTGTGTATGTGAGTGTGTAGCTGAGTGAGTGAGTGTGAAGGTGAGTGTGTAGCTGAGTGAGTGAGTGTGTAGGTGAGTGTGTAGCTGAGTGAGTGTGTAGCTGAGTGAGTAAGTAGCTGAGTGTGTAGCTGAGTGTGTAACTGAGTGTGTAGCTGAGTGAGTGTGTAGCTGAGTGTGTAGGTAAGTGTGTAGCTGAGTGAGTGTGTAGCTGAGTGAGTGAATGAGTGAGTGTGTAGCTGAGTGAGTGTGTAGGTGAGTGTGTGAGTGAGTGTGTAGCTGAGTGTGTAGCTGAGTGAGTGTGTAGCTGAGTGAGTGAGTGTGTAGCTGAGTGTGTAGCTGAGTGTGTAGCTGAGTGAGTGAGTGTGTAGCTGAGTGAGTGTGTAGCTGAGTGAGTGTGTAGCTGAGTGTGTAGCTGAGTGTGTAGCTGAGTGAGTGAGTGTGTAGCTGAGTGAGTGTGTAGCTGAGTGTGTAGGTGAGTGAGTGTGTTGGTGAGTGTGTAGCTGAGTGTGTAGGTGAGTGTGTAGCTGAGTGAGTGAGTGAGTGAATGAGTGAGTGTGTAGCTGAGTGAGTGTGTAGCTGAGTGTGTAGCTGAGTGAGTGTGTAGCTGAGTGTGTAGCTGAGTGAGTGTGTAGCTGAGTGAGTGAATGAGTGAGTGTGTAGCTGAGTGAGTGTGTAGCTGAGTGTGTAGCTGAGTGTGTAGCTGAGTGTGTAGCTGAGTGAGTGAGTGTGTAGCTGAGTGTGTAGCTGAGTGTGTAGCTGAGTGTGTAGCTGAGTGAGTGAGTGTGTAGCTGAGTGAGTGAGTGAATGAGTGAGTGTGTAGCTGAGTGAGTGTGTAGCTGAGTGTGTAGCTGAGTGAGTGAGTAGCTGAGTGTGTAGCTGAGTGTGTAGCTGAGTGTGTAGCTGAGTGAGTGTGTAGCTGAGTGTATAGCTGAGTGAGTGAATGAGTGAGTGTGTGGCTGAGTGTGTAGCTGAGTGAGTGTGTAGCTGAGTGAGTGTGTAGCTGAGTGTGTCGCTGATTGTGTAGCTGAGTGAGTGAGTAGCTGAGTGTGTAGCTGAGTGTGTAGCTGAGTGTGTAGCTGAGTGAGTGTGTAGCTGAGTGTATAGCTGAGTGAGTGAATGAGTGAGTGTGTGGCTGAGTGTGTAGCTGAGTGAGTGTGTAGCTGAGTGTGTAGCTGAGTGAGTAGCTGAGTGAGTGTGTAGCTGAGTGTGTAGCTGAGTGTGTAGCTGAGTGTGTAGGTGAGTGTGTAGCTGAGTGTGTAGCTGAGTGTGTAGCTGAGTGTGTAGCTGAGTGAGTAGCTGAGTGAGTAGCTGAGTGTGTAGCTGAGTGTGTAGCTGAATGAGTGTGTAGCTGAGTGAGTGTGTAGCTGAGTGTGTAGCTGAGTGAGTGTGTAGCTGAGTGTGTAGCTGAGTGAGTGTGTAGCTGAGTGAGTGTGTAGCTGAGTGTATAGGTGAGTGTGTAGCTGAGTGAGTAGCTGAGTGTGTAGCTGAGTGTGTAGCTGAGTGTGTAGCTGAGTGAGTGTGTAGCTGAGTGTATAGCTGAGTGAGTGAATGAGTGAGTGTGTGGCTGAGTGTGTAGCTGAGTGAGTGTGTAGCTGAGTGTGTAGCTGAGTGAGTAGCTGAGTGAGTGTGTAGCTGAGTGTGTAGCTGAGTGTGTAGCTGAGTGTGTAGGTGAGTGTGTAGCTGAGTGTGTAGCTGAGTGTGTAGCTGAGTGTATAGCTGAGTGTGTAGCTGAGTGAGTAGCTGAGTGAGTAGCTGAGTGTGTAGCTGAGTGTGTAGCTGAATGAGTGTGTAGCTGAGTGAGTGTGTAGCTGAGTGTGTAGCTGAGTGAGTGTGTAGCTGAGTGTGTAGCTGAGTGAGTGTGTAGCTGAGTGAGTGTGTAGCTGAGTGTATAGGTGAGTGTGTAGCTGAGTGAGTAGCTGAGTGTGTAGCTGAGTGTATAGGTGAGTGTGTAGCTGAGTGAGTGTGTAGCTGAGTGTGTAGCTGAGTGAGTAGCTGAGTGTGTAGCTGAGTGTGTAGCTGAGTGTGTAGCTGAGTGAGTGAATGAGTGTGTAGCTGAGTGAGTGTGTAGCTGAGTGTGTAGCTGAGTGTGTAGCTGAGTGAGTGAGTGAGTAGCTGAGTGTGTAGCTGAGTGTGTAGCTGAGTGAGTGAATGAGTGTGTAGCTGAGTGAGTGTGTAGCTGAGTGTGTAGCTGAGTGAGTGTGTAGCTGAGTGAGTGTGTGTGTAGCTGAGTGAGTAGCTGAGTGTGTAGCTGAGTGAGTGTGTAGCTGAGTGTGTAGCTGAGTGAGTGTGTAGGTGAGTGAGTGTGTGAGTGAGTGTGTGAGTGAGTGTGTGAGTGAGTGTGTAGCTGAGTGAGTGTGTAGCTGAGTGTGTAGCTGAGTGTGTAGCTGAGTGAGTGAATGAGTGAGTGAATGAGTGAGTGTGTAGCTGAGTGAGTGTGTGGCTGAATGAGTGAGTGAGTGTATAGCTGAGTGAGTGAGTAGCTGAGTGAGTAGCTGAGTGAGTGAATGAGTGAGTGTATATCTGAGTGAGTAGCTGAGTGGGTAGCTGAGTGAGTGAGTAGCTGAGTGAGTGTGTAGCTGAGTGAGTAGCTGAGTGAGTGTGTAGCTGAGTGTGTAGCTGAGTGTGTAGCTGAGTGAGTAGCTGAGTGAGTAGCTGAGTGAGTGTGTAGCTGAGTGTGTAGCTGAGTGAGTGTGTGAGTGAGTGAATGAGTGAGTGAATGAGTGAGTGAATGATTGAGTGAATGAGTGAGTGTGTAGCTGAGTGAGTGTGTAGCTGAGTGTGTAGCTGAGTGTGTAGCTGAGTGTGTAGCTGAGTGAGTGTGTAGCTGAGTGTGTAGCTGAGTGAGTAGCTGAGTGAGTAGCTGAGTGAGTGTGTAGCTGAGTGTGTAGCTGAGTGTGTAGCTGAGTGAGTAGCTGAGTGAGTGTGTAGCTGAGTGTGTAGCTGAGTGAGTGTGTGAGTGAGTGAATGAGTGAGTGAATGAGTGAGTGAATGAGTGAGTGAATGAGTGAGTGTGTAGCTGAGTGAGTGTGTAGCTGAGTGTGTAGCTGAGTGAGTAGCTGAGTGAGTAGCTGAGTGAGTAGCTGAGTGAGTGTGTAGCTGAGTGTGTAGCTGAGTGTGTAGCTGAGTGAGTAGCTGAGTGAGTGTGTAGCTGAGTGTGTAGCTGAGTGAGTGTGTGAGTGAGTGAATGAGTGAGTGAATGAGTGAGTGAATGAGTGAGTGAATGAGTGAGTGTGTAGCTGAGTGAGTGTGTAGCTGAGTGTGTAGCTGAGTGAGTAGCTGAGTGAGTGAGTAGCTGAGTGTGTAGCTGAGTGTGTAGCTGAGTGTGTAGGTGAGTGTGTAGCTGAGTGAGTGAATGAGTGAGTGTGTAGCTGAGTGAGTGTGTAGCTGAGTGAGTGTGTAGCTGAGTGTGTAGCTGAGTGTGTGACTGAGTGTGTGAGTGAGTGTGTGAGTGAGTGTATAGGTGAGTGAGTGTGTAGCTGAGTGTGTAGCTGAGTGTGTAGCTGAGTGTGTAGCTGAGTGAGTGAATGAGTGAGTGAATGAGTGAGTGTGTGAGTGAGTGTGTAGCTGAGTGAGTGAGTAGCTGAGTGTGTAGCTGAGTGTGTAGCTGAGTGTGTAGCTGAGTGAGTGTGTAGCTGAGTGTGTAGCTGAGTGTGTAGCTGAGTGTGTAGCTGAGTGAGTGTGTAGCTGAGTGTGTAGCTGAGTGAGTAGCTGAGTGAGTAGCTGAGTGAGTGTGTAGCTGAGTGTGTAGCTGAGTGTGTAGCTGAGTGAGTAGCTGAGTGAGTGTGTAGCTGAGTGTGTAGCTGAGTGAGTGTGTGAGTGAGTGAATGAGTGAGTGAATGAGTGAGTGAATGAGTGAGTGAATGAGTGAGTGTGTAGCTGAGTGAGTGTGTAGCTGAGTGTGTAGCTGAGTGTGTAGCTGAGTGTGTAGCTGAGTGAGTGTGTAGCTGAGTGTGTAGCTGAGTGAGTAGCTGAGTGAGTAGCTGAGTGAGTGTGTAGCTGAGTGTGTAGCTGAGTGTGTAGCTGAGTGAGTAGCTGAGTGAGTGTGTAGCTGAGTGTGTAGCTGAGTGAGTGTGTGAGTGAGTGAATGAGTGAGTGAATGAGTGAGTGAATGAGTGAGTGAATGAGTGAGTGTGTAGCTGAGTGAGTGTGTAGCTGAGTGTGTAGCTGAGTGAGTAGCTGAGTGAGTAGCTGAGTGAGTGTGTAGCTGAGTGTGTAGCTGAGTGTGTAGCTGAGTGAGTAGCTGAGTGAGTGTGTAGCTGAGTGTGTAGCTGAGTGAGTGTGTGAGTGAGTGAATGAGTGAGTGAATGAGTGAGTGAATGAGTGAGTGAATGAGTGAGTGTGTAGCTGAGTGAGTGTGTAGCTGAGTGTGTAGCTGAGTGAGTAGCTGAGTGAGTGAGTAGCTGAGTGTGTAGCTGAGTGTGTAGCTGAGTGTGTAGGTGAGTGTGTAGCTGAGTGAGTGAATGAGTGAGTGTGTAGCTGAGTGAGTGTGTAGCTGAGTGAGTGTGTAGCTGAGTGTGTAGCTGAGTGTGTGACTGAGTGTGTGAGTGAGTGTGTGAGTGAGTGTATAGGTGAGTGAGTGTGTAGCTGAGTGTGTAGCTGAGTGAGTGAATGAGTGAGTGAATGAGTGAGTGAGTGTGTAGCTGAGTGAGTGTGTAGCTGAGTGTGTAGCTGAGTGAGTGAATGAGTGAGTGAATGAGTGAGTGAATGAGTGAGTGTGTAGCTGAGTGTGTAGCTGAGTGAGTGAATGAGTGAGTGTGTAGCTGAGTGAGTGTATAGCTGAGTGTGTAGCTGAGTGTATAGCTGAGTGAGTGAATGAGTGAGTGTGTAGCTGAGTGAGTGTATAGCTGAGTGTGTAGCTGAGTGTGTAGCTGAGTGAGTGAATGAGTGAGTGTGTAGCTGAGTGAGTGTATAGCTGAGTGTGTAGCTGAGTGTGTAGCTGAGTGAGTGAATGAGTGAGTGTGTAGCTGAGTGAGTGTGTAGCTGAGTGTGTAGCTGAGTGAGTAGCTGAGTGAGTGAATGAGTGAGTGTGTAGCTGAGTGAGTGTATAGCTGAGTGTGTAGCTGAGTGTGTAGCTGAGTGTGTAGCTGAGTGAGTGAGTGAGTGTGTAGCTGAGTGAGTGTGTAGCTGAGTGTGTAGCTGAGTGAGTGAGTGAGTGAATGAGTGAGTGAATGAGTGAGTGTGTAGCTGAGTGTGTGAGTGAGTGTGTGAGTGAGTGTATAGGTGAGTGAGTGTGTGTGTAGCTGAGTGAGTGAGTGAGTATGTAGCTGAGTGAGTGTGTAGCTGAGTGTGTAGCTGAGTCCCGTCACCCTGCAGCGGAGGGCTCCCGACCACGGGCAGCTGAGCGGGCAGCAGCAGAGGGCAGTCCCAGCGGCGGTGCCTCATCTGGTGACGGCACTCTGAGCGGGCCAGCTCAGCGCCTCGCCTCACGGCACCCATCGCCTCCGGGTGCCGGTGGCACAGCAGCTGGAGCGGCGGGGGCAGTGGGGGCAGTGGGGGGTGTGGGGGGTGTGGGGGGGAGGGGTCGGCACCACCACCGGCACCACCACCACCACCGGCACCACCACCGACACCACAGCCAGCACTCTCTTGGAGCAGAGACTCGCGCCTATAGGGGTGGGGTGGGTGGGTTGGTGGGTGGGTGAGTGGGTGAGTGGGTTGGTTGGTTTGTGGGTGGGTTGGTGGGTTGGTTGGTGGGTGGGTTGGTTGGTGGGTGGGTTGGTGGGTGAGTGGGTGGGTGGGTGAGTGGGTTGGTTGGTGGGTTGGTTGGTGGGTTGGTTGGTTGGTGAGTGGGTTGGTGGGTGGGTGGGTGAGTGGGTTGGTTGGTGGGTTGGTTGGTGGGTTGGTGGGTGAGTGGGTTGGTTGGTTGGTGGGTGGGTGAGTGGGTTGGTTGGTGGGTTGGTTGGTGGGTTGGTGGGTGAGTGGGTTGGTTGGTTGGTGGGTGGGTGGATGGGTTGGTGAGTTGGTGGGTTGGTGGGTGAGTGGGTTGGTGGGTTGGTTGGTTGGTGGGTGAGTGGGTTGGTTGGTTGGTGGGTGGGTGGGTTTGTGGGTGAGTGGGTTGGTGGGTGAGTGGGTTGGTTCGTGGGTGGGTTGGTGGGTGGGTTGGTTGGTGGGTGGGTTGGTGGGTTGGTTGGTGGGTGGGTTGGTGGGTGGGTGAGTGGGTTGGTGGGTGGGTGAGTGGGTTGGTGGGTGGGTTGGTTGGTGGGTGGGTTGGTGGGTGGGTTGGTGAGTTGGTGGGTTGGTGGGTTGGTGAGTGGGTTGGTTGGTGGGTGGGTGAGTGGGTTGGTGGGTGGGTTGGTGGGTTGGTGGGTGGGTTGGTGAGTTGGTGGGTTGGTGGGAGGGTGAGTTGGTTGGTTGGTTGGTGGGTGGGTTGGTGGGTTGGTGGGTGGGTGGGTGGGTTGGTTGGTTGGTGGGTTGGTGGGTTGGTGGGTGAGTGGGTTGGTGAGTGGGTTGGTTGGTTGGTGGGTGGGTGGGTTGGTTGGTTAGTGGGTGGGTTGGTTGGTGGGTTGGTTGGTGGGTTGGTGGGTTGGTTGGTGGGTGGGTTGGTGGGTTGGTTGGTGGGTGGGTGGGTGGGTTGGTGGGTTGGTTGGTGAGTTGGTGGGTGGGTTGGTTGGTGGGTTGGTTGGTTGGTGAGTTGGTGGGTGGGTGAGTGGGTTGGTGGGTGGGTGGGTTGGTGGGTTGGTTGGTGAGTTGGTGGGTGGGTGAGTGGGTTGGTGGGTTGGTTGGTTGGTTGGTGGGTTGGTGGGTGGGTGGGTGGGTTGGTTGGTGGGTTGGTGGGTGAGTGGGTTGGTGGGTGGGTGGGTTGGTTGGTTGGTGGGTTGGTGGGTTGGTGGGTTGGTTGGTTGGTAGGTGAGTGGGTGGGTTGGTGGGTTGGTGGGTTGGTGAATGGGTTGGTGGGTTGGTGGGTGGGTGGGTGGGTTGGTTGGTGGGTGAGTGGGTTGGTTGGTTAGTGGGTGGGTTGGTTGGTGGGTTGGTTGGTTGGTTGGTGGGTTGGTGGGTTGGTTGGTGGGTGGGTTGGTTGGTAGGTGAGTGGGTGGGTTGGTGGGTTGGTGAGTGGGTTGGTGGGTTGGTGGGTGGGTGGGTTGGTTGGTGGGTGAGTGGGTTGGTTGGTTAGTGGGTGGGTTGGTTGGTGGGTTGGTTGGTTGGTTGGTGGGTTGGTGGGTTGGTTGGTGGGTGGGTTGGTGGGTTGGTTGGTGGGTGGGTGGGTGGGTTGGTGGGTTGGTTGGTGGGTGGGTTGGTTGGTGGGTGGGTGAGTGGGTTGGTGGGTGAGTGGGTTGGTGGGTGGGTGAGTGGGTTGGTGGGTTGGTTGGTGGGTGGGTGGGTGGGTTGGTGGGTAGGTGGGTGAGTGGGTTGGTGGGTTGGTGGGTGGGTGGGTTGGTGGGTGGGTGGGTTGGTTGGTTGGTTGGTGGGTTAGTGGGTTGGTGGGTTGGTGGGTGGGTTGGTTGGTAGGTGAGTGGGTGGGTTGGTGGGTTGGTGGGTTGGTGAGTGGGTTGGTGGGTTGGTGGGTGGGTGGGTTGGTTGGTGGGTGAGTGGGTTGGTTGGTTAGTGGGTGGGTTGGTTGGTGGGTTGGTTGGTTGGTTGGTGGGTTGGTGGGTTGGTTGGTGGGTGGGTTGGTGGGTTGGTTGGTGGGTGGGTTGGTGGGTTGGTGGGTGGGTTGGTTGGTGGGTGAGTGGGTTGGTTGGTGGGTGGGTTGGTTGGTTGGTTGGTGGGTTGGTTGGTGGGTGAGTGGGTTGGTTGGTGGGTGGGTTTGTGGGTGGGTGGGTGGGTTGGTTGGTTGGTTGGTTGGTGGGTTGGTTGGTTGGTGAGTGGGTTGGTTGGTTGGTTGGTGGGTGGGTGGGTTGGTGGGTTGATTGGTGGGTGAGTGGGTTGGTGGGTTAGTGGGTGGGTTGGTTGGTGGGTTGGTTGGTTGGTTGGTGGGTTGGTGGGTTGGTGAGTGGGTTGGTGGGTTGGTTGGTTGGTTGGTGAGTGGGTTGGTTGGTGGGTTGGTGAGTTGGTAGGTGGGTGGGTGAGTGGGTTGGTGGGTTGCTGGGTGGGTTGGTGGGTTGGTGAGTGGGTTGGTGGGTTGGTTGGTTGGTTGGTTGGTGAGTGGGTTGGTTGGTGGGTTGGTGAGTTGGTAGGTGGGTGGGTGAGTGGGTTGGTGGGTTGGTGGGTGGGTTGGTGGGTTGGTGAGTGGGTTGGTGGGTTGGTTGGTTGGTTGGTTGGTGAGTGGGTTGGTTGGTGGGTTGGTGAGTTGGTAGGTGGGTGAGTGGGTTGGTGGGTTGGTGGGTTGGTGGGTGGGTGGGTTGGTTGGTTGGTGGGTTGGTGGGTGAGTGGGTTGGTTGGTGGGTTGGTGGGTAGGTTGGTGGGTGGGTTGGTGAGTTGGTAGGTGGGTGAGTTGGTAGATGGGTGGGTGAGTGGGTTGGTGGGTTGGTTGGTTGGTGGGTGGGTTTGTGGGTGGGTGAGTGGGTTGGTGGGTGGGTGAGTTGGTAGGTGGGTGGGTGAGTGGGTTGGTGGGTGGAAGAGTGATTGAGGCGGTGGATGAGTGGGTAAGGGCAAGAGGACAGAGGGGAGATTTTCACTAGAATTCACATCACTCACTCAGCTCTCTATCTCTTCTAGAGGATCACTAGAATTCACATCACTCACTCAGCTCTCTATCCCTTTTAGTGCATCACTAGAATTCACATCACTCACTCAGCTCTCTGTCCCTTCTAGAGTATCACTAGGATTCACATCACTCACTCAGCTCTCTATCCCTTCTAGAGCATCACTAGAATTCACATCACTCACTCAGCTCTCTATCCCGTCTAGAGCATCACTAGAATTCACATCACTCACTCAGCTCTCTATCCCTTCTAGTGCATCACTAGAATTCACATCACTCACTCAGCTCTCTATCCCTTCTAGAGCATCACTAGAATTCACATAACTCACTCAGCTCTCTATCCCTTCTAGACCATCACTAGAATTCACATCACTCACTCAGCTCTCTGTCCTGTCTAGAACATCACGAGAATTCACATCACTCACTCAGCTCTCTATCCCTTCTAGAGCATCACTAGAATTCACATCACTCACTCAGCTCTCTATCCCTTCTAGAGCATCACTAGAATTCACATCACTCACTCAGCTCTCTATCCCTTCTAGACCATCACTAGAATTCACATCACTCACTCAGCTCTCTGTCCTGTCTAGAACATCACTAGGATTCACATCACTCACTCAGCTTTCTGTCCTGTCTAGAACATCACTAGAATTCACATCACTCACTCAGCTCTCTATCCCATCTAGAGCATCACTAGAATTCACATCACTCACTCAGCTCTCTATCCCTTCTAGAGCATCACTAGAATTCACATCACTCACTCAGCTCTCTATCCCGTCTAAAACATCTCTAGAATTTACATCACTCACTCAGCTCTCTATCCCTTATAGAGCATCACTAGAATTCACATCACTCACTCAGCTCTCTATCCCTTATAGAGCATCACTAGAATTCACATCACTCACTCAGCTCTCTATCCCGTCTAGAGCATCACTAGAATTCACATCACTCACTCAGCTCTCTCTCACTTCTAGAACATCACTAGAATTCACATCACTCACTCAGCTCTCTATCCCGTCTAGAGCATCACTAGAATTCACATCACTGACTCAGCTCTCTATCCCTTCTAGAGCATCACTAGAATTCACATCACTCACTCAGCTCTCTGTCCCGTCGAGAGCATCACTAGAATTCACATCACTCACTCAGCTCTCTATCCCTTCTCTAACGTCACTAGAATTCACATCACTCACTCAGCTCTCTCTGTCCCGTCTAGAGCATCACTAGAATTCACATCACTCACTCAGCTCTCTATCCCTTCTAGAGCATCACTAGAATTCACATCACTCACTCAGCTCTCTATCCCTTCTAGAGCATCACTAGAATTCACATCACTCACTCAGCTCTCTATCCCGTCTAGAGCATCACTAGGATTCACATCACTCACTCAGCTCTCTATCCCGTCTCTAACATCACTAGGATTCACATCACTCACTCAGCTCTCTATCCCTTCTAGAGCATCACTAGAATTCACATCACTCACTCAGCTCTCTATCCTGTCTAGAACATCACTAGAATTCACATCACTCACTCAGCTCTCTATCCCGTCTAGAACATCACTAGAATTCACATCACTCACTCAGCTCTCTATCCCGTCTAGAGCATCACTAGAATTCACATCACTCACTCAGCTCTCTGTCCCGTCTAGAGCATCACTAGAATTCACATCACTCACTCAGCTCTCTATCCCGTCTAGAACATCACTAGAATTCACATCACTCACTCAGCTCTCTATCCCTTCTAGAGCAGCACTAGAATTTACATCACTCACTCAGCTCTCTATCCCTTCTAGAGCATCACTAGAATTCACATCACTCACTCAGCTCTCTATCCCGTCTAGAGCATCACTAGGATTCACATCACTCACTCAGCTCTCTATCCCGTCTCTAACATCACTAGGATTCACATCACTCACTCAGCTCTCTATCCCTTCTAGAGCATCACTAGAATTCACATCACTCACTCAGCTCTCTATCCTGTCTAGAACATCACTAGAATTCACATCACTCACTCAGCTCTCTATCCCGTCTAGAGCATCACTAGAATTCACATCACTCACTCAGCTCTCTGTCCCGTCTAGAGCATCACTAGAATTCACATCACTCACTCAGCTCTCTATCCCGTCTAGAACATCACTAGAATTCACATCACTCACTCAGCTCTCTATCCCTTCTAGCGCATCACTAGAATTCACATCACTCACTCAGCTCTCTATCCCGTCTAGAGCATCACTAGGATTCACATCACTCACTCAGCTCTCTATCCCGTCTAGAGCATCACTAGAATTCACATCACTCACTCAGCTCTCTGTCCTGTCTAGAACATCACTAGAATTCACATCACTCACTCAGCTCTCTATCCCATCTAGAGCATCACTAGAATTCACATCACTCACTCAGCTCTCTATCCCTTCTAGAGCATCACTAGAATTCACATCACTCACTCAGCTCTCTATCCTGTCTAAAACATCTCTAGAATTTACATCACTCACTCAGCTCTCTATCCCGTCTAGAGCATCACTAGAATTCACATCACTCACTCAGCTCTCTCTCACTTTTAGAACATCACTAGAATTCACATCACTCACTCAGCTCTCTATCCCGTCTAGAGCATCACTAGAATTCACATCACGGACTCAGCTCTCTATCCCTTCTAGAGCATCACTAGAATTCACATCACTCACTCAGCTCTCTGTCCCGTCGAGAGCATCACTAGAATTCACATCACTCACTCAGCTCTCTATCCCTTCTCTAACGTCACTAGAATTCACATCACTCACTCAGCTCTCTCTGTCCCGTCTAGAGCATCAGTAGAATTCACATCACTCACTCAGCTCTCTATCCCTTCTAGAGCATCACGAGAATTCACATCACTCACTCAGCTCTCTATCCCATCTAGAGCATCACTAGAATTCACATCACTCACTCAGCTCTCTATCCCATCTAGAGCATCAATAGAATTCACATCACTCATTCAGCTCTCTATCCCTTCTAGACCATCGCTAGAATACACATAACTCACTCAGCTCTCTGTCCTGTCTAGAGCATCACTAGAATTAACATCACATCACTCAGCTCTCTATCACGTCTAGAGCATCGCTAGAATTCACATCACTCGCTCAGCTCTCTATCCCTTATAGAGGATCACTAGAATTCACATCACTCACTCAGCTCTCTATCAGGTCTAGAGCATCACTAGAATTCACATCACTCACTCAGCTCTCTATCCCTTCTAGAGCATCACTAGAATTCACATCACTCACTCAGCTCTCTATCCTGTCTAGAACACCACTAGAATTCACATCACTCACTCAGCTCTCTATCCCTTCTAGAGAATCGCTAGAATTCACATCACTCACTCAGCTCTCTATCCCTTCTAGAGCATCACTAGAATTCACATCACTCACTCAGCTCTCTATCCCTTCTAGAGCATCACTAGAATTCACATCACTCACTCAGCTCTCTATCCCGTCTAGAGCATCACTAGGATTCACATCACTCACTCAGCTCTCTATCCCGTCTCTAACATCACTAGGATTCACATCACTCACTCAGCTCTCTATCCCTTCTAGAGCATCACTAGAATTGACATCACTCACTCAGCTCTCTATCCTGTCTAGAACATCACTAGAATTCACATCACTCACTCAGCTCTCTATCCCGTCTAGAGCATCACTAGAATTCACATCACTCACTCAGCTCTCTGTCCTGTCTAGAGCATCACTAGAATTCACATCACTCACTCAGCTCTCTATCCCGTCTAGAACATCACTAGAATTCACATCACTCACTCAGCTCTCTATCCCTTCTAGAGCATCACTAGAATTCACATCACTCACTCAGCTCTCTATCCCGTCTAGAGCATCACTAGGATTCACATCACTCACTCAGCTCTCTATCCCGTCTAGAACATCACTAGAATTCACATCACTCACTCAGCTCTCTATCCCTTCTAGAACATCGCTAGAATTCACATCACTCACTCAGTTCTCTATCCCGTCTAGAACATCACTAGGATTCACATCACTCACTCAGCTCTCTATCACTTCTAGAGCATCACTAGAATTCACATCACTCACTCAGCTCTCTATCCCGTCTAGAGCATCACTAGAATTCACATCACTCACTCAACTCTCCATCCCTTCTAGACCATCACTAGAATTCACATCACTCACTCAGCTCTCTATCCCTTCTAGAGCATCACTAGAATTCACATCATTCACTCAGCTCTCTATCCCTTCTAGAACATCACTAGAATTCACATCACTCACTCAGCTCTCTATCACTTCTAGAGCATCACTAGAATTCACATCACTCACTCAGCTCCCTATCACTTCTAGAGCATCACTAGAATTCACATCACTCACTCAGCTCTCTATCCCTTCTAGAACATCACTAGAATTCACATCACTCACTCAGCTCTCTATCCCTTCTAGAGCATCACTAGAATTCACATCATTCACTCAGCTCTCTATCCCTTCTAGAACATCACTAGAATTCACATCACTCACTCAGCTCTCTATCACTTCTAGAGCATCACTAGAATTCACATCACTCACTCAGCTCTCTATCCCTTCTAGAGCATCACTAGAATTCACATCACTCACTAAGCTCTCCATCGCTTCTAGAGCATCACTAGAATTCACATCACTCACTCAGCTCTCTATCCCGTCTCTAACATCACTAGAATTCACATCACTCACTCAGCTCCCTATCCTTTCTCTAACATCACTAGAATTCACATTACTCATTCAGCTCTCACTGTCCCTTCTAGAGCATCACTAGAATTCACATCACTCACTCAGCTCTCTATCCCGTCTAGAACATCACTAGAATTCACATCACTCACTCAGCTCTCTATCCCTTCTAGAGCAGCACTAGAATTTACATCACTCACTCAGCTCTCTATCCCTTCTAGAGCATCACTAGAATTCACATCACTCACTCAGCTCTCTATCCCGTCTAGAGCATCACTAGGATTCACATCACTCACTCAGCTCTCTATCCCGTCTCTAACATCACTAGGATTCACATCACTCACTCAGCTCTCTATCCCTTCTAGAGCATCACTAGAATTCACATCACTCACTCAGCTCTCTATCCTGTCTAGAACATCACTAGAATTCACATCACTGACTCAGCTCTCTATCCCGTCTAGAGCATCACTAGAATTCACATCACTCACTCAGCTCTCTGTCCCGTCTAGAGCATCACTAGAATTCACATCACTCACTCAGCTCTCTATCCCGTCTAGAACATCACTAGAATTCACATCACTCACTCAGCTCTCTATCACTTCTAGCGCATCACTAGAATTCACATCACTCACTCAGCTCTCTATCCCGTCTAGAGCATCACTAGGATTCACATCACTCACTCAGCTCTCTATCCCGTCTAGAGCATCACTAGAATTCACATCACTCACTCAGCTCTCTGTCCTGTCTAGAACATCACTAGAATTCACATCACTCACTCAGCTCTCTATCCCATCTAGAGCATCACTAGAATTCACATCACTCACTCAGCTCTCTATCCCTTCTAGAGCATCACTAGAATTCACATCACTCAGCTCTCTATCCTGTCTAAAACATCTCTAGAATTTACATCACTCACTCAGCTCTCTATCCCGTCTAGAGCATCACTAGAATTCACATCACTCACTCAGCTCTCTCTCACTTTTAGAACATCACTAGAATTCACATCACTCACTCAGCTCTCTATCCCGTCTAGAGCATCACTAGAATTCACATCACTGACTCAGCTCTCTATCCCTTCTAGAGCATCACTAGAATTCACATCACTCACTCAGCTCTCTGTCCCGTCGAGAGCATCACTAGAATTCACATCACTCACTCAGCTCTCTATCCCTTCTCTAACGTCACTAGAATTCACATCACTCACTCAGCTCTCTCTGTCCCGTCTAGAGCATCAGTAGAATTCACATCACTCACTCAGCTCTCTATCCCTTCTAGAGCATCACGAGAATTCACATCACTCACTCAGCTCTCTATCCCATCTAGAGCATCACTAGAATTCACATCACTCACTCAGCTCTCTATCCCATCTAGAGCATCAATAGAATTCACATCACTCATTCAGCTCTCTATCCCTTCTAGACCATCGCTAGAATACACATAACTCACTCAGCTCTCTGTCCTGTCTAGAGCATCACTAGAATTAACATCACATCACTCAGCTCTCTATCACGTCTAGAGCATCGCTAGAATTCACATCACTCGCTCAGCTCTCTATCCCTTATAGAGGATCACTAGAATTCACATCACTCACTCAGCTCTCTATCAGGTCTAGAGCATCACTAGAATTCACATCACTCACTCAGCTCTCTATCCCTTCTAGAGCATCACTAGAATTCACATCACTCACTCAGCTCTCTATCCTGTCTAGAACACCACTAGAATTCACATCACTCACTCAGCTCTCTATCCCTTCTAGAGAATCGCTAGAATTCACATCACTCACTCAGCTCTCTATCCCTTCTAGAGCATCACTAGAATTCACATCACTCACTCAGCTCTCTATCCCTTCTAGAGCATCACTAGAATTCACATCACTCACTCAGCTCTCTATCCCGTCTAGAGCATCACTAGGATTCACATCACTCACTCAGCTCTCTATCCCGTCTCTAACATCACTAGGATTCACATCACTCACTCAGCTCTCTATCCCTTCTAGAGCATCACTAGAATTCACATCACTCACTCAGCTCTCTATCCTGTCTAGAACATCACTAGAATTCACATCACTCACTCAGCTCTCTATCCCGTCTAGAGCATCACTAGAATTCACATCACTCACTCAGCTCTCTGTCCTGTCTAGAGCATCACTAGAATTCACATCACTCACTCAGCTCTCTATCCCTTCTAGAACATCGCTAGAATTCACATCACTCACTCAGCTCTCTATCCCGTCTAGAACATCACTAGAATTCACATCACTCACTCAGCTCTCTATCCCTTCTAGAGCATCACTAGAATTCACATCATTCACTCAGCTCTCTATCCCTTCTAGAACATCACTAGAATTCACATCACTCACTCAGCTCTCTATCACTTCTAGAGCATCACTAGAATTCACATCACTCACTCAGCTCTCTATCCCTTCTAGAGCATCACTAGAATTCACATCACTCACTAAGCTCTCCATCGCTTCTAGAGCATCACTAGAATTCACATCACTCACTCAGCTCTCTATCCCGTCTCTAACATCACTAGAATTCACATCACTCACTCAGCTCCCTATCCTTTCTCTAACATCACTAGAATTCACATTACTCATTCAGCTCTCACTGTCCCTTCTAGAGCATCACTAGAATTCACATCACTCACTCAGCTCTCTATCCCTTCTGTAACATCACTAGAATTCACGTCACTCACTCAGCTCTCTATCCCTTCTAGAGCATCACTAGAATTCACATCACTCACTCAGCTCTCTCTGTCCCGTCTAGAGCATCACTAGAATTCACATCACTCACTCAGCTCTCTATCACGTCTAGAGCATCACTAGAATTCACATCACTCACTCAGCTCTCTATCCCTTCTCTAACATCACTAGAATTCACATCACTCACTCAGCTCTCTATCCCTTCTCTATCATCACTAGAATTCACATCACTCACTCAGCTCTCTATCCCGTCTAGTGCATCACTAGAATTCACATCACTCACTCAGCTCTCTATCCCTTCTAGAGCATCACTAGAATTCACATCACTCACTCAGCTCTCTATCCCGTCTAGAGCATCACTAGAATTCACATCACTCATTCAGCTCTCTATCCCTTCTAGAGCATCACTAGAATTCACATCACTCACTCAGCTCTCTATCCCTTCTCTAACATCACTAGAATTCACATCACTCACTCAGCTCCCTATCCTGTCTAGAGCATCACTAGAATTCACATCACTCACTCAGCTCTCTATCCCTTCTAGAGCATCACTAGAATTCACACCACTCACTCAGCTCTCTATCCCGTCTCTAACATCACTAGGATTCACATCACTCACTCAGCTCTCTATCACGTCTAGAGCATCACTAGAATTCACATCACTCACTCAGCTCTCAATCCCTTCTCTAACATCACTAGAATTCACATCACTCACTCAGCTCTCTATCCCTTCTCTATCATCACTAGAATTCACATCACTCACTCAGCTCTCTATCCCGTCTAGTGCATCACTAGAATTCACATCACTCACTCAGCTCTCTATCCCTTCTAGAGCATCACTAGAATTCACATCACTCACTCAGCTCTCTATCCCGTCTAGAGCATCACTAGAATTCACATCACTCATTCAGCTCTCTATCCCTTCTAGAGCATCACTAGAATTCACATCACTCACTCAGCTCTCTATCCCGTCTCTAACATCACTAGAATTCACATCACTCACTCAGCTCTCTATCCCTTCTCTAACATCACTAGAATTCACATCACTCACTCAGCTCCCTATCCTGTCTAGAGCATCACTAGAATTCACATCACTCACTCAGCTCTCTATCCCTTCTAGAGCATCACTAGAATTCACACCACTCACTCAGCTCTCTATCCCGTCTCTAACATCACTAGGATTCACATCACTCACTCAGATCTCTATCCCGTCTAGAGCATCACTAGGATTCACATCACTCACTCAGCTCTCTATCCCTTGTAGAACATCACTAGAATTCACATCACTCACTCGGCTCTCTATCCCTTCTAGAGCATCGCTAGAATTCACATCACTCACTCAGCTCTCTATCCCTTCTAGAGCATCGCTAGAATTCACATCACTCACTCAGCTCTCTATCACTTCTAGAGCATCACTAGAATTCACATCACTCACTCAGCTCTCTATCCTGTCTAGAACATCACTAGAATTCACATCACTCACTCAGCTCTCTATCCCTTCTAGAGAATCGCTAGAATTCACATCACTCACTCAGCTCTCTATCCCTTCTAGAGCATCACTAGAATTCACATCACTCACTCAGCTCTCTATCCCTTCTAGAGCATCACTAGAATTCACATCACTCACTCAACTCTCTATCCCGTCTAGAGCATCACTAGAATTCACATCACTCACTCAGCTCTCTATCCCTTCTAGAGCATCACTAGAATTCACATCACTCACTCAGCTCTCTATCCTGTCTAGAGCATCACTAGAATTCACATCACTCACTCAGCTCTCTATCCTGTCTAGAACATCACTAGAATTCACATCACTCACTCAGCTCTCTATCCCTTCTCTAACATCACTAGAATTCACATCACTCACTCAGCTCTCTCTGTCCCTTCTAGAGCATCACTAGAATTCACATCACTCACTCAGCTCTCTATCCCTTCTAGAGCATCGCTAGAATTCACATCACTCACTCAGCTCTCTATCCCGTCTAGAACATCACTAGAATTCACATCACTCACTCAGCTCTCTATCCCTTCTAGAGCATCACTAGGATTCACATCACTCACTCAGCTCTCTATCACTTCTAGAGCATCACTAGAATTCACATCACTCACTCAGCTCTCTATCCCTTCTAGAGCATCGCTAGAATTCACATCACTCACTCAGCTCTCTATCCCGTCTAGAGCATCACTAGGATTCACATCACTCGCTCAGCTCTCTATCCCGTCTCTAACATCACTAGGATTCACATCACTCACTCAGCTCTCTATCCCTTCTAGAGCATCACTAGGATTCACATCACTCACTCAGCTCTCTATTCCGTCTCTAACATCACTAGAATTCACATCACTCACTCATCTCTCTCTGTCCCTTCTAGAGCATCAGTAGAATTCACATCACTCACTCAGCTCTCTATCACTTCTAGAGCATCACGAACAGCACTTGCTCCTACAGCCTGCTAGAGGCTACACGGGGGATCTTTGTCTGTGTGTAGGTGCTACTGACAGCACTTGCCCCTACAGCCTGCTAGAGGCTACCTGGGGGATCTTTGTCTGTGTGTAGGTGCTACTGACAGCATTTGCCCCTACAGCCGGCTAGAGGCTACCTGGGGGTTCTTTGTCTGTGTGTAGGTGCTACTTACAGCACTTGCCCCTACAGTCTGCTAGAGGCTACACGGGGGATCTTTGTCTGTGTGTAGGTGCTACTCACAGCACTTGCACCTACAGCCTGCTAGAGGCTACACGGGGGATCTTTGTCTTTGTGGAGCGATGGTGCGCGCTCACGGCGCTCGTCAGTGACGCGGTAACTCACGGATCTTGAGCGTGTCCGACGTTCCAGCGATGAGGCAAGAGCAGGAGCAGCATCAGCAGCTGAGTCATTGCGATGTTAGTGGAGCCAGAGGCTCGGAGTGTCGAGTGGGTGACTGAGTGGGTGAGTGAGTGAGTGGGTGGGTGAGTGGGTGGGTGAGTGAGTGAGTGGGTGGGTGAGTGGGTGACTGAGTGGGTGAGTGAGTGAGTGGGTGAGTGGGTGAGTGAGTGAGTGGGTGAGTGGGTGGGTGGGTGAGTGGGTGGGTGAGTGGGTGAGTGAGTGGGTGGGTGAGTGGGTGAGTGGGTGGGTGAGTGGGTGAGTGAGTGGGTGGGTGAGTGGGTGAGTGGGTGGGTGAGTGGGTGAGTGGGTGGGTGAGTGGGTGAGTGAGTGGGTGAGTGGGTGAGTGGGTGGGTGAGTGGGTGAGTGGGTGAGTGGGTGGGTGAGTGAGTGGGTGAGTGAGTGGGTGAGTGAGTGGGTGAGTGAGTGGGTGAGTGAGTGAGTGGTTGAGTGAGTGAGTGAGTGGGTGAGTGGGTGGGTGAGTGAGTGGGTGAGTGAGTGAGTGGGTGAGTGAGTGGTGAGTGAGTGGGTGAGTGTGTGGGTGAGTGAGTGAGTGGGTGAGTGAGTTGGTGAGTGAGTGAGTGAGTGGGTGAGTGTGTGGGTGAGTGAGTGAGTGGGTGAGTGAGTTGGTGAGTGAGTGAGTGAGTGGGTGAGTGAGTGAGTGGGTGAGTGAGTGAGTGGGTGAGTGGGTGGATGAGTGGGTGAGTAGGTGGGTGAGTGAGTGTATGAGTGAGTGGGTGTGTGAGTGTGTGGGTGAGTGTATGATTGAGTGAGTGTGTGGGTGATTGTATGTGTGAGTGAATGAGTGTATGTCTGTATGAGTGAGTGAGTGTATGAGTGAGATTTCGCCGAGGGTCTGTGTGAGTGTCTGTGTGTCAGGAGTAGGTGTGTGTGTGTGTTGAGCCCCTGTTAGCAAGATACTATGAGTTTTTGAAACTGAAACGTGTATTTGAGTGTCTGTGTGGTCCTGTGGGGGTGTGTCTGTGTGTAACTGTGGAGGGGGTGTGTCTGTGTGCCTGTCAAAAAGGCGTGGTGGTGCTGGTAGCCACCCACCCACTCTATGTGTGTCACAGTGCCGGTAGCCTTCATTGGCGCTGCTACTCGCTACTACTGACAGCACTTGCCCCTACAGCCTGCTAGAGGCTACACGGGGGATCTTTGTGTTTAGGTTCTACTGACAGCACTTGCCCTTACAGCCTGCTAGAGGCTACCTGGGGAATCTTTGTCTGTGTGTACGTGCCACTGACAGCACTTGCCCCTACATCCTGCTAGAGGCTACACGGGGGATCTTTGTGTGTAGGTGCTACTGACAGCACTTGCCCCTACAGCCTGCTAGAGGCTACACGGGGGATCTTTGTCTGTGTGTAGGTGCCACTGAGAGCACTTGCCCCTATAGCCTGCTAGAGGCTACACGGGGGATCTTTGTCTGTGTGTAGGTGCTACTCACAGCACTTGCCCCTACAGTCTGCTAGAGGCTACACGGGGGATCTTTGTCTGTGTGTAGGTGCTACTGACAGCACTTGCCCCTACAGCCTGCTAGAGGCTACCTGGGGGATATTTGTCTGTGTGTAAGTGCTACTGACAGCACTTGCCCCTACAGCCTGGTAGATGCTACCTGGGGATATTTGCCTGTGTGTAGGTGCTACTGACAGCACTTGCCCCTACAGCCTGCTAGAGGCTACACGGGGGATCTTTGTCTGTGTGTAGGTGCTACTGACTGCATTTGCCCCTACAGCCTGCTAGAGGCTACACGGGGGATCTTTGTCTGTGTGTAGGTGTTACTGACAGCACTTGCCCCTACAGCCTGCTAGAGGCTACCTGGGGGATATTTGTCTGTGTGTAAGTGCTACTGACAGCACTTGCCCCTACAGCCTGGTAGATGCTACCTGGGGGATATTTGTCTGTGTGTAGGAGCCACTAACAGCACTTGCCCCTACAGCCTGCTAGAGGCTACACGGGGGATCTTTGTCTGTGTGTAGGTGCTACTGACAGCACTTGCCCCTACAGCCTGCTAGAGGCTACCTGGGGGAGCTTTGTCTGTGTGTAGGTGCCACTGAGAGCACTTGCCCCTACAGCCTGCTAGAGGCTACACGGGGGATCTTTGTCTGTGTGTAGGTGTTACTGACAGCACTTGCCCCCACAGCCTGCTAGAGGCTACACGGGGGATCTTTGTCTGTGTGTAGGTGCTACTCACAGCACTTGCCCCTACAGCCTGCTAGAGGCTACCTGGGGGATCTTTGTCTGTGTGTAGGTGCCACTTACAGCACTTGCCCCTACAGCCTGCTAGAGGCTACACGGGGGATCTTTGTCTGTGTGTAGGTGCTACTTACAGCACTTGCCCCTACAGCCTTCTAGAGGCTACCTGGGGGATATTTGTCTGTGTGTAAGTGCTACTGACAGCACTTGCCCCTACAGCCTGGTAGATGCTACCTGGGGATATTTGTCTGTGTGTAAGTGCTACTCACAGCACTTGCCCCTACAGCCTGCTAGAGGCTACACGGGGGATCTTTGTCTGTGTGTAGGTGCCACTGAGAGCACTTGCCCCTACAGCCTGCTAGAGGCTACACGGGGGATCTTTGTCTGTGTGTAGGTGCTACTGCTAACAGCACTTGCCCCTACAGCCGGATAGAGGCTACACGGGGGATCTTTGTGTGTAGGTGCTACTCACAGCACTTGCCCCTACAGCCTGCTAGAGGCCACCTGGGGGATCTTTGTCTGTGTGTAGGTGCCACTAACAGCACTTGCCCTACAGCCTGCTAGAGGCTACACGGGGGATCTTTGTCTGCGTGTAGGTGCCACTGACAGCACTTGCCCTACAGCCTGCTAGAGGCTACACGGGGGATCTTTGTCTGTGTGTAAGTGCTACTCACAGCACTTGCCCCTACAGCCTGCTAGAGGCTACCTGGGGGATCTTTGTCTGTGTGTAGGTGCCACTAACAGCACTTGCCCCCACCGCCTGCTAGAGGCTACACGGGGGATCTTTGTCTGTGTGTAGGTGCTACTTACAGCACTTGCCCCCACAGTCTGCTAGAGGCTACCTGGGGGATCTTTGTCTGTGAGTAGGTGCTACTGACAGCACTTGCCCGTACAGCCTGCTAGAGGCTACCTGGGGGATCTTTGTCTGTGTGTAGGTGCTACTTACAGCACTTGCCCCTACAGCCTGCTAGAGGCTACCTGGGGGATCTTTGTCTGTGTGTAGGTGCTACTGACAGCACTTGCCCCGACAGCCTGCTAGAGGCTACACGGGGGATCTTTGTCCGTGTGTAGGTGCTACTGACAGCACTTGCACCTACAGTCTGCTAGAGGCTACACGGGGGATCTTTGTCTGTGTGTAGGTGCTTCTACTGACAGCACTTGCCCCTACAGCCTGCTAGAGGTTACACGGGGGATCTTTGTCTGTGTGTAGGTGCTACTCACAGCACTTGCCCCTACAGCCTGCTAGAGGCTACCTGGGGGATCTTTGTCTGTGTGTAGGTGCTACTGACAGCACTTGCCCCTACAGCCTGCTAGAGGCTACACGGGGGATCTTTGTCTGTAGGTGCTACTGACAGCACTTGCCCCTACTGCCTGCTAGAGGCTACACGGGGGATCTTTGTTTGTGTGTAGGTGCTACTTACAGCACTTGCCCCCACAGTCTGCTAGAGGCTACCTGGGGGATCTATGTCTGTGTGTAGGTGCTACTGACAGCACTTGCCCCTACAGCCTGCTAGAGGCTACCTGGGGGATCTTTGTCTGTGTGTAGGTGCTACTGGCATCACTTGCCCCTACAGCATGCTAGAGGCTACCTGGGGGATCTTTGTCTGTGTATAGGTGCTACTGACAGCACTTGCCCCTACAGCCTGCTAGAGGCTACAGGGGGGATCTTTGTCTGTGTGTAGGTGCTACTGACAGCACTTGCCCCTACAGCCTGTTAGAGGCTACACGGGGGATCTTTGTCTGTGTGTAGGTACCACTGAGAGCCCTTGCCCCTACAGCCTGCTAGAGGCTACACGGGGGATCTTTGTCAGTGTGTAGGTGCTGCTACTAACAGCACTTGCCACTACAGCCTGCTAGAGGCTACCTGGGGGAGCTTTGTCTGTGTGTAGGTGCTACTGACAGCACTTGCCCCTACAGCCTGCTAGAGGCTACCTGGGGGACCTTTGTCTGCGAGTACGTGCCAGTGACAGCACTTGCCCCTACAGCCTGGTAAATGCTACCTGGGGGATATTTGTCTGTTTGTAAGTGCTACTCACAGCACTTGCCCCTACAGCCTGCTGGAGGCTACACGGGGGATCTTTGTCTGTGTGTAGGTGCTACTGACAGCACTTGCCCCTACTGCCTGCTAGAGGCTACACGGGGGATCTTTGTGTGTAGGTGCTACTGACAGCACTTGCCCCTACAGCCTGCTAGAGGCCACCTGGGGGATCTTTGTCTGTGTGTAGGTGCTACTGGCATCACTTGCCCCTACAGCCTGCTAGAGGCTACCTGGGGGATCTTTGTCTGTGTGTAGGTGCTACTGACAGCACTTGCCCCGACAGCCTGCTAGAGGCTACCTGGGGGATCTTTGTCTGTGTGTAGGTGCTACTGGCATCACTTGCCCCTACAGCCTGCTAGAGGCTACCTGGGGGATCTTTGTCTGTGTGTAGGAGCCATTGACAGCACTTGCCCCTACAGCCTGCTAGAGGCTACACGGGGGATCTTTGTCTGTGTGTAGGAGCCATTGACAGCACTTGCCCCTACAGCCTGCTAGAGGCTACACGGGGGATCTTCGTCTGTGTGTAGGTGCTACTAACAGCACTTGCCCCTACAGCCTGCTAGAGGCTACACGGGGGATCTTTGTCTGTGTGTAGGTGCTACTTACAGCACTTGCCTCTACAGCCTGCTAGAGGCTACACGGGGATCTTTGTCTGTGTGTAGGTGCTACTGCTAACAGCACTTGCCCCTACAGCCTGCTAGAAGCTACCTGGGGGAGTTTTGTCTGTGAGTAGGTGCCACTGACAGCACTTGCCCCTACAGCCTGCTAGAGGCCACCTGGGGGATCTTTGTCTGTGTGTAGGTGCTACTGGCATCACTTGCCCCTACAGCCTGCTAGAGGCTACCTGGGGGATCTTTGTCTGTGTGTAGGTGCTACTGACAGCACTTGCCTCTACAGCCTGCTAGAGGCTACCTGGGGGATCTTTGTCTGTGTGTAGGTGCTACTGGCAGCACTTGCCCCTACAGCCTGCTCGAGGCTACACGGGGATCTTTGTCTGTGTGTAGGTGCTACTGCTAACAGCACTTGCCCCTACAGCCTGCTAGAAGCTACCTGGGGGAGCTTTGTCTGTGAGTAGGTGCCACTGACAGCACTTGCCCCTACAGCATGCTAGAGGCTACACGGGGGATCTTTGTCTGTGTGTAGGTGCTACTCACAGCACTTGCCCCTACAGCCTGCTAGAGGTTAGAGTGAGTGGCTTGTTGAGTGAGTGGGTGAGTGGTTGGGTGAGTGAGTGGGTGAGAGGGTGAGTGAGTGAGCGAGTGGCTGGGTGAGTGAGTGAGTGGCTGGGTGAGTGAGTGACTGGGTGAGTGAGTGGGTGAGTGGGTGAGTAAGTGAGTGAGTGATTGGGTGAGTGAGTTGGTGAGTGATTGAGTGAGTGAGTGGGTAAGTGGGTGAGTGAGTGGGTGAGTGCGTGAGTGAGTGAGTGGGTGAATGGGTGAGTGAGTGAGTGAGTTGCTGGGTGAGTGAGTGGGTGAGTGGCTGAGTGAGTGAGTGAGTGGATGAGTGAGTGGCTGAGTGAGTGAGTGAGTGGATGGCTGAGTGAGTGAGTGGGTGAGTGAGTGGCTGAGTGAGTGAGTGGCTGAGTGAGTGAGTGCCTGAGTGAGTGGCTGAGTGAGTGAGTGAGTGGCTGGGTGGGTTAGTGAGTGAGTAGCTGAGTGAGTGAGTGGCTGAGTGAGTGAGTGAGTGGCTGGGTGGTTTAGTGAGTGAGTGAGTGGCTGAGTGCGTGAGTGGCTGGCTGAGTGAGTGGCTGAGTGAGTGAGTGGTTGAGTGAGTGGCTGAGTGAGTGGCTGAGTGGGTTAGTGAGTGAGTGAGTAGCTGAGTGAGTGAGTGGCTGAGTGAGTGAGTTAGTGGCTGGGTGGTTTAGTGAGTGAGTGAGTGGTTGAGTGAGTGGCTGAGTGAGTGAGTGGCTGGCTGAGTGAGTGGTTGAGTGAGTGGCTGAGTGTCTCGCTGAGTAATCGCCAGGTATGTCTGTCCCACCGTCCCCCTTCCTCATCCTCCTCCACCGCTACCGCTTTACTCCTTCAACTCGCAGCACTTGCCCCAACTCCAGCAAGTGCGAGCTACCTGGTTCACCTTTATCTGTATAGTTCCAGCCTCCCCCATCACCACCACCACCACCCCCTCCCCTCCCACCACCGCATTCACAGAACTATCTGCGTGGGTTACCGTGGAATTGGCCTAGTGATGATATTTGCTCAGGCATCGGTTAGTCTCGGCCCCCCTTTCTCTCCCTATCGCCTTTTATTACGTGGAGCGAGCGAGTTGGGGGGGCCCAGCGAGAAGGGGGAGGGGGCTCTAAGAGTTATGGGTGCACACAGACAAAGGTGGACCGGGCAAACGCACGCGCAGGATGGGTGGGGGGTGAAAGTGCCGTGGGGTTGATGATGGTGTTGCATAGTGAGTGGGTGGGTGGGTGAGTGGGTGGGTGAGTTGGTGGGTGAGTTGGTGGGTGGGTGAGTGGGTGGGTGAGTGGGTGGGTGGGTGAGTGAGTGGGTGAGTGGGTGGGTGAGTGAGTGGGTGAGTGGGTGGGTGAGTGGGTGAGTGGGTGGGTGAGTGGGTGAGTGAGTGGGTGGGTGAGTGGGTGAGTTGGTGGGTGGGTGGGTGAGTGGGTGAGTTGGTGGGTGGGTGGGTGGGTGAGTGAGTGGGTGGGTGAGTGAGTGGGTGGGTGAGTGGGTGGGTGGGTGAGTTGGTGGGTGGGTGGGTGGGTAAGTGAGTGAGTGGGTGAGTGAGTGGGTGAGTTGGTGGGTGGGTGAGTGAGTGGGTGGGTGGGTGAGTGAGTGGGTGGGTGGGTGAGTGAGTGAGTGGGTGGGTGGGTGGGTGAGTGAGTGGGTGGGTGGGTGAGTGGGTGGGTGAGTGGGTGGGTGAGTGGGTGGGTGAGTGAGTGAGTGGGTGAGTTGGTGGGTGGGTGGGTGGGTGAGTGAGTGGGTGAGTGGGTGAGTGAGTGGGTGAGTGGGTGAGTGAGTGGGTGGGTGAGTGGGTGGGTGAGTGAGTGGGTGGGTGGGTGAGTGAGTGAGTGGGTGGGTGAGTGGGTGGGTGAGTGAGTGGGTGAGTGGGTGAGTGAGTGGGTGAGTTGGTGAGTTGGTGGGTGGGTGAGTGAGTGAGTGGGGGAGTGAGTGAGTGGGTGGGTGAGTGAGTGGGTGGGTGGGTGGGTGAGTGAGTGGGTGAGTGAGTGGGTGAGTGGGTGGGTGGGTGGGTGAGTGAGTGGGTGAGTGAGTGAGTGAGTGGGTGGGTGGGTGAGTGGGTGAGTGGGTGAGTGGGTGGGTGAGTGAGTGAGTGGGTGAGTTGGTGGGTGGGTGGGTGAGTGAGTGGGTGAGTGGGTGAGTGAGGGGTGAATGGGTGAGTGTGTGGGTGGGTGAGTGGGTGGGTGAGTGGGTGGGTGAGTGAGTGGGGGAGGGGTGAGTGAGTGGGTGGGTGAGTGGGTGGGTGGGTGAGTGGGTGGGTGAGTGGGTGGGTGGATGTGAGTGGGTGGGAGTGAGTGGGGGAGTGGGTGAGTGAGTGAGTGAGTGGGGAGTGGTGAGTGGGTGAGTGGGTGAGTGAGTGGGTGGGTGCGTGAGTGGGTGGGTGAGTGGGTGGGTGAGTAAGTGGGGGAGTGGGTGAGTGAGTGAGTGGGTGAGTGGGTGGGTGAGTGGGTGGGTGAGTGGGTGGGTGGGTGAGTGAGTGAGTGGGTGAGTGTGTGGGTGAGTGAGTGCATGGGTGAGTGTGTGAGTGAGTGAGTGGGTGAGTGGGTGGGTGAGTGGGTGCGTGAGTGGATGAGTGGGTGAGTGGGTGAGTGAGTGGGTGGGTGAATGGGTGAGTGGGTGGGTGGGTGAGTGAATGGGTGAGTGAGTGAGTGGGTGAGTGAGTGTGTGGGTGGGTGGGTGAGTGGGTGGGTGCGTGAGTGGGTGGGTGAGTGGGTGGGTGAGTGGGGGGGTGGGTGAGTGAGTGGGTGGAGAGTGTGTGGGTGAGTGGGTGAGTGGGTGGGTGAGTGGGTGGGTGAGTGGGTGCGTCAGTGGGTGAGTGAGTGGGTGGGTGAATGGGTGAGTGGGTGGGTGCGTGGTTGAGTGAGTGAGTGGGTGAGTGAGTGAGTGAGTGGGTGAGTGAGTGAGTGTGTGGGTGGGTGGGTGAGTGGGTGGGTGGGTGGGTGAGTGGGTGGGTGGGTGGGTGAGTGAGTGGGTGGGTGAGTGGGTGAGTAGGTGGGTGAGTGGGTGAGTGGGTGGGTGAGTGAGTGGGTGGGTGGGTGGGTGAGTGGGTGGGTGGGTGGGTGAGTGAGTGGGTGGGTGAGTGGGTGAGTAGGTGGGTGAGTGGGTGAGTGGGTGGGTGAGTGAGTGGGTGAGTGGGTGGATGAGTGGGTGGGTGGGTGAGTGGGTGGGTGAGTGGGTGGGTGAGTGGGTAGGTGAGTGGGTGGGTGGGTGGGTGAGTGCGTGGGTAGGTGGGTGCGTGAGTGAGTGGGTGGTGAGTTGGTGGGTGGGTGGGTGGGTGAGTGGGTGGGTGATTGGGTGAGTGGGTGAGTGGGTGGGTGAGTTGATGGGTGGGTGAGTTGGTGGGTGGGTGGGTGAGTGGGTGGGTGGGTGAGTGGGTGAGTGGGTGAGTGAGTGGGTGGGTGAGTGGGTGGGTGAGTGGGTGGGTGGGTGGGTGGGTGAGTGGGTGGGTGGGTGGGTGAGTGGGTGGGTGGGTGTGTGAGTGGGTGGGTGGGTGTGTGAGTGAGTGAGTGGGTGAGAGGGTGAATGAGTGAGTGGGTGAGTGTGTGAGTGAGTGAGTGGGTGAGTGGGTGGGAGTGGGTGCGTGAGTGGGTGAGTTGGTGAGTGAGTGGGTGGGTGAATGGGTGAGTGGGTGGGTGGGTGAGTGGGTGAGTGGGTGAGTGAGTGGGTGAGTGGGTGAGTGAGTGAGTGAGTGTGTGGGTGAGTGGGTGAGTGAGTGAGTGAGTGTGTGGGTTGGGTGGGGAGTGGGGGTGAGTGAGTGAGTGGGTGAGTGTGTGGGTGGGTGGGTGAGTGGGTGGGTGCGTGAGTGGGTGGGTGAGTGGGTGAGTGGGTGGGTGAGTGGGGGGGTGGGTGAGTGGGTGGGTGAGTGAGTGTGTGGGTGAGTGGGTGGGTGAGTGGGTGGGTGAGTGGGTGCGTCAGTGGGTGAGTGAGTGGGTGGGTGAATGGGTGAGTGGGTGGGTGCGTGGTTGAGTGAGTGAGTGGGTGAGTGAGTGAGTGGGTGAGTGAGTGTGTGGGTGGGTGAGTGGGTGGGTGGGTGAGTGAGTGGGTGGGTGAGTGGGTGGGTGAGTGAGTGGGTGAGTGGGTGGATGAGTGGGTGGGTGGGTGAGTGGGTGGGTGAGTGGGTGGGTGAGTGGGTAGGTGAGTGGGTGGGTGGGTGGGTGGGTGAGTGCGTGGGTGGGTGGGTGCGTGAGTGAGTGGGTGGGTGAGTTGGTGGGTGGGTGAGTGGGTGGGTGAGTGGGTGGGTGATTGGGTGAGTGGGTGAGTGAGTGGGTGGGTGAGTTGATGGGTGGGTGAGTTGGTGGGTGGGTGGGTGAGTGGGTGGGTGGGTGAGTGGGTGAGTGGGTGAGTGAGTGGGTGGGTGAGTGGGTGAGTGGGTGAGTGGGTGGGTGAGTGGGTGGGTGGGTGGGTGTGTGAGTGGGTAGGTGGGTGTGTGAGTCAGTGAGTGAGTGGGTGAGAGGGTGAATGAGTGAGTGGGTGAGTGTGTGAGTGAGTGAGTGGGTGAGTGGGTGGGTGAGTGGGTGCGTGAGTGGGTGAGTTGGTGAGTGAGTGGGTGGGTGAATGGGTGAGTGGGGTGGGTGGGTGAGGGAGTGGGTGAGTGAGTGGGTGAGTGAGTGAGTGAGTGTGTGGGTGGGTGGGTGAGTGGGTGGGTGGGTGGGTGAGTGAGTGGGGGTGGGTGAGTGGGTGGGTGAGTGAGTGGGTGGGTGAGTGGGTGAGTGGGTGGGTGAGTGGGTGGGTGGGTGGGGTGGTGAGGGGGGTGAGTGGGGTGGTGAGTGGGTGGGTGAGGTGAGTGGGGGGGGAGTGAGTGGGTGGGTGAGTGGGTGAGTGAGTGGGTAGGTGAGTGGGTGGGTGGGTGAGTGGGTGGGTGGGTGAGTGGGTGGGTGGGTGAGTGGGTGGGTGGGTCAGTTGGTGGGTGGGTGAGTGGGTGGGTGAGTGGGTGGGTGGGTGAGTGGGTGGGTGGGTGAGTGGGTGAGTGGGTGGGTGGGTGGGTGAGTGGGTGGGTGGGTGAGTGGGTGAGTGAGTGGGTGGGTGAGTTGATGGGTGGGTGAGTTGGTGGGTGAGTGGGTGAGTGGGTGGGTGGGTGGGTGGGTGAGTGGGTGGGTGAGTGAGTGGGTGAGTGGGTGGGTGAGTGTGTGGGTGGGTGAGTGGGTGAGTGAGTGGGTGGGTGAGTGGGTGAGTGGGTGGGTGGGTGAGTGAGTGGGTGAGTGAGTGTGTGGGTGGGTGAGTGGGTGGGTGGGTGGGTGAGTGAGTGGGTGGGTGAGTGGGTGAGTGGGTGGGTGACTGAGGGGGTGAGTGGGTGGATGAGTGGGTGGGTGAGTGAGTGGGTGGGTGAGTGGGTGAGTGAGTTGGTAGGTGAGTGGGTAGGTGAGTGGGTGGGTGAGTGGGTGGGTGAGTGGGTGGGTGGGTGGGTGCGTGAGTGGGTGGGTCAGTTGGTGGGTGGGTGAGTGGGTGGGTGGGTGGGTGAGTGGGTGGGTGGGTGGGTGAGTGGGTGGGTGGGTGGGTGAGTGGGTGGGTGGGTGAGTGGGTGGGTGGGTGAGTGGGTGAGTGGGTGGGTGAGTGGGTGCGTGAGTGAGTGAGTGGGTGGGTGGGTGGGTGAGTGGGTGGGTGGGTGAGTGGGTGAGTGGGTGAGTGAGTGGGTGGGTGAGTTGATGGGTGGGTGAGTTGGTGGGTGAGTGGGTGGGTGAGTGGGTGCGTGAGTGAGTGGGTTGGTGGGTGAGTGGGTGAGTGAGTGGGTGGGTGAATGGGTGAGTGGGTGGGTGGGTGGGTGAGTGAGTGGGGGGTGGGTGGGTGAGTGGGTGGGTGGGTGAGTGGGTGGGTGGGTGAGTGGGTGGGTGAGTGAGTGAGTGAGTGGGTGAGAGGGTGAATGAGTGAGTGGGTGAGTGAGTGGGTGAGTGAGTGGTTGAGTGAGTGGGTGGGTGAATGGGTGAGTGGGTGGGTGAGTGAGTGAGTGGGTGACTGAGTGGGTGGGTGGGTGTGTGAGTGAGTGGGTGGGTGTGTGAGTGAGTGGGTGGGTGGGTGAGTGAGTGGGTGGGTGAGTGAGTGGGTGAGTGGGTGGATGACTGGTTGGGTGAGTGGGGTGGGTGAGTGAGTGAGTGAGTGGGTGGGTGGGTGAGTGAGTGAGTGGGTGAGTGGGTGGGTGAGTGAGTGGGTGAGTGAGTGAGTGGGTGAGTGAGTGGGTGAGTGTGTGGGTGGGTGGGTGAGTGAGTGGGTGGGTGAGTGAGTGGGTGAGTGGGTGGGTGAGTGAGTGGGTGGGTGAGTGAGTGGGTGGGTGGGTGAGTGGGTGAATGAGTGAGTGGGTGGGTGGGTGGGTGAGTGATTGAGTGGGTGGGTGGGTGAGTGGGTGGGTGAGTGAGTGAGTGGGTGGGTGAGTGAGTGGGTGAGTGGGTGGATGAGTGGGTGGGTGAGTGGGTGAGTGAGTGAGTGGGTGGGTGGGTGATTGAGTGTGTGGGTGAGTGGGTGGGTGAGTGAGTGAGTGGGTGAGTGAGTGAGTGGGTGAGTGAGTGAGTGAGTGTGTGTGTGGGTGGGTGGGTGAGTGGGTGGGTGGGTGGGTGAGTGACTGGGTGGGTGAGTGAGTGGGTGAGTGGGTGGGTGGGTGAGTGAGTGGGTGAGTGAGTGAGTGAGTGGGTGGGTGAGTGAGTGAGTGGGTGGGTGGGTGGGTGAGTGAGTGGGTGAGTGGGTGGGTGGGTGAGTGAGTGAGTGGATGAGTGAGTGGGTGGGTGAGTGGGTGGGTGAGTGGGTGGGTGAGTGGGTGAGTGGGTGGGTGAGTGGGTGGGTGGGTGAGTGGGTGGGTGGGTGGGTGAGTGGGTGAGTGAGTGAGTGAGTGGGTGGGAGGGTGAATGAGTGAGTGGGTGAGTGAGTGAGTGGGTGAGTGAGTGGGTGAGTGAGTGGGTGGGTGAATGGGTGGGTGAATGGGTGAGTGGGTGGGTGAGTGAGTGAGTGGGTGACTGAGTGGGTGGGTGGGTGTGTGAGTGAGTGGGTGGGTGGGTGAGTGAGTGAGTGGGTGGGTGAGTGAGTGGGTGAGTGGGTGGATGACTGGTTGGGTGAGTGGGTGGGTGAGTGAGTGGGTGGGTGAGTGAGTGGGTGGGTGGGTGAGTGAGTGGGTGAGTGGGTGGGTGGGTGAGTGAGTGAGTGGGTAAGTGAGTGAGTGGGTGAGTGAGTGGGTGAGTGTGTGGGTGGGTGAGTGAGTGGGTGGGTGAGTGAGTGGGTGAGTGGGTGGGTGAGTGAGTGGATGGGTGAGTGAGTGGGTGGGTGGGTGAGTGGGTTGGTGGGTGAGTGGGTGAGTGAGTGGGTGGGTGAATGGGTGAGTGGGTGGTGGGTGGGTGAGTGAGTGGGGGGTGGGTGGGTGAGTGGGTGGGTGGGTGAGTGGGTGGGTGGGTGAGTGGGTGGGTGAGTGAGTGAGTGAGTGGGTGAGAGGGTGAATGAGTGAGTGGGTGAGTGAGTGGGTGAGTGAGTGGTTGAGTGAGTGGGTGGGTGAATGGGTGAGTGGGTGGGTGAGTGAGTGAGTGGGTGACTGAGTGGGTGGGTGGGTGTGTGAGTGAGTGGGTGGGTGTGTGAGTGAGTGGGTGGGTGGGTGAGTGAGTGGGTGGGTGAGTGAGTGGGTGAGTGGGTGGATGACTGGTTGGGTGAGTGGGTGGGTGAGTGAGTGAGTGAGTGGGTGGGTGGGTGAGTGAGTGAGTGGGTGAGTGGGTGGGTGAGTGAGTGGGTGAGTGAGTGAGTGGGTGAGTGAGTGGGTGAGTGTGTGGGTGGGTGGGTGAGTGAGTGGGTGGGTGAGTGAGTGGGTGAGTGGGTGGGTGAGTGAGTGGGTGGGTGAGTGAGTGGGTGGGTGGGTGAGTGGGTGAATGAGTGAGTGGGTGGGTGGGTGGGTGAGTGATTGAGTGGGTGGGTGGGTGAGTGGGTGGGTGAGTGAGTGAGTGGGTGGGTGAGTGAGTGGGTGAGTGGGTGGATGAGTGGGTGGGTGAGTGGGTGAGTGAGTGAGTGGGTGGGTGGGTGATTGAGTGTGTGGGTGAGTGGGTGGGTGAGTGAGTGAGTGGGTGAGTGAGTGAGTGGGTGAGTGAGTGAGTGAGTGTGTGTGTGGGTGGGTGGGTGAGTGGGTGGGTGGGTGGGTGAGTGACTGGGTGGGTGAGTGAGTGGGTGAGTGGGTGGGTGGGTGAGTGAGTGGGTGAGTGAGTGAGTGAGTGGGTGGGTGAGTGAGTGAGTGGGTGGGTGGGTGGGTGAGTGAGTGGGTGAGTGGGTGGGTGGGTGAGTGAGTGAGTGGATGAGTGAGTGGGTGGGTGAGTGGGTGGGTGAGTGGGTGGGTGAGTGGGTGAGTGGGTGGGTGAGTGGGTGGGTGGGTGAGTGGGTGGGTGGGTGGGTGAGTGGGTGAGTGAGTGAGTGAGTGGGTGGGAGGGTGAATGAGTGAGTGGGTGAGTGAGTGAGTGGGTGAGTGAGTGGGTGAGTGAGTGGGTGGGTGAATGGGTGAGTGGGTGGGTGAGTGAGTGAGTGGGTGACTGAGTGGGTGGGTGGGTGTGTGAGTGAGTGGGTGGGTGGGTGAGTGAGTGAGTGGGTGGGTGAGTGAGTGGGTGAGTGGGTGGATGACTGGTTGGGTGAGTGGGTGGGTGAGTGAGTGGGTGGGTGAGTGAGTGGGTGGGTGGGTGAGTGAGTGGGTGAGTGGGTGGGTGGGTGAGTGAGTGAGTGGGTAAGTGAGTGAGTGGGTGAGTGAGTGGGTGAGTGTGTGGGTGGGTGAGTGAGTGGGTGGGTGAGTGAGTGGGTGAGTGGGTGGGTGAGTGAGTGGATGGGTGAGTGAGTGGGTGGGTGGGTGAGTGGGTGAATGAGTGAGTGGGTGGGTGGGTGAGTGATTGAGTGGGTGGGTGGGTGAGTGGGTGGGTGAGTGAGTGAGTGGGTGGGTGAGTGAGTGGGTGAGTGGGTGGATGAGTGGGTGGGTGAGTGGGTGAGTGAGTGAGTGGGTGGGTGGGTGATTGAGTGTGTGGGTGAGTGGGTGGGTGAGTGAGTGAGTGGGTGAGTGAGTGAGTGGGTGAGTGAGTGAGTGTGTGTGTGGGTGGGTGAGTGGGTGGGTGGGTGAGTGACTGGGTGGGTGAGTGAGTGGGTGAGTGAGTGGGTGAGTGGGTGGGTGAGTGGGTGGGTGGGTGAGTGGGTGGGTGGGTGAGTGGGTGGGTGGGTGAGTGGGTGGGTGAGTGAGTGGGTGGGTGGGTGAGTGAGTGGGTGGGTGGGTGGGTGTGAGTGAGTGGGTGAGTGGGTGGGTGGGTGAGTGAGTGAGTGAGTGGATGAGTGAGTGGGTGGGTGAGTGGGTGGGTGAGTGGGTGAGTGGGTGGGTGAGTGGGTGAGTGAGATACCGGGTCTCAGTCTCAGCATCTTGAGACCCAGGGAGACCGGGTCTCAGGCTCAGAGTCTTGAGTGAGTGAGTGGATGAGTGAGTGGGTGGGTGAGTGGGTGGGTGGGTGAGTGGGTGAGTGGGTGGGTGAGTCGGTGGGTGGGTGAGTGGGTGGGTGGGTGAGTGGGTGGGTGGGTGGGTGAGTGGGTGAGTGAGTGAGTGAGTGGGTGAGAGGGTGAATGAGTGAGTGGGTGAGTGAGTGAGTGGGTGAGTGAGTGGGTGAGTGAGTGGGTGGGTGAATGGGTGAGTGGGTGGGTGAGTGAGTGAGTGGGTGACTGAGTGGGTGGGTGGGTGTGTGAGTGAGTGGGTGGGTGTGTGAGTGAGTGAGTGGGTGGGTGGGTGTGTGAGTGAGTGAGTGGGTGGGTGGGTGGGTGAGTGAGTGAGTGGGTGGTGGGTGAGTGAGTGGGTGAGTGGGTGGATGACTGGTTGGGTGAGTGGGTGGGTGAGTGAGTGGGTGGGTGAGTGAGTGAGTGGGTGGGTGGGTGAGTGAGTGGGTGAGTGGGTGGGTGGGTGAGTGAGTGAGTGGGTAAGTGAGTGAGTGGGTGAGTGAGTGGGTGAGTGTGTGGGTGGGTGAGTGAGTGGGTGGGTGAGTGGGTGAGTGGGTGGGTGAGTGAGTGGATGGGTGAGTGAGTGGGTGGGTGGGTGAGTGGGTGAATGAGTGAGTGGGTGGGTGGGTGAGTGATTGAGTGGGTGGGTGGGTGAGTGGGTGGGTGAGTGAGTGAGTGGGTGGGTGAGTGGGTGAGTGGGTGGATGAGTGGGTGGGTGAGTGGGTGAGTGAGTGAGTGGGTGGGTGGGTGATTGAGTGTGTGGGTGAGTGGGTGGGTGAGTGAGTGAGTGGGTGAGTGAGTGAGTGGGTGAGTGAGTGAGTGTGTGTGTGGGTGGGTGAGTGGGTGGGTGGGTGAGTGACTGGGTGGGTGAGTGAGTGGGTGAGTGAGTGGGTGAGTGGGTGGGTGAGTGGGTGGGTGGGTGAGTGGGTGGGTGAGTGGGTGGGTGAGTGAGTGAGTGGGTGGGTGAGTGAGTGAGTGGGTGGGGTGGGTGAGTGAGTGGGTGAGTGGGTGGGTGGGTGAGTGAGTGGGTGAGTGGGTGGGTGGGTGAGTGAGTGGGTGAGTGGGTGAGTGGGTGGGTGAGTGAGTGGGTGGGTGAGTGGGTGGGTGAGTGAGTGAGTGGATGAGTGAGTGGGTGGGTGAGTGGGTGGGTGAGTGGGTGAGTGGGTGAGTGAGATACCGGGTCTCAGTGTCAGTCTCTTGAGACCCAGGGAGACCGGGTCTCAGTCTCAGTCTCAGTCCTGAGACCCAGGGAGACCGGGTCTCAGTCTCAGAGTCTTGAGACCCAGGGAGACCGGGTCTCAGTCTCAATGTCTTGAGACCCAGGGAGACCGGGTCTCAGTCTCAGTGTCTTGAGACCCAGGGAGACCGGGTCTCAGTCTCAGTGTCTTGAGACCCAGGGAGACCGGGTCTCAGTCTCAGAGTCTTGAGACCCAGGGAGACCGGGTCTCAGTCTCAGTGTCTTGAGACCCAGGGAGACCGGGTCTCAGTCTCAATGTCTTGAGACCCAGGGAGACCGGGTCTCAGTCTCAGTGTCTTGAGACCCAGGGAGACCGGGTCTCAGTCTCAATGTCTTGAGACCCAGGGAGACCGGGTCTCAGTCTCAGTCTCTTGAGACCCAAGGAGACCGGGTCTCAGTCTCAATGTCTTGAGACCCAGGGAGACCGGGTCTCAGTCTCAGTGTCTTGAGACCCAGGGAGACCGGGTCTCAGTCTCAGTGTCTTGAGACCCAAGGAGACCGGGTCCCATTCTCAGTCCCAGTCTCTTGAGACCTAGGGAGACCGGGTCTCAGCCTCAATCTCAGTCTTGAGACCCAGGGAGACCGGGTCTCAGTCTCAGTCTCAGAGTCTTGAGACCCAGGGAGACCGGGTCTCAGTGTCAGAGTCTTGAGACCCAGGGAGACCGGGTCTCAGTCGCAGTGTCAGAGTCTTAAGACCCAGGGAGACCGGGTCTCAGTCTCAGCGTCTTGAGACCCAGGGAGACCGGGTCTCAGTCTCAGCGTCTTGAGACCCAGGGAGACCGGGTCTCAGTCTCAGCGTCTTGAGACCCAGGGAGACCGGGTCTCAGTCTCTTGAGACCCGGTCTCCCTGAGTCTCAGGAGACTCAGGGAGACCGGGTCTCAGTCTCAGTCTCTTGAGACTCAGGGTGACCTCACCAACACCTCATCCTCACCGCAACCTCAACCTCGTCAAGACGCAAACAACCAACGAAGAACACGAAACCATTCCATCGCGAGTTTTTCCACCCTTTCATTTCTCGTCGTTCGATTTGTGTTCTTTTAATATCCCAAAAGGCGATACAGCAGCGGAAATTTCCCTCCCCTCCCAAACCCACCCGGACTACACCGCCCACCCCACCCCCCACACTTTTCTCGAAGACTTCGCGACGATTTGGGTCGCAAACGTAAAAAAATATCTGTTAACGTCGAAACCTACTCATCAACCCACCAACACACGCGCCCTGTCCCAGAGGCCCTGTCTAGGCTTCTCCCCAGGATTTTTAGGCGAGGAACATACCCCCCCCCCCTCCCCCACAACTCGTCCCAGCCAGAGGCCCCGTCTAGGCTTCTCCCCAGGATTTTCAGGCGAGGACGGTCCGCAACCCCCCCACCCCCCTCCCCCACAACTAGTCCCAGCCAGAGGCCCCATCTAGGCTTATCCCCAGGATTTTCAGGCGAGGACAGTCCGTTGAGTTGGTTGGTGGGTGAGTGGGTGAGTGAGTGGGTGGGTGAATGGGTGAGTGGGTGGGTGAATGGGTGAGTGGGTGGGTGGGTGGGTGAATGGGTGAGTGGGTGGGTGGGTGAATGGGTGAGTGGGTGGGTGGGTGAGTGGGTGGGTGGGTGGGTGAATGGGTGAGTGGGTGGGTGGCTGGGTGGGTGAGTGGGTGGGTGGGTGAGTGAGTGGGGGGTGGGTGGGTGAGTGAGTGGGTGGGTGAGTGAGTGGGTGGGTGAGTGAGTGAGTGGATGAGTGAGTGAGTGGATGAGTGAGTGGGTGGGTGAGTGTGTGGGTGAGTGGGAGACCGGGTCCCAGTTTCAGAGTCTTGAGACCCAGGGAGACCGGGTCTCAGTGTCAGTCTCAGCGTCTTGAGACTCAGGGAGACCGGGTCCCAGTCTCAGAGTCTTGAGACTCAGGGAGACCGGGTCCCAGTCTCAGAGTCTTGAGACCCAGGGAGACCGGGTCTCAGTCTCAGTCTTGAGACCCAGGGAGACCGGGTCTCAGTCTGAGAGTCTTGAGACCCAGGGAGACCGGGTCCCAGTTTCAGAGTCTTGAGACCCAGGGAGACCGGGTCTCAGTCTCAGTCTCAGTCCTGAGACCCAGGGAGACCGGGTCTCAGTCTCAGCGTCTTGAGACCCAGGGAGACCGGGTCTCAGTCTCAGTGTCTTGAGACCCAGGGAGACCGGGTCTCAGTCTCAGTGTCTTGAGACCCAGGGAGACCGGGTCTCAGTCTCAGTGTCTTGAGACCCAGGGAGACCGGGTCTCAGTTTCAGAGTCTTGAGACCCAGGGAGACCGGGTCTCAGTCTCAGCGTCTTGAGACCCAGGGAGACCGGGTCTCAGTCTCAGGATCTTGAGACCCAGGGAGTCCGGGTCTCAGTCTCAGTCTTGAGACCCAGGGAGACCGGGTCTCAGTCTGAGTGTCTTGAGACCCAGGGAGACCGGGTCTCAGTCTCAGCGTCTTGAGACTCAGGGAGACCGGGTCTCAGTCTCAGTCTCTTGAGAACCAGGGAGACCGGGTCTCAGTTTCAGAGTCTTGAGACCCAGGGAGACCGGGTCTCAGTCTCAGTCTTGAGACCCAGGGAGACCGGGTCTCAGTCTCAGTGTCAGAGTCTTGAGACTCAGGGAGACCGGGTCTCAGTCTCAGGAGACTCAGGGAGACTGGGTCTCAGTCTGAGAGTCTTGAGACCCAGGGAGACCGGGTCTCAGTCTCAGAGTCTTGAGACCCAGGGAGACCGGGTCTCAGTCTGAGAGTCTTGAGACCCAGGGAGACCGGGTCTCAGTCTCAGTCTCAGTCCTGAGACCCAGGGAGACCGGGTCTCAGTCTCAGAGTCTTGAGACCCAGGGAGACCGGGTCTCAGTGTCAGTCTCAGTCTCGAGACCCAGGGAGACCGGGTCTCAGTCTCAGAGTCTTGAGACCACGGGAGACCGGGTCTCAGTCTCAGAGTCTTGAGACCACGGGAGACCGGGTCTCAGTCTCAGTGTCTTGAGACTCAGGGAGACCGGGTCTCAGTCTCAGAGTCTTGAGACCCAGGGAGACCGGGTCTCAGTCTCAGTGTCTTGAGACCCAGGGAGACCGGGTCTCAGTCTCAGAGTCTTGAGACCCAGGGAGACCGGGTCTCAGTCTCAGGATCTTGAGACCCAGGGAGACCGGGTCTCAGTCTCAGTATCTTGAGACTCAGGGAGACCGGGTCTCAGTCTCAGGATCTTGAGACCCAGGGAGACCGGGTCTCAGTTTCAGAGTCTTGAGACCCAGGAGACCGGGTCTCAGTCTCAGTATCTTGAGACTCAGGGAGACCGGGTCTCAGTCTCAGGATCTTGAGACCCAGGGAGACCGGGTCTCAGTTTCAGAGTCTTGAGACCCAGGGAGACCGGGTCTCAGTCTCAGTATCTTGAGACTCAGGGAGACCGGGTCTCAGTCTCAGTCTGAGAGTGTTGAGACCCAGGGAGACCGGGTCTCAGTCTCAGAGTCTTGAGACCCAGGGAGACCGGGTCTCAGTGTCAGAGTCTTGAGACCCAGGGAGACCGGGTCTCAGTCTCAGGAGACTCAGGGAGACCGGGTCTCAGTCTCAGTCTCTTGAGACTCAGGGTGACCTCACCAACACCTCATCCTCACCGCAACCTCAACCTCGTCAAGACGCAAACAACCAACGAAGAACACGAAACCATTCCATCGCGAGTTTTTCCACCCTTTCATTTCTCGTCGTTCGATTTGTGTTCTTTTAATATCCCAAAAGGCGATACAGCAGCGGAAATTTCCCTCCCCTCCCAAACCCACCCGGACTACACCGCCCACCCCACCCCCCACACTTTTCTCGAAGACTTCGCGACGATTTGGGTCGCAAACGTAAAAAAATATCTGTTAACGTCGAAACCTACTCATCAACCCACCAACACACGCGCCCTGTCCCAGAGGCCCTGTCTAGGCTTCTCCCCAGGATTTTTAGGCGAGGAACATACCCCCCCTCTCCCCCACAACTCGTCCCAGCCAGAGGCCCCGTCTAGGCTTCTCCCCAGGATTTTCAGGCGAGGACGGTCCGCAACCCCTCCACCCCCCTCCCCCACAACTCGTCCCAGCCAGAGGCCCCATCTAGGCTTCTCCCCAGGATTTTCAGGTGAGGACAGTCCGTTAACTCCCCCCCCCCCCCAAAACTAGTCCCAGCCAGAGGCCCTGTCTAGGCTTCTCCCCAGGATTTTCAGGCGAGGACGGTCCGCAACCCCCCCACCCCCCCTCCCCCACAACTAGTCCCAGCCAGAGGCCCCATCTAGGCTTATCCCCAGGAATTTCAGTCGAGGACGGTCCGTAACCCCCCCCCCCCCCACAACTCGTCCCAGCCAGAGGCCCCATCTAGGCTTCTCCCCAGGATTTTCAGGCGAGGACGGTCCGTAACCTCGCCTCCTCCACAACTCGTAACAGCCAGAGGCCCCATCTAGGCTTCTCCCCAGGATTTTCAGGTGAAGACAGTCCGTTAACTCCCCCCCCCCAAAACTAGTCCCAGCCAGAGGCCCTGTCTAGGCTTCTCCCCAGGATTTTCAGGCGAGGACGGTCCGCAACCCCCCCCACCCCCCTCCCCCACAACTAGTCCCAGCCAGAGGCCCCATCTAGGCTTATCCCCAGGATTTTCAGGCGAGGACAGTCCGTAACCCCCCCCCCCCCCCCCACAAGTAGTCCCAGCCAGAGGCCCCATCTAGGCTTATCCCCAGGAATTTCAGGCGAGGACGGTCCGTAACCCCCCCCCCCCCCACAACTCGTCCCAGCCAGAGGCCCCATCTAGGCTTCTCCCTAGGATTTTCAGGCGAGGACGGTCCGTAACCTCGCCTCCCCCACAACTCGTCACAGCCAGAGGCCCCATCTGGGCTTCTCCCCAGGATTTTCAGGCGAGAACGGTCCGTAACCCCCCCACCCCCCAACTCGTCCCAGCCAGAGGCCCTGTCTAGGCTTCTCCCCAGGATTTTTAGGCGAGGACCATACCCCCCCCCCCCACAACTCGTCCCAGCCAGAGGCCCCATCTAGGCTTATCCCCAGGATTTTCAGGCGAGGACGGTCCGCAACCCCCCCACCCCCCACAACTCGTCCCAGCCAGAGGCCCTGTCTAGGCTTCTCCCCAGGATTTTTAGGCGACGACCGTACCCCCCTCCCCCACAACTCGTCCCAGCCAGAGGGCCCATCTAGGCTTATCCTCAGGATTTTCAGGCGAGGACCATAACCCCCCTCCCCCACAACTCGTCCTAACCAGAGGTCCTGTCTAGGCTTCTCCCCAGGTTTTTCAGGCGAGGGCGGTCCGCAACCCCCCCCCCCTACCCCACAACTCGTCCCAGCCAGAGGCCCTGTCTAGGCTTCTACCCAAGATTTCCAGGCGAGGACCATACCCCCTTCCCCCACAACTCGTCCTAACCAGAGGCCCTGTCTAGGCTTCTCCCCAAGATTTCCAGGCGAGGACCATACCCCCCCTCCCCCACAACTCGTCCTAACCAGAGGCCCTGTCTAGGCTTCTCCCCAAGATTTCCAGGCGAGGGCGGTCCGTAACCCCCCACAACTCGTCCCAGCCAGAGGCCCCATCTAGGCTTCTCCCCAAGACTTCCAGGCGAGGATGGTCCGTAACCCCCCCCACCCCCACAACTCGTCCCAGCCAGAGGCCCCATCTAGGCTTCTCCCCAGGTTTTCCATGGCGAGGACAGTCCCCCCCTCTCCCCCCCCACCTCGTCCCAGCCAGAGGCCCCATCTAGGCTTATCCCCAGGATTTTCAGGCGACGACGGTTCACACCGCCCCACTGCCCTCACCCCATCTTGCCCTGTCCGTCCTAGGCAGAGGCCCTGTCTAGGCTTTACCCCAGGATTTTCAGGCGAGAACGCCCCCCCCCTAACTCGTCTCAGCCAGACGCCCCCTCTAGGCATCTCCCCAACATTTTCCGACGAGGACGATCTACCCCCCCCCATGATTTCCAGACGAGAACGCCCCCACCCCCACCCCGCTATTTATCTCAGCCAGAGGCCCTGTCTAGGCTTCTCCGCACGATTTTTAGGTGTAACAGCACCCCCCCCCCCCCAACTCGTCCGAGCCAGAGACCTGTCGAGGCTTCGCCCCAGGAATTTCAGGCAATGTCGTTTGCCCACCCCCTTGCCCCCTTGTCCCAGCCAGAGGCCCTGTCTCGGCTACCCCCCAGGAATTTCCAGGCGAGAACGGTTCCCACCCCAACCGTTGCCCGTCCCAAGCAGAGGCCCTGTCTAGGCTTCTCCCTGGGATTTCCAGGCTAGAGCGGACCCCCAACCCACACTTGCCCGTCCCAGCCAGAGGCCCTGTCTAGGCTTCTTCCCAGGCCTTAAAGGCGAGCACGGTCACTCCTCCACCCACCCACACTTGCCCTGCCCGTCCCAGCCAGAGGCCCTGTCTAGGCTTCTCCCCAGGCCTTAAAGGCGAGCACGGTTACTCCTCCACCCACCTACACTTGCCCTGCCCGTCCCAGCCAGAGGCCCTGTCTAGGCTTCTCCCCAGGCCTTAAAGGCGAGCACGGTCACTCCTCCACTCACCCACACTTGCCCTGCCCGTCCCAGCCAGAGGCCCTGTCTAGGCTTCTCCCCAGGCCTTCCAGGCGAGCACGGTCACTCCTCCACCCACCCACACTTGCCCTGCCCGTCCCAGCCAGAGGCCCTGTCTAGGCTTCTCCCCAGGCCTTAAAGGCGAGTACGGTCCCTCCTCCACCCACCCACACTTGCCCTGCCCGTCCTAGCCAGAGGCCCTGTCTAGGCTTCTCCCCAGGTCTTAAAGGCGAGCACGGTCACTCCTCCACCCACCAACACTTGCCCTGCCCGTCCCAGCCAGAGGCCCTGTATAGGCTTCTCCCCAGGCCTTAAAGGCGAGCACGGTCACTCCTACACCCACCCACACTTGCCCTGCCCGTCCCAGCCAGAGGCCCTGTCTAGGCTTCTCCCCAGGCCTTCCAGGCGAGGACGGTCGACACCCTAGAACATGAACATTTTTCTCACTGGAGGAATCCGATGAGCTAAGAAGCTCTTTTCTGTGCGACACACAAACACTCGCGCACCCCACAAGTCCAGCGAGTGAACGTGCACCTAGCCTGGCACGAACACCGTGGTTACGTCAGTGTTAGAGATAGGGGGTAGAGACAGGCGGGTAGTAATAGGGGATCAGTGTTAGTAGAGACAGGGGTAGTGATAGGGGATCAGTGTTAGTAGAGACAGGGGTAGTTATAGGGGATCAGTGTTAGTAGGGACAGGGGTAGTAATAGGGGATCAGTGTTAGTAGGGTCAGGGGTAGTTATAGGGGATCAGTGTTAGTAGGGTCAGGAGGGGTAGTAATAGGGGATCAGTGTTAGTAGGGTCAGGGGTAGTAATAGGGGATCAGTGTTAGTAGGGACAGGGGTAGTAATAGGGGATCAGTGTTAGTAGGGTCAGGAGGGGTAGTTATAGGGGATCAGTGTTAGTAGAGTCAGGGGGTAGTTATAGGGGATCAGTGTTAGTAGGGACAGGGGTAGTTATAGGGGATCAGTGTTAGTAGGGTCAGGGGTAGTTATAGGGGATCAGTGTTAGTAGGGTCAGGGGGGGGTAGTAATAGGGGATCAGTGTTAGTAGGGTCAGGGGTAGTTATAGGGGATCAGTGTTAGTAGGGTCAGGGGGGGGGGTAGTAATAGGGGATCAGTGTTAGTAGGGTCAGGGGTAGTTATAGGGGATCAGTGTTAGTAGAGTCAGGGGGTAGTTATAGGAGATCAGTGTTAGTAGGGTCAGGGGTAGTTATAGGGGATCAGTGTTAGTAGGGTCAGGGGTAGTGATAGGGGATCAGTGTTAGTAGGGTCAGGGGTAGTAATAGGGGTTTAGTGTTAGTAGGGTCAGGGGTAGTTATAGGGGTTCAGTGTTAGTAGGGTCAGGGGTAGTTATAGGGGTTCAGTGTTAGCAGGGTCAGGGGTAGTAATAGGGGTTCAGTGTTAGTAGGGTCAGGGGTAGTTATAGGGGTTCAGTGTTAGTAGGGTCAGGGGTAGTGATAGGGGTTCAGTGTTAGTAGGGGCAGGGGTAGTAATAGGGGATCAGTGTTAGTAGGGACAGGGGGGGTAGTAATAGGGGATCAGTTAGTAGGGTCAGGGGTAGTAATAGGGGATCAGTGTTAGTAGGGTCAGGGGTAGTTATAGGGGATCAGTGTTAGTAGGGTCAGGGGTAGTTATAGGGGATCAGTGTTAGTAGGGTCAGGGGTAGTAATAGGGGATCAGTGTTAGTAGGGTCAGGGTCTCACTGATAAAAGATTCCCGCTCACGGCCAACATCAGTGACTAATAACCGATACCGGTTATTAGTCACTGATGGTGGGTCTCCCCTAGGTCGACTCAGCCTTAAATGAATACCACAGTGCCGGTAGCCTTCATAGACGCTGCTACTCGCTACTGACAGCACTTGCCCCTACAGCCTGCTAGAGGCTACACGGGGGAGCTTTGTGTGGGTGAGTGAGTGGGTGAGTGGGTGAGTGGTGAGTGAGTGGTGAGTGAGTGGGTGAGTGAGTGAGTGGGTGAGTGAGTGGGTGGGTGGGTGAGTGGGTGGGTGAGTGGGTGGGTGAGTGAGTGAGTGGGTGAGTGGGTGAGTGAGTGAGTGGGTGAGTGGGTGAGTGGGTGGGTGAGTGGGTGAGTGGGTGAGTGAGTGGGTGGGTGAGTGGGTGAGTGGGTGGGTGAGTGAGTGAGTGAGTGGGTGAGTGAGTGAGTGGGTAAGTGGGTGGGTGAGTGAGTGAGTGGCTGAGTGAGTGAGTGGGTAAGTGGGTGGGTGAGTGAGTGAGTGGCTGAGTGAGTGGGTGGGTGAGTGAGTGGGTGAGTGAGTGAGTGGGTGAGTGGGTGGGTGGGTGAGTGAGTGGGTGAGTAAGTGAGTGGGTGGGTGAGTGGGTGAGTGGGTGGGTGAGTGGGTGGGTGAGTGAGTGAGTGGGTGAGTGAGTGAGTGGGTAAGTGGGTGGGTGAGTGAGTGAGTGGCTGAGTGAGTGAGTGGGTAAGTGGGTGGGTGAGTGAGTGAGTGGCTGAGTGAGTGGGTGGGTGAGTGAGTGGGTGAGTGAGTGAGTGGGTGAGTGGGTGGGTGGGTGAGTGGGTGGGTGAGTGGGTGAGTGGGTGGGTGAGTGGGTGGGTGAGTGAGTTGGTGAGTGTCGATGTTTATGCTTCTCTCCCCCTCTCTGCCCCCCCCCACCTGCGCCCTTCACTTGTACGGTGGGGGTGACACGTGCCGGGTGTACGGTTGGGGGTGGCACGTGCTGAGTGCACGTTTGGGTGGCACGTGCTGAGCTTACGTTGGGGGTGGCACGTGCTGAGTGGACGTTGGGACTGGCACGTGTTACATGAACGTTAGTGGGTGGCACGTGTTACATGTACGTTTGGGGGTGGCACGTGTTACATGTGCGGTGGGGAGTGGCACGTGTTACGTGTGGGTGGGGGGGAGTGGCACGTGTTACATGGGGGGAGTGGCACGTGTTACACGTACGTTGGGGGTGGCACGTGTTACATGTGCGGTGGGGGGTGGCACGTGTTACACGTACGTTGGGGGTGGCACGTGCTGCGTGCACGGTTTGGGGTGGCACGTGCCGGTTCTACGTTGGGGTGGCACGTGCTGAGCTTACGTTTGGGTGGCACGTGCTGAGTGCACGGTGGGGAGTGGCACGTGTTACATGTGCGTCAGTGGGTGGCACGTGTTACATGTACGGTGGGGGCACGTGTTACATGTACGGTGGGGGGCACGTGTTACATGTACATTGGTGGGGGGCACGTGTTACATGTACATTAGTGGGGGGAACGTGTTACATGTACATTAGTGGGGGGGCACGTGTTACATGTACGGTGGGGGCACGTGTTACATGTACGGTGGGGAGTGGCACGTGTTACATGTACGTTGGTGGGGGGCACGTGTTGCATGTACGGTGGTGGGGGGCACGTGTTGCATGTACATTAGTGGGGGGCACGTGTTACATGTACGGTGGTGGGGGGCACGTGTTACATGTACGGTGGTGGGGGGCACGTGTTACATGTACGGTGGGGGGCACGTGTTACATGTACGGTGGGGGCACGTTTTACATGTACGGTGGGGGGCACGTGTTACATGTACGGTGGGGGGCACGTGTTACATGTACGGTGGGGGGGGCACGTGTTACATGTACGTTAGTGGGGGGCACGTGTTACATGTACGGTGGGGGGCACGTGTTACATGAACGTTAGTGGGGGGGCACGTGTTACATGTACGGTGGGGGCACGTGTTACATGTACGGTGGGGGGCACGTGTTACATGTACGGTGGGGGGCACGTGTTACATGTACGGTGGGGGGGCACGTGTTACATGTACGGTGGGGGGCACGTGTTACATGTACATTAGTGGGGGGCACGTGTTACATGTACGGTGGGGGGCACGTGTTACATGTACATTAGTGGGGGGCACGTGTTACATGTACGGTGGGGGGCACGTGTTACATGTACGGTGGGGGGCACGTGTTACATGTACGGTGGTGGGCACGTGTTACATGTACGGTGGTGGGGGGCACGTGTTACATGTACGGTGGGGGGCACGTGTTACATGTACGGTGGGGGGCACGTGTTACATGTACGGTGGGGGGCACGTGTTACATGTACATTAGTGGGGGCACGTGTTACATGTACGGTGGGGGGCACGTGTTACATGTACATTAGTGGGGGGCACGTGTTACATGTACGGTGGGGGGCACGTGTTACATGTACGGTGGGGGGCACGTGTTACATGTACGGTGGGGGGCACGTGTTACATGTACATTAGTGGGGGGCACGTGTTACATGTACGGTGGGGGCACGTGTTACATGTACATTGGTGGGGGCACGTGTTACATGTACGGTGGAGGGGGGCACGTGTTACATGTACATCAGTGGGGGGCACGTGTTACATGTACGGTGGGGGGCACGTGTTACATGTACGGTGGGGGCACGTGTTACATGTACGGTGGGGGCACGTGTTATATGTACGGTGGGGGGCACGTGTTACATGTACGGTGGGGGGCACGTGTTACATGTACGGTGGGGGGCACATGTTACATGTACGGTGGGGGGCACGTGTTACATGTACATTAGTGGGGGGCACGTGTTACATGTACGGTGGGGGCACGTGTTACATGTACATTAGTGGGGGGCACGTGTTACATGTACGGTGGGGGGCATGTGTTACATGTACGGTGGGGGGCACGTGTTACATGTACATTAGTGGGGGGCACGTGTTACATGTACAGTGGGGGGCATGTGTTACATGTACGGTGGGGGGCATGTGTTACATGTACGGTGGGGGGCACGTGTTACATGTACATTAGTGGGGGGGCACGTGTTACATGTACGGTGGGGGGCACGTGTTACATGTACGGTGGGGGGCACGTGTTACATGTACGGTGGGGGGCACGTGTTACATGTACGGTGGGGGGCACGTGTTACATGTACGGTGGGGGGCACGTGTTACATGTACGGTGGGGGGCACGTGTTACATGTACGGTGGGGGGCACGTGTTACATGTACGGTGGGGGGCACGTGTTACATGTACGGTGGGGGGCACGTGTTACATGTACGGTGGGGGGCACGTGTTACATGTACATTAGTGGGGGGGCACGTGTTACATGTACATTAGTGGGGGGCACGTGTTACATGTACGGTGGGGGGCACGTGTTACATGTACGGTGGGGGGCACGTGTTACATGTACGGTGGGGGGCACGTGTTACATGTACGGTGGGGGGCACGTGTTACATGTACGGTGGGGGGCACGTGTTACATGTACGGTGGGGGGCACGTGTTACATGTACGGTGGGGGGCACATGCTACACGGCGGAGTCTCGGGCCTAGGCGGGGGAGCTGTGATGCAGTCGGAGTGGCGAGGGAGGGACGGGGCGGACACGTGCTTTAGCATGTGCTTGGACAGGTACGTCTCCTGTACATAGACACACAGACACACACACATAGACACACACATAGACACGTGCTTTAGCATGTGCTTGGACAGGTACGTCTCCTGTACATAGACACACAGACACACACACATAGACACACATAGACACGTGCTTTAGCATGTGCTTGGACAGGTACGTCTCCTGTACATAGACACACAGACACACACACATAGACACACACATAGACACACACACAGACACACACATAGACACGTGTTTCATCATGTGCTTGGACAGGTACGTCTCCTGTACATAGACACAGACACATAGACACACACACACAGACACACAGACACACACACAGACACACACACACAGACACGTGTTTCAGCATGTGCTTGGACAGGTACGTCTCCTGTACACACACACACAGACATAGACACACACACATAGACACACAGACACACACACACACAGACACGTGTTTCAGCATGTGCTTGGACAGGTACGTCTCCTGTACACACATAGACACAGACACACACACATAGACACACACATAGACACACACATAGACATAGACACACACAGACACACACACACAGACACGTGCTTTAGCATGTGCTTGGACAGGTATGTCTCCTGTACACAGACACCACACAGACACACACAGACATAGACATAGACACAGACACACACACAGACACACAGACACACACACAGACACGTGCTTCAGCATGTGCTTGGACAGGTACGTCTCCTGAACACAGACACACAGACACATAGACACACACACATAGACACAGACATAGACACACACACACACACAGACATAGACACACAGACACACACACACAGACACGTGCTTCAGTATGTGCTTGGACAGGTACGTCTCCTGTACATAGACACAGACACATAGACACACACATAGACACACACACACACATAGACACACACACAGACACACACACACATACACACACACAGACACACACACACACACATAGACACACACACAGACACACACACACAGACACATAGACATAGACATAGACACACACAGACACACACACACAGACACACACACAGACACATAGACACACACACACAGACATAGACACACACACAGACACACATAGACACACACACACAGACACGTGCTTCAGCATGTGCTTGGACAGGTACGTCTCCTGTACATAGACACACAGACACATAGACACACACACAGACACACACACACACACATAGACACACACACACACACATAGACACACAGACACACACACACACACATAGACACACACATACATAGACACACACACAGACACACACACAGACACACAGACACACACACACAGACACACACACACAGACACACACATAGACACACACACAGACACACACATAGACACACACACACAGACACACACACACAGACACACAGACACATAGACATAGACACACACACACATAGACACACACATACACACACATAGACACACAGACACACACACACAGACACGTGCTTCAGCATGTGCTTGGACAGGTACGTCTCCTGTACATAGACACACACACACAGACACACACACACAGACACACAGACACACATAGACACACACACATAGACATAGACACACACAGACACGTGTTTCAGCATGTGTTTGGACAGGTACGTCTCCTGTACACAGATAGACACACAGACACACACACACATAGACACACACACACACATAGACACACACATAGACACACACAGACATAGACACACACACATAGACACACACAGACAGACACGTGTTTCAGCATGTGCTTGGACAGGTACGTCTCCTGTACACACATAGACACACACAGACAGACACACAGACACACACATAGACACAGACATAGACACACACACACACACATAGACACACACACACAGACACACACACACAGACACGTGTTTCAGCATGTGCTTGGACAGGTACGTCTCCTGTACATAGACACACAGACACACACAGACACATAGACACACACACACAGACACACAGACACACACACACACATAGACACACACACACATACACACACACACATAGACACACAGACACAGACACACACACAGACACACACACACACATACACACACAGACACACACACAGACACACACACACAGACACACACACACAGACACACACACACAGACACACACACACAGACACACACACAGACACACACACAAAGATAACAAAGATCCCCCATATAGCCTTAACAGACTGTAGGGGCAAGTGCTGTTAGCGAGCACCTATGAAGGCCGGTAACGGTACACGAGGGGGTGGGTGGCCAGCACCACGCCCGACCGCCTTTGTCTCCCCAGTGGCGATGCTTACACACCGCACCAGGTACTCATTTTGAGGCTGAGTCGACCTAGGGGAGGCCCGGGACCGGTTCAGAAAATCGTCACTGGTGTTGGCCGTGAGCGGGAATTGAACCCGGGTCGCCGGGTTCATAGCGCAGCATAGCGCTAACCGCTACACTACCGCTCCCCAGGTACGTCTCCTGTACACAGATAGACACACAGACACACACACACACATAGACACACACATACACACAGACACACATAGACACACTCACAGACATAGACACACAGACACACACATAGACACACAGACACGTGTTTCAGAATGTGCTTGGACAGGTACGTCTCCTGTACACACATAGACACACACAGACAGACACACAGACACAGACACACACATAGACACAGACATAGACACACACACATAGACACACACACACAGACACACACACAGACACGTGTTTCAGCATGTGCTTGGACAGGTACGTCTCCTGTACATAGACACACAGACACATAGACACACACACAGACACACAGACACACACACACACATAGACACACACACATAGACACACACACACACAGACACACAGACACACACACACACACAGACACACACACACACATAGACACACACACACACATAGACACACACAGACACACACACAGACACACACACAGACACACACATAGACACACAGACACACACATAGACACACAGACACACACACACACACAGACACACACACAAACACACACACGCACAGACACACACACAGACACACACACAGACACACACACAGACACAACAACAACCGCCATTCGCCACTAAGTGGCGGTGACGTCACCACGACGCTTGTGCCAGGCTATGTGCACCCTGAGGCCACGTGAAGTGTCGAACGCCCGCTGGCAGGAGGTCACGGGGCAGACCCAGGTGCCACGGGTCGACTGACTGAGATGACTGGCTGATGCACCACCTGTGCCCCCTACTGTGCCAACCTGCTGTGCTTTAGCCACCCGGCGCTCCGCTCGCTGTTGTGAGCGTCGCTCCTCCGCCCTCCGTTGTTGTTGGAGGGCGACTGCCTCCAACTGCCCAGTAGCATCCTTCACGAGCCTCCTCCACAGAGGCCGATCTTGACACCGCTGGTACCAGTCATCGGCAAGTCCACTCAGCTCCACGTCCTCCTGTACCACATCACTCCATCTCTTCTCTAGCCCGTGCCGCGCCCGCTTAGCCCCCTCAATCCGGCCAAACAAAAGCTGTTTCGGCATGCGGTGGCTGGGCATGCGGGCTACATGACCCAGCCATCGCAGCCTTGCCTGCCGGAGGAGCTCACCGATGGGACCCTGCCCAGATCTTTCAAGGATTTGTGAGCTCCTCACACAATCCAGTCTGGTTAAACCCAGGATGGATCGTAGGCAGGCCAGCCTAAATGTTTCTAACCGGCGAAGATGTTCCATTAGGGGGGTCCACGTTTCGCAAGCGTAGAGTAGGGAGGGAATGACCGTGGCCGAGAAGACCTGAAGCTTAGTGCGGAGCGACAGACCAGGTAGCTTCCACACAGCGTTACGCAACCGATGAAAAGATATTGCCGCTCGACTGATTCGGAGTGAGACCTCTGCTGTTAAACTGGAGCCAGTCATAAGCACACTGCCCAGGTATGGGAAACTCTCCACTCTCTCCACAACTGCCCCATCACCGATTGGGAGTTGTGGGGGTGGAGTGTCCGATGGTACAAAATACCCAGGCAGGTGCTTAGTTTTGGTGGGGCTGATGGTAAGGCCCCACCTCTTAGTGGCACGCTCCAGTCTCAGCAGCAGCGTCTGTTACATAAACTGAAATATGTAACACAGACACACACACAGACACACACACACGCAGACACACACACACGCAGACACACACAGACACACACACACACAGACACACACACACATAGACACACACACAGACACACACATAGACACACACACAGACACACACACACATAGACACACACACACACATAGACACACATAGACACACACACATAGACACACACACATAGACACACACACACATAGACACACACACACATAGACACACACACACACACACATAGACACACAGACACGTGCTTCAGCATGTGCTTGGACAGGTACGTCTCCTGCACACAGACACACAGACATAGACACACACACATAGACACACACACACACATAGACACACACACACATAGACACACACACACACAGACACACAGACACACAGACACACACACACACATAGACACACAGACACGTGCTTCAGCATGTGCTTGGACAGGTACGTCTCCTGCACACAGACACACAGACATAGACACACACACATAGACACATAGACACACACAAACACACACATAGACACACACACATAGACACACACACATAGACACACACACACACACACATAGACACACATAGACACACACACACACA
>NC_133741.1:4890604-4893104 GCF_048934315.1 Petromyzon marinus | reverse complement strand
CGCTTGTGCCAGGCTATGTGCACCTTGAGGCCATGTGAAGTGTCGAACGCCCGCTGGCAGGAGGTCACGGGGCAGACCCAGGTGCCACGGGTCGACTGACTGAGATGACTGGTTGATGCACCACCTGTGCCCCCTACTGTGCCAACCCGCTGTGCTTTAACCACCCGGCGCTCCGCTCGTTGTTGTGAGCATCGCTCCTCCGCCCTCCGTTGTTGTTGGAGGGCGACTGCCTCCAACTGCCCAGTAGCGTCCTTCACGAGCCTCCTCCACAGAGGCCAATCTTGACACCGCTGGTACCAGTCATCGGCAAGTCCACTCAGCTCCACGTCCTCCTGTACCACGTCACTCCATCTCTTCTCTAGCCCGTGCCGTGCCCGTTTAGCCCCCTCAATCTGGCCGAACAAAAGCTGTTTCGGCATGCGGTGGCTGGGCATGCAGGCTACATGACCCAGCCATCGCAGCCTTGCCTGCCGGAGGAGCTCACCGATGGGACCTTGCCCAGATCTTTCAAGGATTTGTGAGCTCCTCACACAATCCAGTCTGGTTAAACCCACGATGGATTGTAGGCAGGCCAGCCTAAATGTTTCTAACCGGCGAAGATGTTCCATTAGGGGGGTCCACGTTTCGCAAGCGTAGAGAAGGGAGGGAATGACCGTGGCCGAGAAGACCTGAAGCTTAGTGCGGAGCGACAGACCAGGTAGCTTCCACACAGCGCTACACAACCGATGAAAAGATATTGCCGCTCGACTGATTCGGAGCGAGACCTCTGCTGTTAAACTGGAACCGGTCATGAGCACACTGCCCAGGTATGGAAACTCTCCACTCTCTCCACAACTGCCCCATCACCGATTGGGAGTTGTGGGGGTGGAGTGTCCGATGGTACAAAATACCCAGGCAGGTGCTTAGTTTTGGTGGGGCTGATGGTAAGGCCCCATCTCTTAGTGGCACGCTCCAGTCTCAGCAGCAGCGTCTCCAACTCCTCCTCTGAATGAGCAACTATTACCAAATCATTGGCATACATAACGTGGTTGAGCAATAGGGAGCCATCCCTTGACCGCACCCGGGCATCGATCAGCCTCCCATTATATCTGTACCATATGGAGATTCCCCCGGTACAGCTATTGAAGGTTTCACGAACTACGTGGTCAAAATAGATGTTAAATAATGTGGGAGCCAGAGGACATCCCTGTCGCACCCCAAGGTGTACAGGGAATGGCTCTGACTCCCGGCCACGTAGTTTTACCCGGGCCCGCTCACCATCATGAAGGTCCTTAATGATCGTGAGCAGAGGGTCAGGGACTCCAAAAGCACGAAGAACAACCCAGAGCCCAGGCCTACTGATGGTATCATAGGCCTTGACCAGGTCCATAAAGCAGAGATGAAGGTCTTGCTGGAATTCCCTACACCTTTGCTGTAGCAGACGGACAGAAAATATGGCATCCGTGCAGGACCGCCCTTTCCTGAAACCGCATTGGGGCTCCACACAGCCTTGTGTGTGTGTGTTGAGGCTACCTGGGGGAACTTTGTCTGCGTGTAGGTGCTACTGATAGCACTTGCCCCTACAGCCTGCTAGAGGCTACACGGGGGATCTTTGTCTGTGTGTAGGTGCTACTGACAGCACTTGCCCCAACAGCCTGCTAGAGGCTACACGGGGGATCTTTGTCTGTGTGTAGGTGCTACTACTGACAGCACTTGCCCCTACAGCCTGCTAGAGGCTACACGGGGGATCTTTGTCTGTGTGTAGGTGCTGCTACTAACAGCACTTGCCCCTACTGCCTGCTAGAGGCTACACGGGGGATCTTTGTGTGTAGGTGCTGCTGCTACTGACAGCACTTGCCCCTACAGCGCTGTGTGTGTGCGCATGGAGGCTACCTGGGGGAGCTTTGCCTCTGCCCACCTGGAGGTTTGAGAGCTGCGTGAAGGCCTTGCCACAGCTTGGGTGCGAACAGTGATAGGGTCTGTCTCCTGTGTGTATCCTGGGAGACACGGGGAGACACGTGGAGACACGGGGAGACACGGGGGAGAGAGACAGTGATAGGGTCTGTCTCCTGTGTGTATCCTGGGAGACACGTGGAGACACGTGGAGACGTGGGGAGACACGGGGAGACACGGGGGAGAGAGACAGTGATAGGGTATGTCTCCTGTGTGTATCCTAGGAGACACGTGGAGACACGTGGAGACACGGGGAGACACGGGGAGAGACGGGGAGACACGGGGAGAGACGGGGAGACACGGGGGAGAGAGACAGTGAGAGCGTCTGTCTGATGTGTGTGTGTCCTGGGAGACACTGAGAGACACGGGGAGACAAGGGGAGATAGGGGGAGACACGTGGAGACACGGGGAGACACGGGGGAGACACGGGGAGAGACGGGGAGACACGGGGAGACACGGGGGAGAGAGACAGTGATAGGGTCTGTCTCCTGTGTGTATCCTGGGAGACACGTGGAGACACGGGGAGACACGTGGAGACACGGGGAGACACGGGGAGAGACACGGGGGA
>NC_133741.1:4870604-4878104 GCF_048934315.1 Petromyzon marinus | reverse complement strand
CACACCACTCACACCACACACACACTCACACCACACACCACTCACACCACACCTGGTATGCTGTTGTAGGTGGGAGATCTGCCGGAAGGACTTGTCACAGTAAGAGCAGCCGTAGGGCTTGGCCCCCGAGTGGATTCGCAAGTGCTGGGCCAGGTACGAGGTGCTCACAAACGACTTAGGACAGTGAGCACACTGGTGTGCCTTAGCCTCTGTGTGCGTCTTGGCATGCAGCTGCATCTCAGACTTGGAGAAGTACGTGGACAGACAAACCTTGCACCTGGTGGGGGGGTAGGTAGGGTGGGTGGGTGGGTGAGGGGGTGGGTGGGTGAGTGGGTGGGTGAGTGGGTGGGTGAGGGGGTGGGTGGGTGGGTGAGGGGGTGGGTGGGTGAGTGAGTGGGTGAGTGAGTGAGTGGATGAGTGGGTGAGTGGGTGAGTGAGAGGGTGTATGAGTAAGTGGATGAGTGAGTGGGTGAGGAAGTGGGTGAGTGAGTGAGTGAGAGAGAGTGGGTGGTTGGATGAGTGAGTGAGTGGGTGGGTGAGTGGGTGGGTGAGTGAGTGAGTGGGTGAGAGAGTGATTGGGTGGGTGAGTGGGTGAGTGAGTGAGTGGGTGAGTGAGTGGGTGGGTGAGTGAGTGAGTGGGTGAGTGAGTGGGTGGGTGAGTGGGTGAGTGAGTGAGTGGGTGGTTGAGTGGGTGAGTGAGTGAGTGAGTGGGTGCGTGAGTGAGTGAGTGAGAGAGTGAGTGGGTGAGTGGGTGAGTGAGTGGGTGGGTGAGTGAGTGGGTGAGTGGGTGGGTGAGTGGGTAGGGTGAGTGGGTGAGTGAGAGAGTGAGGTGAGTGAGTGGGTGGGTGAGTGAGTGAGTGGGTGGGTGGGTGAGTGGGTGGGTGAGTGGGTGAGAGAGTGGGTGAGTGGGTGAGAGAGTGGGTGAGTGGGTGAGTGAGTGAGAGAGGGGTGAGTGGTGAGTGGGTGAGTGGGTGAGTGGTGTGTGTGTGAGTGAGTGAGGGATGAGTGAGTGGGTGAGAGAGTGGGGAGTGAGTGAGTGAGTGGGTGTGTGAGTGAGTGGGTGAGTGAGTGAGAGAGAGTGGGTGGTTGGATGAGTGGTGAGTGGGTGGGTGAGTGGGTGGGTGAGTGAGTGAGTGGGTGGGTGAGAGAGTGAGTGGGTGGGTGAGTGGGTGAGTGAGTGAGTGGGTGAGTGAGTGGGTGGGTGAGTGAGTGAGTGGGTGAGTGAGTGGGTGGGTGAGTGAGTGGGTGAGTGAGTGAGTGAGTGGGTGGATGAGTGGGTGAGTGAGTGAGTGGGTGCGTGAGTGAGTGAGTGAGAGAGTGAGTGGGTGAGTGGGTGAGTGAGTGGGTGGGTGAGTGAGTGGGTGAGTGGGTGGGTGAGTGGGTAGGGTGAGTGGGTGAGTGAGAGAGTGAGTGAGGTGGTGGGTGATGAGTGGGTGGGTGGGTGGGTGAGTGGGTGGGTGAGTGGGTGAGAGAGTGGGTGAGTGGGTGAGAGAGTGGGTGAGTGGGGTGAGTGAGTGAGAGAGTGGGTGAGTGAGTGAGTGGGTGAGTGGGTGAGTAGGTGTGAGTGAGTGAGTGGGTGAGTGAGTGGGTGAGTGAGTGAGTGGGTGAGTGAGTGAGTGAGAGAGTGAGTGGGTGAGTGAGTGGGTGGGTGAGTGGGTGAGTGATGGGTGAGTGGTGGTGAGTGAGTGAGAGAGTGGGTGAGTGAGTGGGTGAGTGAGTGGGTGGGTGAGTGAGTGAGAGAGTGGGTGAGTGAGTGTGTTTGTGAGTGTGTCAGTGTGTGTGTCTGTATATGTCTGTCTGTGTGTCTGTGTGTGTGTCTGTGTGTGTATGTGTGTGTATGTATGTCCGGCAAAACAACCCCCTACCTCCTCGCGGTGCCGGACGGGCAACTCTGTCGTGGACAGTGCTGTGGGGGGAGATCCAATTTTGATTGGCTCCTCCCCTCATGGCAAATGTGTCCCCCACAGGAGCTAAACGGCGGCTCTGGACGGGTGCGAGGGGCTGGTAACCCCTCCACCTTCAATTAATTATCACGAAACCACGAGTTAAACCTAAATATATAACTAATAAGCTTGTGCCAGAGGCCCCGGGGGACCAGGCGTCTATGACGTCTCCTGGCCAAACCCCAATTGGCGGAGCCAGGAGATTGAATATCCACCCTCGGGGCTCCTCCAGAAACAACGAAAAGCCACTTCGTGTGGCCACGTGGAATGTTCGAACGCTCACTGCAGAGGAGAGGCTGCCACTCCTCTGTCGGGAGCTGGACCGGTACTGCCTGGATCTCTGTGGCATTCAGGAGGTCCGGTGGACCGGCTCTGGCTCCTGCCACCATGAGGGGTGGACAGTTCTCTACTCGGGGCAGCAGACTGCCAAACAACAGGGTGTGGCTCTTCTTTTGAACAAAATAATGAAGGGGGCGTGGGAGCGTGGCGGTGAGGTGTGGGAAGCTGTAAGCCCCAGGCTACTTTGGGCTCGCCTTCCCATCAACCGGAGGCGAGGAATGGTGGTCGTGGTTACTTATGCCCCCACCGAAGATGAACATCCGTGGAGGGATGCAGGCAAAGCCGATGAGTCAGATGCCTTCTATGACCTACTGTCACAGGTGCTGGCTAAAGTGGCCCCTCGGGATAGTCATCATGTTGGGTGACTTCAATGCCCGAGTTGGTCATGATACTGGCACCTGGTCTGGAGTGATTGGAGGGCATGGGCCAGATCAGCTCAATAACAACGGTAGGAGGCTGCTAGATTTTTGTGCAGCCCATGGGCTTGTAATTACCAACACGCTGTTCCGGCATCGGCGCATCCACACAACATCATGGATGCATGCCGGGTCCAAGCAAGAACATCTGCTGGACTACATAGTGACGGACCAGCGGATGCGAGCCCATGTCCTTGACACCAGGACCTACCGTGGAGCTGATCTGCCTCTGACCATCGACTAGTCATTTGTAAGATGCGCCTGCCATTCTTCCACTCCGGTGGTGGGCGTACACCCAGGACCCCATTCCAACCTAAAGTGGTCTGGTCTCCGTTATCTGATGAAAGTTGCAAGCGAGAATTTCATCATCGCTTGCAGCTGGGATTGGCATCGTCCCCGACTCCTGATGTCGAGCGATAATGGGCGAGGTTTAGGACTGTGGCTCATGCACCTGCAATGGCTGCTTTGGGTACGCGGTCCAGACCTCCCCAGAGACCCTGGCTGACAGAGGAGGTGTTCAGGATGGTTTAGAAAAAGCGACAGGCCCACTGTCATCGGCTACAGAATCCCACGTCAGAGAATGAGGAGGCTTACCGCAGCCTTCGCTCGGAGGTTCGGAGAGCCGTGAGGCGCTGCAAGGATGGGTGGTGGTCGCGGGTTGCTGAGGAGATGGAGTCTGCCTCAGTGGCCCGTGATCACAAATCGCTATTTAACTCCATCAAAAAAGTAACCTGCAGCGCCACACCTATTACCATCATTAGGGGAAAAAACGGTGATCCAATCTCCTATCCCCAGGAACAGGTTTGCAGATTTGCTGAGCATTTCTGTGAGGTCCTGGGGGAGGGGAAAATCCCTCAGCCAGGAAAACATCGTGGCACAAAGTGAGGATGACCCTGCTGTGGCTGCGGTGCCTCAAATATTGGAAGAAGTCACCCCCTGTGAGTGGCTGGCTGAGGTGCCATCTGTTGAAGAAGTACTGAAGGCGATCCGGAGTCTGAGACCAGGAAAGGCAGCGGGCAGAGATGATCTCCCAAGCGAAATGCTGAGGGAGGGTGGCGTTTGTGCACAGACTGCCCTATATGACATCATAACAACGGTCTGGACCACTGGACAGATTTCGCAGGATTGGAAGGATGCCCTGGTGGTCCCCCTTTTTAAGAAGGGGGACCGCACAGACTGTAACAACTACAGGGGCATCTCACTCCTCAGTGTGCCGGGAAAGGTCCTGGCAAGGATTATTCAGCATCGCCTTGCCAGGCACACTGAGGAGAGGCTTGCGGAGCCCCAATGCTGTTTCAGGAAAGGGCGGTCCTGCACAGATGCCATATTTTCTGTCCGTCTGCTACAGCAGAGGTGTAGGGAATTCCAACAAGACCTACATCTCTGCTTTATTGACCTGGTCAAGGCCTATGATACCATCAGTAGGCCTGGGCTCTGGGTTGTTCTTCGTGCTTTTGGAGTACCTGACCCCTCTGCTCACGATCATTAAGGACCTTCATGATGGTGAGCGGGCCTGGGTAAAACTACGTGGCCGGGAGTCAGAGCCATTCTCTGTACACCTTGGGGTGCGACAGGGATGTCCTCTGGCTCCCACATTATTTAACATCTATTTTGACCACGTAGTTCGTGAAGCCTTCAATAGCTGTACCGGGGGAATCTCCATATGGTACAGATATAATGGGAGGCTGATCGATGCCCGGGTGCGGTCAAGGGATGGCTCCCTATTGCTCAACCACGTTATGTATGCTGATGATTTGGTAATAGCTGCTCAGTCAGAGGAGGAGTTGGAGACGCTGCTGCTGAGACTGGAGCATGCCACTAAGAGGTGGGGCCTTACCATCAGCCCCACCAAAACTAAGCACCTGCCTGGGTATTTTGTACCATCGGACACTCCACCCCCACAACTCCCAATCGGTGATGGGGCAGTTGTGGAGAGAGTGGAGAGTTTCCCATACCTGGGCAGTGTGCTTATGACTGGCTCCAGTTTAACAGCAGAGGTCTCACTCCGAATCAGTCGAGCGGCAATATCTTTTCATCGGTTGCGTAACGCTGTGTGGAAGCTACCTGGTCTGTCGCTCCGCACTAAGCTTCAGGTCTTCTCGGCCACGGTCATTCCCTCCCTTCTCTACGCTTGCGAAACGTGGACCCCCCTAATGGAACATCTTCGCCGGTTAGAAACATTTAGGCTGGCCTGCCTACGATCCATCCTGGGTTTAACCAGACTGGATTGTGTGAGGAGCTCACAAATCCTTGAAAGATCTGGGCAGGGTCCCATCGGTGAGCTCCTCCGGCAGGCAAGGCTGCGATGGCTGGGTCATGTAGCCCGCATGCCCAGCCACCGCATGCCGAAACAGCTTTTGTTTGGCCGGATTGAGGGGGCTGGGCGGGCGCGGCACGGGCTAGAGAAGAGATGGAGTGATGTGGTACAGGAGGACGTGGAGCTGAGTGGACTTGCCGATGACTGGTACCAGCGGTGTCAAGATCGGCCTCTGTGGAGGAGGCTCGTGAAGGACGCTACTGGGCAGTTGGAGGCAGTCGCCCTCCAACAACAACGGAGGGCGGAGGAGCGACGCTCACAACAACGAGCGGAGCGCCGGGTGGCTAAAGCACAGCAGGTTGGCACAGTAGGGGGCACAGGTGGTGCATCAGCCAGTCATCTCAGTCAGTCGACCCGTGGCACCTGGGTCTGGCCCCATGACCTCCTGCCAGCAGGCGTTCGACACTTCACGTGGCCTCAAGGTGCACCTAGCCTGGCACAAGCGTCGTGGTGACGTCACCGCCACTTAGTGGCGAATGGTTGTTGTTGTGTGTGTCTGTGTGTGTCTGTGTGTCTGTGTGTATGTGTGAATGTATGTGTGTGTATATGTGTATATGTGTGTGTGTGTATGAGTGTATGTGAGTGTGTGTATGTGTATGTATGTATATGTGTGTTTGTGTACGTGCAGTGTGTATGTATGTGTGTGTATGTGTGTATGTGTGTATATGTATGTGTGTATGTATGTGTATGTATGAGTGTATGTGAGTGTGTGTATATGTGTGTATGTATGTGTGTGTATGTGTGTGTGTGTACGTGCAGGATAATCCCCACCTGTAAGTCTTTGCTCTCTTCTCTCCTGGCTGGTGATGAAAACCACCCCCAGCACCACCACCACCACCACCACCTCCACCTCCACCACCACCACCGTGTTGATGGTGGTGCTGCTGTTGCTGTTGTTGTGATCCCCTACCCCTGCCCCTCCCTCTGCCCGAGTGAGGGTGAGCGTGTGGGTGGTGGTGAGGGTGAGGAGGAGCGTGTGGGTGCTGGTGCTGGTGGTGGTGGTGAGCGTGTGGGTGGTGAGGGTGAGCGTGTGGGTGGTGAGGGTGAGCGTGTGGGTGGTGACGCTGCTGCTGCTGCTGTTGCTGGTGATGTTGTTGTTGTTGTTGTTGGTGTTGGTGGTGCGGTGGTGGTGGTGGTGGTGGTGGTGCCATCCACGATTTGGAGTCCAGCAGAAGCTCCACGCCAGGGACAGACTTCCCGATGGCCACGGTGGCCACGTCGGACGAGGAGGTGGTGGACGAGGTGGTGGACGAGGTGGTGGACGAGGTGGTGGTGGAGGAGGTGGTGGAGGAGGTGGTGGAGGTGGTGGAGGAGGTGGAGGAGTTTGTCGTCAGCGTGGGCTGGGAGGTTGTGGGGGCGTCGAACATCGATAAAGAAGACGAAGAACCTGCAGGGTCACGTGGGGGTTAGGGTGGTGGTGGTGATGGTGGTGATGGTGGTGGTGGTGGTGATGGTGGTGGTGGTGGTGGGGATGGTGGTGGTGATGGTGGTGGTAGTGGTGGTGGTGATGGTGGTGGTGATGGTGGTGATGGTGGTGGTGATGGTGGTGGTAGTGGTGGTGGTGATGGTGGTGGTGGTGGTGATGGTGGTGGTGATGGTGGTGGTGGTGGTGGTGGTAGTGATGGTGGTGGTGGTGATGGTGATGGTGGTGGTGGTAGTGGTGGTGATGATGATGGTGGTGGTGGTGGTGATGGTGGTGGTGATGGTGGTGATGGTGGTGGTGATGGTGGTGGTGGTGGTGGTGGAGGTGGTGGTGATGGTGGTGATGGTGGTGATGGTGGTGATGGTGGTGGTGGTGGTGATGGTGGTGGTGATGGTGGTGATGGTGGTGGTGATGGTGGTGGTGGTGGTGGTGATGGTGGTGGTGGTGGTGGTGATGGTGATGGTGGTGATGGTGGTGGTAGTGGTGGTGGTGGTGATGGTGGTGGTGATGGTGATGGTGGTGGTGATGGTGGTGGTGGTGGTGGTGATGGTGATGGTAGTGGTGGTGGTGGTGATGGTGGTGGTGATGGTGATGGTGGTGGTGATGGTGGTGGTGATGGTGGTGGTGGTGGTAGTGGTGGTGGTGACGGTGATGATGGTGGTGGTGGTGATGGTGATGGTGGTGGTGACGGTGGTGGTGATGGTGGTGGTGGTGATGGTGGTGGTGGTGATGGTGGTGGTGGTGGTGGTGATGGTGGTGGTGGTGGTGATGGTGGTGATGGTGGTGATGGTGGTGACGGTGGTGGTGACGGTGGTGATGATGGTGGTGGTGATGGTGATGGTGGTGGTGATGGTGGTGGTGGTGGTAGTGGTGGTGGTGACGGTGGTGGTGACAGTGGTGGTGGTGGTGACGGCGGTGGTGATGGTGGTGGTGGTGGTGGTGGTGGTGATGGTGGTGGTGGTGGTGGTGATGGTGGTGATGGTGGTGATGGTGGTGGTGGTGATGGTGGTGGTGATGGTGGTGGTGGTGACGGTGGTGGTGACGGTGGTGATGATGGTGGTG